>NC_137665.1:524268-539601 GCF_963422515.1 Blennius ocellaris
AAAACACTCCGTACCTTCTCCACACCGCCGTCCTGAACTAAAACACTCCGTACCTTCTCCACACCGCCGTCCTGAACTAAAACACTCCGTACCTTCTCCACACCGCCGTCCTGAACTAAAACACTCCGTACCTTCTCCACACCGCCGTCCTGAACTAAAACACTCCGTACCTTCTCCACACCGCCGTCCTGAACTAAAACACTCCGTACCTTCTCCACACCGTCCTGAACTAAAACACTCCGTACCTTCTCCACACCGTCCTGAACTAAAACACTCCGTACCTTCTCCACACCGCCGTCCTGAACTAAAGCACTCCGTACCTTCTCCACACCGTCCTGAACTAAAACACTCCGTACCTTCTCCACACCGTCGTCCTGAACTAAAACACTCCGTACCTTCTCCACACCGTCCTGAACTAAAACACTCCGTACCTTCTCCACACCGTCCTGAACTAAAACACTCCGTACCTTCTCCACACCGTCGTCCTGAACTAAAACACTCCGTACCTTCTCCACACCGTCGTCCTGAACTAAAACACTCCGTACCTTCTCCACACCGTCCTGAACTAAAACACTCCGTACCTTCTCCACACCGCCGTCCTGAACTAAAACACTCCGTACCTTCTCCACACCGTCCTGAACTAAAACACTCCGTACCTTCTCCACACCGTCCTGAACTAAAACACTCCGTACCTTCTCCATACCGTCCTGAACTAAAACACTCCGTACCTTCTCCACACCGCCGTCCTGAACTAAAACACTCCGTACCTTCTCCACACCGCCGTCCTGAACTAAAACACTCCGTACCTTCTCCACACCGTCATCCTGAACTAAAACACTCCGTACCTTCTCCACACCGTCCTGAACTAAAACACTCCGTACCTTCTCCACACCGTCCTGAACTAAAACACTCCGTACCTTCTCCACACCGCCGTCCTGAACTAAAACACTCCGTACCTTCTCCACACCGCTGTCCTGAACTAAAACACTCCGTACCTTCTCCACACCGTCCTGAACTAAAACACTCCGTACCTTCTCCACACCGCCGTCCTGAACTAAAACACTCCGTACCTTCTCCACACCGCCGTCCTGAACTAAAACACTCCGTACCTTCTCCACACCGTCCTGAACTAAAACACTCCGTACCTTCTCCACACCGTCCTGAACTAAAACACTCCGTACCTTCTCCACACCGTCCTGAACTAAAACACTCCGTACCTTCTCCACACCGTCGTCCTGAACTAAAACACTCCGTACCTTCTCCACACCGTCCTGAACTAAAACACTCCGTACCTTCTCCACACCGTCGTCCTGAACTAAAACACTCCGTACCTTCTCCACACCGTCCTGAACTAAAACACTCCGTACCTTCTCCACACCGTCCTGAACTAAAACACTCCGTACCTTCTCCACACCGTCCTGAACTAAAACACTCCGTACCTTCTCCACACCGCCGTCCTGAACTAAAACACTCCGTACCTTCTCCACACCGTCGTCCTGAACTAAAACACTCCGTACCTTCTCCACACCGCCGTCCTGAACTAAAACACTCCGTACCTTCTCCACGCCGTCCTGAACTAAAACACTCCGTACCTTCTCCACACCGCCGTCCTGAACTAAAACACTCCGTACCTTCTCCACACCGCCGTCCTGAACTAAAACACTCCGTACCTTCTCCACACCGCCGTCCTGAACTAAAACACTCCGTACCTTCTCCACACCGTCCTGAACTAAAACACTCCGTACCTTCTCCACACCGTCCTGAACTAAAACACTCCGTACCTTCTCCACACCGTCCTGAACTAAAACACTCCGTACCTTCTCCACACCGCCGTCCTGAACTAAAACACTCCGTACCTTCTCCACACCGTCCTGAACTAAAACACTCCGTACCTTCTCCACACCGTCATCCTGAACTAAAACACTCCGTACCTTCTCCACACCGCCGTCCTGAACTAAAACACTCCGTACCTTCTCCGCACCGTCCTGAACTAAAACACTCCGTACCTTCTCCACACCGTCCTGAACTAAAACACTCCGTACCTTCTCCACACCGCCGTCCTGAACTAAAACACTCCGTACCTTCTCCACACCATCGTCCTGAACTAAAACACTCCGTACCTTCTCCACACCGCCGTCCTGAACTAAAACACTCCGTACCTTCTCCACACCGCCGTCCTGAACTAAAGCACTCCGTACCTTCTCCACACCGTCCTGAACTAAAACACTCCGTACCTTCTCCACACCGTCCTGAACTAAAACACTCCGTACCTTCTCCACACCGTCACCATCCTGAACTAAAACACTCCGTACCTTCTCCACACCGTCCTGAACTAAAACACTCCGTACCTTCTCCACACCGTCCTGAACTAAAACACTCCGTACCTTCTCCACACCGTCCTGAACTAAAACACTCCGTACCTTCTCCACACCGTCACCATCCTGAACTAAAACACTCCGTACCTTCTCCACGCCGCCGTAGCGGCTCGCCAGCTGCTTCCTGAGGTCGGCGATGTGATGGTCGTACTTCTTCAGGTCCTTCTTGAAGTGGTCTCCTCTGAAGGTCAGCAGCGGTTTCTCCACCTCCGAGTGGAGCTGCAACACAACAAGTCCTGTTTCTGACCAGACGATGCCAAACAGCTTCATGTCAGATAATTTAGACGAGTTCAGACCTATGAGGCATTTTGTTTTCTGTGTGTGTGTGTGTGTGTGTTATTTATACCCACAGTCAGTAAAGTGCAGTTTAAATGATTTACTGACTGATTAATTGATCATTTTCTCTCTTAAACATGGCGAGACGTTGGCGATGGCCCCCTGCATTATTCATCTTGTGTTTTGAGACTCGGCTCCTCGAGCTTCACTTTTATTATGGTGTTTACCGGTGGAGTGCGGATCTTCTCTCAGAAATCAATACGTCTGAGGTTTAGTTGGCTGCAGCTCAGAGCCTCCAGTTCCTAATAAAGTCTGTTTCCCATTGGGACGATGACAGAAAAGGATGGTTTTCCTGCTTCTGATGAGGAAGTGTGTTTACTGAGGGAGAGGAGCCTCCTTGGTGCAGAACGCTGAAGCTTCGTGCTGCTCATTAGGACCAGAGAGCTCGTTTACTGCGACTCATCAGAACATGTGTTTAATCAATGAGACACCGGAGGACCTTCTTTACTTAGAACCAGCTCTGGAACCCGTGCAGTCGCGTTTAAAGGAGATCAGGTGATACTGCAAACTTGAAGCTTCAACTACAATCTTCTCATTTTCTGACAAAGTGACCATGTTCTCTGGACTATTAGTCACTTTTTATGAGTTGTTTGTGTGATCGTGTAGATTTTATATTAAAATATATGAAACGTTCCATCTCTGACCACAAGGTGTCGCTGTGTCGCTGCTTCTTAGCTATGTTGGGTCATTATTTATTAGTTATGTTACTATTTTGTTTGGTTTGGTTTTGCCTTGTTTGCTTTGCTCTGCTACGTCTGCTGTTTGTGTTGGTTTATCTTTGTATTTGTGTACCAACATGTCAGAAATAAAATAAAACTAATATCACAACAGAAAACTGCTACAGTCCCACAGAAATACCTCCGTTACTGTTGATTTACACTGAGGGACGAAGAAACATGTCTCTAAGAAGTGAAAAAGATCAAAAACATTTTTAGCAGAAAACCAGTGGGATCATAAATGTCATCAATCAGCCTTTTCTTAAAGACGTCACTGAGCTGTTTGTTTACAAGGTAATGATCTGAAAACAGAATCCAACAATCTACTGACCGAGTGCAGAACAACTATTTACTACGTTGTTTCCGTTGTTTTGTAAACAGACAACAAAAGACAACAAGTCTTCTGTTTTCACTTTGTCGTGACCTCGCGGTCCAGAGAATACGGTAAATTTAGTTCTGGCATCCGTGTTCATTTCTGCCACCGTCTGAAAGTATTGAAAAGAAGCTAAAATATAGTTTTGAATAGCTGATGCTGGATGAAGTGATGAAATGTGAGGAGTTGGTTGTGAATCCACATGGTTTGTTGGAGAACTTGAGGGTGTGACGAAGCAGAAGGTACCTTGTTAGAGAACTTGAGGGTGTGACGAAGCAGAAGGTACCTTGTTGGAGAACTTGAGGTGAACTTCGGCTTCGTCATGGAGACTCTTCTTCAGCTGAGTCCAGGCTTCACCCAGAGTCCTGAACAGACGTTCACATACACATTCCATTCCAGCAGTGGAAGCAGGTCCAAGCTTCCACTGCTACAGATTTAATTCCCGTGAGAATGAACAGATTGACGGCGATGTCCTATTTTGCAGCTCTGACTGATTTGTTTTGCAGTTAAAAAAAGATTGATATCGTTTCCTTTAGCTTGTACTGTTGTTCTGAGCACTTTGGCATTTACAAATGTAAAGCGCAATACAAAAAAAGCATTATTATTATTATTATTATTATTATTATTATTATTATCAGATTGATCAACCGCTGCCTTGTGAGGTTTCAGTCAACAAAGCTAATCAATAAAACCGGAGGAGGCTGAGAGAAGCAGAACCTGGCATTGAGATCAGCACTTTGAAAAAAATGAGAATCAACAGAAAAGTCATGCAGTTGCAGGATTTTTACGAATCTGGAGTGAAATCAAAGCGTCTTTCTGACGCGGCGGCTGAAAGAGGTGAAGAGTTTCCTGTGAGGAAGACGAGCGGCGCCTCACCCTTCCTCCTGAGCGGCCAAGGCGCTCACAGACAGCTTGGACAGGTTCTTGGCGTATTCCTCCTCGATCTTGATCCTGAACAGGGAAGCAGCCAGGAAACACACATCAAAATACTAAAGAGGATTTTGTTTCACTTTAAGTGGGAAAATAACATTAAAACCAATCAGTTCATTTCTGTATAAATGTTCATTTGTTAGCTGAGGATCTGCAGCTCAAACTGTCTGGTGACAGAAATCCCACAAGACTAGACTTTGTTTGTAATTCTATGTAGAGGATAATGACATTTCTGGTGCTGCTCCCTGGATGTGGCTAACGTGAGCAAAATACACATAAAATAGATAGAATATTCAATAGAAATGCACTAATAATATAATTGTAGAGATAGAAAGTTTAAACGGGAAATAAAGTACCAATTCAAGTGGGAAGAAGCTAAAAGTGACTTTATTCGGTCGGTATTATTTGAATAATACGCAACAGAACAGAAAGAATTAATTAATCCCACAAGGAAATTCTGAGAATAATTAAACTGGTAAACTGGTGGTAATCAGTAATTGAAGTGTCTTTTCCCAGTTGGTCCGTTTCAGTTGAAGTTAATTAATGTTGTTTAATCTGTGTTCACTTCAAAGTGATTGGTCGTCTTATTGGCTCTCAGAGGTTGACGACAAACTGGGTTATTGGACTTTTCCCAAAAGGAAACTTTGTGAAGCCGGAAGAAAAAAGCCTCACATCACCAGACTCACACAGGAAAATCCATTATTGACACTGAGAGCGTCAAACAAGACCTGACGGCCAAAAACCGACTCCTGTCAGGCGGAGGAACGTTCCCTTGTTCACTCCTCACACCTCCTCACACCTCCTCACAACTCCTCACACCTCCTCACAACTCCTCACACCTCCTCACAACTCCTCACACAACTCCTCACAACTCCTCACAACTCCTCACAACTCCTCACAACTCCTCACACCTCCTCACAACTCCTCACACCTCCTCACACCTCCTCACACCTCCTCACACCTCCTCACACCTCCTCACCACTCCTCACACCTCCTCACACCTCCTCACACCTCCTCACACCTCCTCACAACTCCTCACACCTCCTCACACCTCCACACAACTCCTCACAACTCCTCACAACTCCTCACACCTCCTCACACCTCCTCACACCTCCTCACACCTCCTCACACCTCCACACACCTCCACACACCTCCTCACAACTCCTCACACCTCCTCACAACTCCTCACAACTCCTCACACCTCCACACACCTCCTCACACCTCCTCACAACTCCTCACACCTCCTCACACCTCCTCACAACTCCTCACACCTCCTCACACCTCCTCACAACTCCTCACAACTCCTCACACCTCCTCACAACTCCTCACAACTCCTCACACCTCCTCACAACTCCTCACAACTCCTCACACCTCCTCACACCTCCTCACACCTCCTCACACCTCCTCACACCTCCTCACAACTCCTCACACCTCCTCACACCTCCTCACAACTCCTCACACCTCCTCACAACTCCTCACAACTCCTCACACCTCCTCACACCTCCTCACACCTCCTCACAACTCCTCACACCTCCTCACACCTCCTCACACCTCCTCACAACTCCTCACACCTCCTCACACCTCCACACACCTCCTCACACCTCCACACAACTCCTCACAACTCCTCACACCTCCTCACACCTCCTCACAACTCCTCACACCTCCTCACACCTCCTCACACCTCCTCACACCTCCACACACCTCCACACACCTCCTCACAACTCCTCACACCTCCTCACAACTCCTCACAACTCCTCACACCTCCACACACCTCCTCACACCTCCTCACAACTCCTCACACCTCCTCACACCTCCTCACAACTCCTCACACCTCCTCACACCTCCTCACAACTCCTCACAACTCCTCACAACTCCTCACACCTCCTCACACCTCCTCACAACTCCTCACACCTCCTCACAACTCCTCACACCTCCTCACACCTCCTCACACCTCCTCACACACCTCCTCACACCTCCTCACACACCTCCTCACACCTCCTCACAACTCCACACAACTCCACACAACTCCACACAACTCCTCACACCTCCTCACACCTCCTCACACCTCCTCACACCTCCTCACACCTCCACACAACTCCTCACACCTCCTCACACCTCCACACAACTCCACACAACTCCTCACACCTCCTCACACCTCCTCACACCTCCTCACAACTCCTCACACCTCCTCACAACTCCTCACACCTCCTCACAACTCCTCACACCTCCTCACACCTCCTCACACCTCCTCACACCTCCTCACACCTCCACACACCTCCTCACACCTCCTCACAACTCCTCACACAACTCCTCACACCTCCACACAACTCCTCACAACTCCTCACAACTCCACACAACTCCTCACAACTCCACACAACTCCTCACACCTCCTCACACCTCCTCACACCTCCTCACACCTCCTCACACCTCCTCACACCTCCTCACACCTCCTCACACCTCCACACACCTCCACACACCTCCTCACACCTCCACACAACTCCACACAACTCCTCACAACTCCACACAACTCCTCACACCTCCACACAACTCCTCACACCTCCTCACACCTCCTCACAACTCCTCACAACTCCTCACACCTCCTCACACCTCCTCACAACTCCTCACACCTCCTCACACCTCCTCACACCTCCACACAACTCCACACAACTCCTCACAACTCCTCACAACTCCACACAACTCCACACAACTCCTCACACCTCCTCACAACTCCTCACACCTCCTCACAACTCCTCACAACTCCTCACAACTCCTCACAACTCCACACAACTCCACACAACTCCACACAACTCCACACAACTCCACACAACTCCACACAACTCCACACAACTCCACACACCTCCTCACAACTCCACACAACTCCTCACAACTCCTCACAACTCCACACAACTCCACACAACTCCACACAACTCCACACAACTCCTCACAACTCCTCACAACTCCACACAACTCCACACAACTCCTCACACCTCCTCACAACTCCTCACACCTCCTCACAACTCCTCACAACTCCTCACAACTCCTCACAACTCCACACAACTCCTCACAACTCCTCACAACTCCTCACAACTCCACACACCTCCACACACCTCCTCACAACTCCACACAACTCCTGCAGCTTCAGCTCATTGGACAGAGAAGAAAAGTGGATTTATTGAGCAGGAAGTGCAGCGTAATGAGACACTGGGACTCTTTCCTCCACAGAGGAGCCTCATGAAGAACCAGCGGACGTCTTTCACACCAAACCAGGGTGGAGGGACGGCGTGGTGGCGTGGTGGCGTAGCGTGGCGGTGTGGCATGGTGGCGTGGCGGTGTAGCATGGCGGTGTGGCGTGGCGTGGTGGCGTGGTGGCGTGGTGGTGTGGCGTGGTGGTGTGGCGGTGTAGCATGGCGGTGTGGCGTGGCGTGGTGGCGTGGTGGCGTGGCGTGGTGGTGTGGCGTGGTGGCGTGGTGGTGTGGCGTGGTGGCGTGGTGGTGTGGCGTGGTGGTGTGGCGTGGCGGTGTGGCGGTGTAGCGTGGCGGTGTGGCGTGGTGGCGTGGTGGTGTGGCGTGGTGGCGTGGTGGTGTGGCGTGGTGGTGTGGCGTGGCGGTGTGGCGGTGTAGCGTGGCGGTGTGGCGTGGTGGCGTGGCGGTGTGGCGTGGTGGCGTGGTGGTGTGGCGTGGTGGTGTGGCGTGGCGGTGTGGCGGTGTAGCGTGGCGGTGTGGCGTGGTGGCGTGGTGGTGTGGCGTGGTGGCGTGGCGTGGCGGTGTGGCGGTGTAGCGTGGCGTGGTGGCGTGGTGGTGTGGCGTGGCGGTGTGGCGGTGTAGCGTGGCGGTGTGGCGTGGTGGCGTGGTGGCGTGGTGGTGTGGCGGTGTAGCGTGGCGGTGTGGCGTGGTGGCGTGGTGGCGTGGTGGCGTGGCGGTGTGGCGTGGTGTGGTGGCGTGATGGCGTGGTGGTGTGGCGTGGCGGTGTGGCGTGGTGGCGTGGCGGTGTGGCGTGGTGTGGTGGCGTGGTGGCGTGGTGGTGTGGCGTGGCGGTGTAGCGTGGTGGCGTGGCGGTGTGGCGTGGCGGTGTAGCGTGGTGGCGTGGTGTGGTGGCGTGGTGGCGTGGTGGTGTGGCGTGGCGGCGTGGTGGTGTGGCGTGGTGGTGTGGCGGTGTAGCGTGGCGGTGTGGCATGGCAGTGTGGCGTGGCATTGCGAGGCACAGCTTACCTCTCGTGGACGAACTCGGACATCTCCTTCTGCATCTGTTTGCCCTTCAGCTGCTTCTGCAGCAGAACTTCCACGCCGGCGACCGAGGCGGCGCCCTGAGGGTCCTTCCTGTCCGTCTGAGGAGACACAACCAGGGGGGTCACACCTCGCCACGCCACACCTCGCCACACCTCGTCACACCTCGCCACCTCTGACACGCCAGCGTGAGTCATTGCCGTGCGGAGGAGGCGTCAGACACCGAGCGAATGACGATACGAGACGCTCCGACTCGGGAGTGTCGGGTTGTTGTGGAGCAGCAGCTTGTTGTGGAGCAGCAGGTTGTTGTGGAGCAGCAGGTTGTTGTGGAGCAGCAGGTTGTTGTGGAGCAGCAGGTTGTTGTGGAGCAGCAGCTTGTTGTGCAGCAGCAGGTTGTTGTGGAGCAGCAGGTTGTTGTGGAGCAGCAGGTTGTTGTGGAGCAGCAGCTTGTTGCGGAGCAGCAGCTTGTTGCGGAGCAGCATGTTGTTGTGGAGCAGCAGCTTGTTGCGGAGCAGGCATGTTGTTGCAGAGCAGCAGGTTGTTGTGGAGCAGCAGGTCAGCAGACGACACTAAAACCTCTGGACGCCGTTTGGAACAGGAAGCTGAGGAGGACGAGGGACGACAGACCGTCTCCCGCAGGACGAAGAGCATCTTCGTCTCGCTCAGGAAGGAGGCTCAGTTTGTCCCCAGTGTTGTCTGGAGGTTCAGTTTGTCCGAGTGTCGTCTGGAGGTTCAGTTTTGTCCCGAGTGTCGTCTGGAGGCTCAGTTTGTCCCGAGTGTGTCGTCTGGAGGTTCAGTTTTGTCCCGAGTGTCGTCTGGAGGTTCAGTTTGTCCCGAGTGTCGTCTGGAGGCTCAGTTTGTCCCGAAGTGTCGTCTGGAGGTTCAGTTTGTCCCGAGTGTCGTCTGGAGGCTCAGTTTGTCCGAGGGTCGTCTGGAGGTTCAGTTTGTCCCGAGTGTCGTCTGGAGGTTCAGTTTGTCCCGAGTGTAGTCTGGAGGTTCAGTTTGTCCCGAGTGTCGTCTGGAGGTTCAGTTTGTCCCGAGTGTCGTCTGGAGGTTCAGTTTGTCCCGAGTGTCGTCTAGAGGTTTCAGTTTGTCCCGAGGGTCGTCTGGAGGCTCAGTTTGTCCCGAGTGTCGTCTGGAGGTTCAGTTTGTCCCCGAGTGTCGTCTGGAGGTTCAGTTTGTCCCCCAGTGTTGTCTGGAGGTTCAGTTTGTCCCGAGTGTCGTCTGGAGGTTCAGTTTGTCCCGAGGGTCGTCTGGAGGTTCAGTTTGTCCCGAGTGTCGTCTGGAGGTTCAGTTTGTCCCGAGTGTCGTCTGGAGGTTCAGTTTGTCCCGAGTGTCGTCTGGAGGTTCAGTTTGTCCCGAGGGTCGTCTGGAGGTTCAGTTTGTCCCGAGGGTCGTCTGGAGGTTCAGTTATGTCCCGAGGGTCGTCTGGAGGCTCCGGCGGAGTCGTCGTGTCGGGCCCAGGTTTCGTCTCGGTGTGAACATGAGGCCCGCCGGGCAAACCGGACGGAACAAGTTCAAGTTGGGCCCAAATGACGACCGATATGTGTTTACTTCAAAATAAAAGTAAACACGTTCCGTTACTGATACCCAGAACTGACCAGCAGAGGGCAGCAGTGCTTGCTACCGCCGGTGAATTAGCGTTAGCATTAAAGCTTCGGCCAGGTTTTGTTAGACCTTGACAGGTTTTTTTGCACTGGAGAAGAAAATGTGTGTTTTAGGTCTCATCGTTTAGATTCAGTGAGAAAAAGAGAAACGTGATCTGAGATGATAGAGTTCTGACAATAGAACGACTTCCTGGTGTGTCCGTGGTGACGCCTCCATCAAGTCACCCTCTGACCTGCTGGGGCCTGCACTGATTGGTTCTTCAGTAAAAGGGGCGGAGCCTGAATGAATAAGCTGATTCAAGTGAGACTGAGTCCAGGAACACTAGAAGGTGATTGAGGTCACATTGATTCTTCTTCTCTCCTCAAACTGAGCGGACGTTTCCCCGCTGGAGGAAGGAACCGCCGCCGCACGTTTGTGAAACTGTTTCGTCAGGATGAGTCAGAAGGTGACGATTCCATCGGCAGGAACTCACCCAGAAGGAATCAGAGTAACTCACCCAGAAGTAATCAGAGTAACTCACCCAGAAGTAATCAGAGTAACTCACCCAGAAGTAATCGCAGTAGCTCCATTCGTTGGGCTTGAGGGAGCTGCTGCTCCGGACCTTCGCCAAGGGAGAGGGAACGTCACACCGTTGATCTGGAGGAACGACAAGAGTGTGAACATGAGAGGAGGAGGAGGAGGAAGAGGAAGAGGAAGAGGAAGAGGAAGAGGAAGAGGAAGAGGAGGAGGAAGAGGAAGAGGAACTGAAAGAGGAAGAGGAACTGAAAGAGGAAGAGGAACTGAAAGAGGAAGAGGAACTGAAAGAGGAAGAGGAAGAGGAAGAGGAGGAGGAAGAGGAAGAGGAAGAGGAAGAGGAAGAGGAAGAGGAAGAGGAAGAGGAGGAGGAGGAGGAAGAGGAAGAGGAGGAGGAGGAGGAACTGAAAGAGGAAGAGGAAGAGGAAGAGGAAGAGGAGGAGGAGGAGAGGAGGAGGAACTGAAAGAGGAGGAGGAGGAGGAACTGAAAGAGGAGGAGGAGGAGGAGGACCTGAAAGAGGAGGAGGAGGAGGAAGAGGAAGAGGAGGAGGAGGAGGAGGAAGAGGAGGAGGAACTGAAAGAGGAGGAGGAGGAGGAACTGAAAGAGGAGGAGGAGGAGGAGGAGGAGAGGAGGAACTGAAAGAGGAGGAGGAGGAGGAACTGAAAGAGGAGGAGGAGGAGGAACTGAAAGAGGAGGAGGAGGAGGAACTGAAAGAGGAGGAGGAAGAGGAGGAACTCGAAAGAGGAGGAGGAAGAGGAGGAGAAGAGGAGGAGGAGGTCAGACTGAGGAGGACCTGTGAGGCTCCAGCAGGCAGGAACTTTTCTCCTCTGTGTCTCGGGAACAAAACAACTGCAGGAGGTGTAACGGTGAGAAACAGCCTGAATACAGACTCTTCGCTCCACAACGTCTTCAATTACTCTCCGGGCTGCAATTATGTAATGTTCCCCATCTGTGCCCCCCCCCCTCCCCCCTCCCCCCCCTCCCCCTCCCCCCCTCCGAGTAAAAAAGTCTATTATTTATTCTATACACATTTCTTATGTTTTATACAAATCAATGAATGTTCTCATCGTCACTGTTTCTCTCAATGTGCCTAAAAAACACCTCAGAACAGAAACTGTTGGTATCGACCCGATACTGTATCGGTATTGGTATCGGTATTGGTGCATCCATAGCCTGAAGTACGTGTTTGACCTCTACTTCAACATCCCACGTTTCTTTCCTCTATGTGAAGATTTATTTGTAGTGTGAAGGTTTCCACTGAACTCTGAGTCCCCCCCCCCCCCCCCCCCCCCCCTCCCCCTCCTCCATATCAAGGTCTGGAGATGCTAATGTGGAGAACAAATAAAGACGGCGTCTGAACTCCAGTGTGATTTCCACCAGTCACTTTCTTCATTTTCTGCCTGGGAGCACACAGATCGTCACGGACGCCAGACTTTCCATTACACCGGCTGCACATCCATCATGACCGTTGTTCCTCCGCCTCTCGCTTCCCGCTGGAAATGAGAGCCTCCATCTGGCGGAGGCCGTCCCCCCGCCTGACGAGTCCCTGACGGCTGTTTAGTGAGCTGCTCCGGAGCGTTAATGGACTAAATCCTCCGGGCTGAACTGGGGCCGTTTCAGGTCCGCCTGCCGGGTTCGGGTCCCGCCTGCCGGGTTCGGATCCGCCTGCCGGGTTCGGGTCTGCCTGCTGGGTCTCTGGTCCGCCTGCCGGGTTCGGGTCCGCCTGCCGGGTTCGGGTCCGCCTGCCGGGTTCGGGTCCGCCTGCCGGGTTTCAGGTCCGCCTGCCGGGTTCGGGGCGACGGCAGTGTGAGTTGGGCAGGAAAAGCTGCAGGCGACACGTCGGCGTGGATTTGCAGTGGAAATGGGACATTTTGTCCTCGTCCAGCGTTCCTCAACGTTCGGCCTCATGAGGCTGCCGGCGCTGCTGACTTCATTAGTTTACTCTTCATTTATTTATTTATTTATTTATTTATTTATTTATAGCCGGGTTTTCTTTTTTTCCTGCCTGAATCAAAGAAAAATAAATAACGCAGCTGAAGCTGCCAACTCCCTGTTGAAAACCTGCAGAGCTGCTGTCTCTCATTAGCATTAGCATTAGCATTAGCACTGTTCTCAATGAAGAGCAGCTTCATTGAGAACAATTTTCATTTATAGATTTGTCATATCGATTTAAAGATTCATGTTTTGTTATTTACATGCTCTGTTTGTTTACATTTTGTTAACCTATTTTTCTTGTTTTGTTTGCACCTTTCTATTTTGATTTCATTTGTAAAAGTTATGTATTTTACTGTTTTCATTTGAATATTTAACAGACTATTGACGGCTCTTTGTTTACATGCTGCTTCTAATTGTCTCTCTATTTATCGATGGTTTACCTTTATTTGTCTTATTTATAGATTTCTCATGTCTTTATAGATTGATATTTTCTTGTTTACATTTCGAGTTTTTCTATCTTTGTTTACATTTGTGCAATCATCAGTCTTGTTTTTATCATTTTGTTTACATTTTAAGTTGTATTTGTTTGTAATCCTTCTGAAGAAAATCTTTTTTGATATTATCTCATTATTCAAATGACTGATAGTTTTTCATGCGTATTTCATGTGATGCCCCCCCCCCCCATCCTGTAGTTTCACTTCCTCGCCAGCCAATCACAGCGTCCCGCTGAATCCCGCCAACACTCCATAGCAACAAGTCGTGGTGAATAAATGTTTGATGAAAACATGAATCTGAGTCTGAAGGTGAAGACAAGGTTACGCCAGACGCTTCAATCCGCCGTCCGGGGGGGGGGGGGGGGGGGTGGGGGGGGGTGTTCCATCGTGTGTCTCCATGACAACGGCGGAGAGGTTGTACATGGCGAGGCTTCCAGCCACCATCACCTGTGTTTGTAGAATATATGAGCTGCAGCAGCAGGAACAAGAGCGCTGGGCTGGAGGTAACAGGACACGTGAAGGGTCTCCGCGGGGGTGGAGGGGGGGGGGGTGGAGGGGGGGGTATCATCTCTGCAAATATGATGCAATCATTGCCTGGCGGGGCCGGGGACAGATCAGAGGTCTGCCTGCAGCATCAGAGCACAAAGCTGCAGGACCGGAACCGTTAAGGTGGAAGAAGCAGGACCTGTTTGTTTTCATGGCGACACGTTCAGGTTCTCCGTCTCCGTCTCCACGGGAACCATCCGTCCTGCACCACAGAGACACGCTGCTCTTCTCTTTCAATGGAACAGCTCCTCTATGACAACATGAACATTCACTACCACACCTGCACCGACGCTGGTCTGGAGTCCAAACAACCCGCTACCATTAGTGACGTCACGCTTCTGTCCCCGCAGGACGGCGGAGGACGAGTCAGGACCGGTTTCATTACACCGAATAAAGAAAGAACACTATGTTCTACCAAAACATCAAGAGGAGTCAGATCAGCAACTTCATCACCAGCAGAATGAGCCTCATGGCGCTCAGGAGCCTAACTGCTACATGCTACATGCTACATGCTAAAAGTAGCTCAGGGTTAGTTGTGGTACTTGTACAGCAGAGTGACGGATGCATTACAAAAATCCTTCTGCTGATATGGAAAAGTGAAAAAGCAGACTTCCCCAAACAAAGACCCTCCAGTCTGTGGTGTCAGAAGAGGGACCCCCTGCTGGGACCCCCTGCTGGGACCCCCTCCTCAGCCACTGGAGACCCCAGGGTGTCCGTGGGCGTGTGGGGGGATCGTCTTCACTGCGGCGGCGCCCAGGAGATGAATGAATGGATGAATGAATGGATGGATGGATGGATGGATGGATGGATGGATGGATGGATGGATGGATGGATGGATGGATGGATGGATGGATGGATGGATGGATGGATGGATGGATGGATGATCTCTGGACCGTGAAGCCGTGGGCTGAAACTGTCAACGACTTGCCGGCAGCTGAAGCCGCTGCAGCTCAGCTGTCGGAGCGACTCGCCTCCCCGGCCCACGGTCGGCGGTCCAAACCCCGCCTCCGCCCGTCCGTCTGGCCAAGTGCTCTTGGGCAAGACAGCAAACCCCCGGCAACTGGCGAGTGAGTGACTGTGACACGTTACGTAAAGTTCCCCGGCACCGTGAGCGAAGCCAGCAGCTGAGTGGCGTTGGTCTGGTCGTCGTCGTTTCCTCTGAAAGGACGGAGGTTTGAACCCGACCGACACGTTTCGTCTCCAAACACGTCAAAACATCCGTCACAACTTTGTCGGTTAAGAAGAGAAACTACGTCAGATTAGAAACATAAACTAGTTCATGT
>NC_137665.1:539801-542301 GCF_963422515.1 Blennius ocellaris
CGTGTCGGTAATGAGCCAGGCAGGAAAGAGTTAAAGAAAATACACTGAGAACTCCAGTGTTTATACTGCAACATGACAACACCACAACAACAACACCACAACATGACAACACCACAACAACAACACCACAACATGACAACACCACAACAACACCACAACATGACAACACCACAACAACACCACAACATGACAACACCACAACAACACCACAACAACACAACACCACCACAACAACACCACACCACCACAACAACACCACAACATGACAACACCACAACAACAACACCACAACATGACAACACCACAACAACACCACAACATGACAACACCACAACAACACCACAACAACACAACACCACCACAACAACACCACACCACCACAACAACACCACAACAACACCACAACACCACCACAACAACACAACACCACCACAACACCACAACACCACCACAACAACACAACATGACAACACCACAACAACACCACAACAACACAACACCACCACAACAACACCACACCACCACAACAACACCACAACATGACAACACCACAACAACACCACAACATGACAACACCACAACAACACCACAACAACACAACACCACAACAACACCACACCACCACAACAACACCACAACATGACAACACCACAACACCACCACAACACCACAACACCACCACAACAACACAACACCACCACAACAACACGACAACACCACACCACCACAACAACACCACACCACCACAACAACACCACAACATGACAACACCACAACAACACCACAACACCACAACACCACCACAACAACACAACACCACCACAACAACACAACATGACAACACCACAACAACACCACAACAACACAACACCACCACAACAACACCACAACATGACAACACCACAACAACACCACAACAACACAACACCACCACAACACCACAACACCACCACAACACCACAACAACACAACACCACCACAACAACACAACACCACCACAACAACACAACAACAACACCACAACAACACAACACCACCACAACACCACAACATGACAACACCACAACACCACAACACAACACCACCACGACGACACCACGACACCACGACACTCAAACAGGAAGTGGTCCCACCATGACACCCAAACAGGAAGTGGTCCCACCATGACACCCAAACAGGAAGTGGTCCCACCATGACACCCAAACAGGAAGTGGTCCCACCATGACACCCAAACAGGAAGTGGTCCCACCATGACACCCAAACAGGAAGTGGTCCCACCATGACACCCAAACAGGAAGTGGTCTCACCATGACACCCAAACAGGAAGTGGTCCCACCATGACACCCAAACAGGAAGTGGTCCCACCATGACACCCAAACAGGAAGTGGTCCCACCATGACACCCAAACAGGAAGTGGTCCCACCATGACACCCAAACAGGAAGTGGTCCCACCATGACACCCAAACAGGAAGTGGTCCCACCATGACACCCAAACAGGAAGTGGTCCCACCATGACACCCAAACAGGAAGTGGTCTCACCATGACACCCAAACAGGAAGTGGTCCCACCATGACACCCAAACAGGAAGTGGTCTCACCTCCCCCCTGGTCCCACCAGAACCCGCTCAGCGAGTCCCGAGGCTGTGGCGAGCCGACGGCGTTGGACCCGGTGATGCCGATTCTTCTGAATGATGTTATGAAATCCTGGGAAGGTCCCCGGTTCCATTCCCACTGCCAAGGGACCTTTCAGCTGGACTGGAGGTCATGAAGGAAATCTCTGTCTAGAAGATCTCCCGTGATGAGCCACAACATTAGAACCAGCAGTGGTTCAACAGCGCCTGTCTGGACCCTGCAGGTTTTCCAGGTCCCAGATTCTGAATCGTCCCTCTGGACCCGTGAGGACGGAGGTTTGATTCGAAATGAGTTCAGATTCAACTTCCATGTTAGAAGAAGGAAAAAAGGAAAGTGTGAAGATTTAAGCATCTCATATATGTAAGAGTCACTTTTAATATTCTTCATTTTGTTTTTCCTTCAAAGGTTTGAATCTTTTCTTCAGGTGGAAATAAGAGTTTGTTCTTAACGACTCAGAAAATAGAAGATTGAATAGAAGGAGTCCTCATCCTGATCTTTCTCTCCACACTGCTGCTGTCATACTCATGTTGTCCACTGGAGGGCGCCACACATCGACCATCTGACCACCGTGACGTCAGCCGTCTGGCTCTGTGCTTCCTGGCAGCTGCAAGAAAAACCACGAGAAACTCTTCGTACATGAGAAAATCAACATCTGGAGAAAAACTGCAGAGTGAAAGATAAAAAGAAACGGAGAGAGGGAAGGTCAACATTTGATGATTTAACTCTCGATTTGTCTCAAGTCAGTAACATAAACACTGAGATCCATCTAAAAACGAATTATTGTTAAAAACACATGATTATAAAGACGTACAGTCACTTAAGTGTCTTTCAAAAAGGCCAAACTGAAATAAACACCTGTTGGGCAGAAG
>NC_137665.1:544801-638503 GCF_963422515.1 Blennius ocellaris
CAGATTATAGAGCATCTTCCTCCCACTGACTGATGTACGAGAACTCCAGACGTCCAGGAAACAGTTTTCAAAACTGCCTCTCTGAGTTGATTCATTGTGTTTCTGTATAAACGAGTTCATATTTAAATGAGACACTAAAGTCAACGACCCTCAGAAACGAGGGGGTTTGTGGTTCTGCAGCAGAACCTTGAGGAACAGGAGCAGCTCTGCAGGCCTTCAGCTGGCGGTTCTGCTGGAGGCCCCCCGAGTCAGGGAACACTGCCTATATAAACAACAACAACAACAACGAGGTTGTGTAATTGGACGCTGCTTCGCTCTGAGACACTGAATGTTCCGTGATGATTTACCATCAAATCCTCCTTCTGCTCTGAACCAGGCAGAGGAACATGATCGTCTCTGGATAAAGAATGATCAATGTGCACTGCGGCTTATCAGCAGTCCCCAGAGCCCACGCCTCACTCTGGCCCAGAAACCACTGTGGGGCTGGAGGGGTGGGGGGGTGGGGGGGGGTCTAATCTGCAGGGATCGCTGGCTGGATGTTCGTTTTTGGACGCAGCCGAGCGAGGAGAGCTCACATCTGCCTGCAGAACCTGACGGCTGCTGGGCGGCGGCGGCGGGGCGGCGGTGTGAAGGTGGAGACGCCGTGACGACGGAGCCGTGTGGCGTCGCTGTGCTCGCCGGGGCGACGGAGCAGAGTGGGCGGGTGGAGGCGAATGATGTGCAGCGTTGAAAGGAGGCCGTCTCTCTGGGTCCTGGCGTGACGGCGTCACTTACCCTCCACACGGGCCTGGTCCTGCAGGTTGAGCCTCCACACGGGCCTGGTCCTGCAGGTTTACCCTCCACACGGGCCTGGTCCTGCAGGTTGAGCCTCCACACGGGCCTGGTCCTGCAGGTTGAGCCTCCACACGGGCCTGGTCCTGCAGGTTGAGCCTCCACACGGGCCTGGTCCTGCAGGTTGAGCCTCCACACGGGCCTGGTCCTGCTGGTTTACCCTCCACACGGGCCTGGTCCTGCAGGTTGAGCCTCCACACGGGCCTGGTCCTGCAGGTTGAGCCTCCACACGGGCCTGGTTCTGCAGGTTGAGCCTCCACACGGGCCTGGTCCTGCTGGTTTACCCTCCACACGGGCCTGGTCCTGCAGGTTGAGCCTCCACACGGGCCTGGTCCTGCAGGTTGAGCCTCCACACGGGCCTGGTTCTGCAGGTTGAACCTCCACACGGGCCTGGTTCTGCAGGTTGAGCCTCCACACGGGCCTGGTTCTGCAGGTTTACCCTCCACACGGGCCTGGTTCTGCAGGTTGAACCTCCACACGGGCCTGGTCCTGCAGGTTGAGCCTCCACACGGGCCTGGTTCTGCAGGTTGAACCTCCACACGGGCCTGGTTCTGCAGGTTGAGCCTCCACACGGGCCTGGTTCTGCAGGTTGAGCCTCCACACGGGCCTGGTCCTGCAGGTTGAGCCTCCACACGGGCCTGGTCCTGCAGGTTGAGCCTCCACACGGGCCTGGTTCTGCAGGTTTACCCTCCACACGGGCCTGGTCCTGCAGGTTGAGCCTCCACACGGGCCTGGTTCTGCAGGTTGAGCCTCCACACGGGCCTGGTTCTGCAGGTTTACCCTCCACACGGGCCTGGTTCTGCAGGTTGAGCCTCCACACGGGCCTGGTTCTGCAGGTTGAGCCTCCACACGGGCCTGGTTCTGCAGAAAGCTGCCAAAAGCAGCTATATTTCCATGGATAAATATAGAATAATAAAGCCTGAAAGATCCTGGAGAACCACTTCCAACTGCTTCTATTATATTATAATCCAGGGTGTTTAAACACCCTGGATTATAATCCAGGGTGTTTAAACACCCTCTCTACAACGTCACCCTGAAACCAGAGCTGCTCTACAATGGCGCCCACTTTCTGAAACTGATGAGACTGTGGCAGAGCGCCGGACACTTCTGACCTCCTGCTGGGGCGAGAAAGAAGGTTTCCAGACCCTCGGAAGATGCTCTATCATCTGGATTAGAGGAGGAAGATGCTCTATCATCTGGATTAGAGGAGGAAGATGCTCTATCATCTGGTGTTTCCTACCGGGTCCTGGAATGTTTTTCAAGGCGCTGAGAAGTAAAATGTCTTCTTCTTATTGTTATTATTATTACTAGTATGTAAAAAAGTTACATTAAATAAGAAAACCATGAACACAGCTAATGCTAAAGCTAATGCTAAAGCTAATGTTAAAGCTAATGTTCAAGCTATTGTGAATGCTAATACTGAAGCCAACACCAGATTCAACAACAAATTCAGATGTTTCGAAATAAACAAATGTAATCTTGTCATCATGTATTTGAAAAGAGATCCTATAACAGACTGAAACATATAAAACTGAGTTTTTGTGTTTCAAAATAAGAGCCTCTGTTTTCTCGTCTCGTGCTGCTGAATCCAGAGACGTGGATTTCTAAACTCTGTGTTCTGGTTCACATGCAAACACAAAAAGCATCACATCGTCTGGAAACCGTTAAAAATGGAAGTCCTACCATGTCGTCCCTCAACCAGCGACTGAGACGGAGGGACAGGAGGGACAATCAGGTCTCCGTCATGTCCACCGCCAGTCTGCAGGACGAACAGCGGACGTCTTTCTGTCTGGAATCGTAGCGACAGTGAAACATCTGGAGGTTTGATTCCTTCTCAGTGGGTCTTGGTTGGACGTCTGCTGCAGGACGGACACAAAGCTGGACAGACACACAACAGAGACTCTTCTGTCCACCGCCTGGCCTCTGACAGGCCGGCTGTGTCCAACAGAATGAAGACGTTTGTCTCTACAGAGAAAACTCTTCAAAACCAGAATCCACCGAATCAAAGTAAAAAATAAAACAAAAAGAAAAAGTGAGACGTCGTCTTTTGTCTCCAGGAGCTGAACTGGATCGTTTGAGGATCGTCTGTCTGGAAGCAGCTGCTCTGCTTTTTAATCCACTGGATTTTATCCTCCACTGACTATTTGATCCTCAATTAAAGAAAACATAAAAACAGACAACGAAGTAAAAATAGCTTCATTTTCCTTTTTTAATCCTTTGATTTCAGCCACTTTGTTCTCCGACAGCCAGTCGCCGTGGAGATTCTGGTTTTATGTTCCCTTATTCACATCATTTCTGTGCGACGAAGACTTCAGTAGTTATTATTGGCTGATTGTGGTTTGTCTGGATCGTTTAGAGACGATATCTCACATCTGTACCGTCGAATTGATCTGAAATATTTATATTTACATTATGAACACTAGCATGACGACGTGTGACGGGGAAGACCAACAGCATCTGGATGAACATTTGGTGAAGATATTTAAAGTTACATCAATGAGCAGGAGGAAGATGCTCTAAAATCTGATGTAGTGAGCAGTACAGGCCAATGTTAATGTTACGTATGTATACATAACTGCAGTGCACATGTCAAGAAAGTAATGGATTACTTTACAACACTGATGAATATTAATTTTTGTCGTCCAGGAAGCCATTGCTGATTTAAAAGGTTTACGTTTCCACTGGTGTTTTGGTGGGAAAGCGTTTTGGCGGGAAATGGAAGCGACATCATAGAGTTCAAAGGCACTTTGATGTGCAGCTGATATCAACCTTCAGGCCACCGTGGATCCTGTTACCTTCTTCACCTTGACGTGACCTCATGGTCACGTGACTCAAAGCCACCAGCCGGAGTATCTGAGGTGACACACACACACACACACACACACACACACACACACACACACACACACACACACACACAGTTTGTCCTGGCCCGTCTCCGCCGCCTCGCCGTTAAAACAACTGCAGCCTCTCTGACTTTGACCTTCATTTCCACACCAGCTGGTGCCAATAATCCCTCTAAAAGCAGCGAAGCGAGCCTCCTCCGATCCTCCGGCGGAGGATCTGAGGCTGTGCGAGCGTCCGGCCTCTAATCACCTCGGTCTCGGAACGGACAATATTCAGCCGCTTTCCTTGTAACGCGGCATATAAATAACCCGAAGCTTTGAGGAGGAGCTCTGCAGGAGCTTTTCCAATTCGCAGCTTCACAGCGCGGTTCAGCGGCGGCTCCCATAACAAGGGGGCTAAAAATGAGCTGCGGACCTGGACCTGGGCCGAGGGGGGGGGGCGCTGCAGCCAGGGGGCTTCCTGTCTGGGTCCGGGTCACTGCAGGTCGGCCTGTGTGGGCGACACACATGGGTTGACCCGTTCACACTATTTCAAAATGAGTTGCTGTGAAAACGGGCGAAAATCCAGACTTTGTGCCACCAATCGGGGCGTCGATGGGAAAGGGTGGAGCCGCTGCTGCAGGGTCATCGGTGGAACCGGTGGAGAAGAGCCGGAGCTCGGAGGACGTTTTGTGGCGTTTATTTCCCTCTCCAGATGGTGAAAACTGCAGATTAAAATAAGACGTTCTGACAACACAGAGCTGAATACGACACAAACTACATTCATTTTTATAAAACGTAGCATTTCCAATAAATACTGCTTGATGTGAGTCACAGAGGAACGCTGCAGATTGATGCACCAGGAGCTCACCTGCCTCTTGTTGTCCATGGAAACCGGAAGTTGTGCAGTAAAACAGGAAGTAGTATTATTCAGCAATATAATTTTACCAAAATCCCAAATAATAATTCCAAACTTATGCAAAACACTTTTAATGTATTAACTAACCATCTTTATGCATTTTTACCACATGAACTTATTTATTAGAGAAAACCGGGCGACAGCAGCGACTGGTCACGAGCCCCTCAGCTGCTGTAAACCGTTGTTCTGCACATGCTCAGTAGGAAGACAATAAGAACCAGGTTTCCCCACGATCATGAGCATAGACACAAACATGAGACGCTGCACAGCCGATCGGCGCCTGTTGACGTGACGCCGCCATCTTGGATGGGTCTCCGCTGGAGCTCCACATAAAGACCTCGAGCTAGAAAATCTAAAAAAACATCCGTAGCTCGCTTGCTGGTCCACGTAGCAACACAAGTGATACCTCGTTTTCAAGCTGAGGGAAATCTCTATCCGTTCAGACGTTTCTCTACATTTTGCACCAGAAGGTTTCATTAAAATGGGCTTGAGGTCACGAGTACAGTCCTTTTCTTCCAGTAATTGATTGATTTTTGTGAAAATAAACATTTTTATCTCATTTTCTACTCCACAACAAAGAAAGACTTGAATAAAATCTTCATTGTGGCACTATTTTACCGGTCCGGTCCTCTGGAGATGAAACTGGGCTGCATGTGACCCTGAAGTAATCTGTGTTTGACACTCCTGGTTTAAGGTGTATGAAGCTAAAAATAATCCTGCATCTCCTCTGAGTTTGTGTCGCTCACACCGTCATGCCCATGTAGAGAAAGGAGGCTTCACACCAACGACAATGGAGGGATATAAAAGGAGCGCTGCTGTTCCTGGAAGGTATTGATCCTTCAGCAGGACGACTTCTTGCAGCCTTTGGATCCTCGAGGTGAACCAGGTGAGCTCCACTCCATCGGGATCCAACCGGAAGCATCTGGGAGCTCCTGACGGAGGTTGGTTTTCTGTTTGATGCAGGAGAGACGATGAGCACGGACGGGGAGATGGCGGTGTTCGGGGAGGCGGCTCAGTTCCTCCGGAAGTCTGAGCGCGAGAGGACGGAGGCTCAGTCCCGGCCGTTCGACGGCAAGACGGCGTGTTTCGCCACCGAGGAGAAAGAGATGTACGTCAAGGCTGAAGTCCAGGACCGGGAGGACGGGAGAGTCACCGTCAAGACACAAGACGACAGAGTGAGTGGACAGGAGGACGTCAGGCTGGCCAATGTGTGGAGGACATGGCTTTAGGCAGCCAGACGTCATTTGGACGGTCAATCTTTGGAAAAGACGTCTGACAAAATGCTCAAAGCCTCGAATATGTGTGTAATGTCCATCACTACTTGTCACCATCTAATTTTGTCTAAATCCATGTTCTTAAGCCAAAATACAGCAAATGATTGGCTTGAGTACACAACTCACAACTGACTTACATTCCATGTGTCCAGTAACGAGCAACGTCTCAGTTCTCTGACTCGTCCTGATGCTGAAGCAGAGACCAGGATTTTCCTTTCCAAGATGATGATCTAATTTCTGAAATGTTGACATGATTGGATTTCACTACATCAATTGAATTAAATGACAAACTAATAAGAGGATGAGAGAAACTATTTCAAAGTCCACCCATTCAACAGTTTCTGCCTGAACGCCTGGTGGGAAGGTTTGACAGACACAAGACTGAAGAATCACAGTGAATCTGAACACTGAAGAACTGAGCATGATGGAGACACGGAGTCCAATCAGGAGAAACACTCCAGAACGAGACGGACAGATGAGATTCCTTCATCAGTGTAGAAAAACATCCTGCAGTTTCCTTGCTTCTCTTCTCTGATGCTTCCGTCTCCGTCTCTCCAGACGCTGACGGTCCGGGAGGATCAGGTGTTTCCCATGAACCCTCCGAAGTTCGACAAGATCGAGGACATGGTGATGATGACGCACCTCAACGAGCCGGCGGTGCTCTTCAACCTGAAGGAGCGCTACGCCGCCTGGATGATCTACGTGAGTCAGGAGGGGAAGCCGAGGGCTCCACGTTGGTCCCATTAGAAACTCTGGTGGATTGGACTGCATGGCGCCGGTGGTTCTGCTGGTCGATACCGAGCGCCGATAAAAGTTCCCATATTGTCCATGTTGTGACCTCTTTTTGTCCTCCAGACCTACTCCGGCCTCTTCTGCGTCACCGTCAACCCCTACAAGTGGCTGCCGGTCTACAACCCCGAGGTGGTGCAGGCCTACCGGGGCAAGAAGAGGATGGAGGTCCCGCCTCACATCTTCGCTCTGTCCGACAACGCCTACCAGTTTATGCTCACAGGTACGACACGGGAGGAAGATGCTCTATAATCTGGATTAGAGGAGGAAGATGCTCAATAATCTGAATCACTATATAAAAATGTAAATGTTGTTCTACCAAGCGGTTCATATCACATCAAAGGGTTCATGCTAAAGGGACCAGTTGGCTAACAGAGTAAGAAACTTGCTCTGAAAATGAAAAAGTGTCAAATCCACTGAAAATGAGTTTTGCGTTTTACCTTGAGCAAATTAGCGTTATGTGATATTGTGACTAACATCTCATGAGCTGGGGCTAATGCTAATGCTAACATAGTTCAATGAGCAGACATTCACTAACCGTAAAACAACAACTTCAACATTGTACCTCAACAGGGTTGTGATAAAAACAGAAGATTCACATTCTGTTTTGTGTCCTCAGACCGAGAGAATCAGTCCATCCTCATCACGTGAGTCGTTAGCAGACGTTAAAATGTGGAGAAATAATTGTAATTGTTAAAGCCACCTTGGCCGTCTCTCCTCAGCGGAGAATCCGGTGCAGGAAAAACCGTCAACACCAAACGTGTCATTCAGTACTTTGCGACGATCGCGGTGCCGGCGGACAAGAAGAAGGAGGCCAGCAGTAAAATGAAGGTGAGAGTGAGACCTTGAAGTCTGGTTGGGAGCCACGTTGGAACTTGAGCTGGTCTGCAGGGAACCCTGGAGGACCAGATCATCCAGGCCAACCCGCTGCTGGAAGCCTTCGGCAACGCCAAGACGATGAGGAACGACAACTCGTCTCGCTTCGTGAGTCTTTAACGTGACGTCGATTCGAGGACTTGCTGCGGGAACCACTGCACTTGTGCTCAGGCGTCTATTTTCACCTTCTAAAAAGGGGAAATTCATCCGGATTCACTTTGGAGCGACTGGGAAATTGGCGTCCGCCGACATCGAGACCTGTAAGTTTCTAGAAGGGATGCAATAATTCCACTTTTTTAAAGGACGAGTACAAGTACAAGTACCGATCTTGAGTGACTTCTAACCTCTGTGTTCCTGAAAGACCTGCTGGAGAAGTCCAGAGTGACGTTCCAGCTGGCGGCCGAGAGAAGTTACCACATCTTCTACCAGCTCACCTGCAACAAGAAGCCCGAACTCATCGGTGAGACGACAAATCCTCCTTCCATCAGACATGATTTGGTTTTCAGACTTTAAACTGGCCTCCCTTCCTCCCAGATCTGCTCCTCATCACCACCAACCCTTTCGACTTCGCCTTCGTGAGTCAAGGAGAAATCAGCGTCAAGAGCATCGACGACGCCGAGGAGTTGATGGCGACGGATGTGAGTTCATCTCTCTTTGATCCTCCGACCGGCTGATGGTCACCAGGCTGAATGTGACACACGAGGCTCCGAATGCAGCCTTGATGGGACCGACCCAGAGCTGGATGAATCCGGCTTAGATTGACAAGATGAAAGCTTTTATTCTCCAAGACAGTTTTCTCTCCAAGGTCTTCTTTCAGTTCCAGTTGTACACAACAAAAGAACATAAACCATTTGAGCATTGGACATTAACATTAATGTCCTGACCCTACATGTCGATGCTGCCGTATCGTCTCCAGAAGAAAAACATCATCCAGGTAACCTGGAGTTTTCCTCTGATCTGATTTTCCTCCATCTTCTTTTCAACAGTTTCTAATGAAGCTGGCGACAGCAGGAGATTCTCAATCTCTCTTCTGACACTGAAAAGTTCTCAATCACACCCCGTCGCTCTCCTGAGCTGCTGAACAGGACGAAAGGGAGAAAGACAAATAAAAGTCCATTGTTTAAGTGAGAAACTGTTCTGTAACAAAACCAGATAAAGGAAGCGTTTTCACATGACGTGCTGGTTAAACTGGGATTTAAAAGAATCCTCTCTTTGGGAAGAAAAGCTCCGGAATCGAACCAGGGATCATTTTCCTGCGAGGCGAAAGTGTGGACTGTGACTTTCTTTGCTACGCAGGAAGCCTTCGACGTCCTCGGCTTCACCACTGAAGAGAAGATGTCCGTCTACAAGCTGACCGGCGCCGTGATGCATTATGGGAACATGAAGTTCAAGCAGAAGCAGCGGGAGGAGCAGGCGGAGCCGGACGGCACCGAGGGTGAGGGCCGTCCGTCGGAGTGCCTTGCTCATAGACACCAGGCACAAATGAGTCCAGAGGAAAAGACAGCCTGTTTGGTTTGTGTGCAGAAGCTGATAAGGCGGCGTACCTGATGGGCCTGAACTCCGCCGACCTGCTGAAGAACCTCTGCTACCCCCGAGTGAAGGTCGGCAACGAGTACGTCACCAAAGGACAGAACGTCCAGCAGGTGAGGGCGCCGATCAAAGAGTCCACTTTTAGTGGATACGTTTCCGTTAAGAAGCTCAAGAGTTGAAGGAAATCTGATCAGAGACTTTGCTCCCCGCCAGGTCTACAACTCCATCGGCGCCTTGGCGAAGTCCGTCTACGAGAAGATGTTTCTGTGGATGGTTTTACGAATCAACCAGCAGCTGGACACCAAACAGTCCAGACAACATTTCATCGGCGTCCTCGACATCGCCGGCTTCGAAATCTTTGATGTAAAATGCTTCCAAGTTTGGATTCGTCCTTAAAGCTCGTGGATTTATCGGATTGTTCACGACTTGTCGTTGCAGTACAACAGTCTGGAGCAGCTCTGCATCAACTTCACCAACGAGAAGCTGCAGCAGTTCTTCAACCACCACATGTTCGTGCTGGAGCAGGAAGAGTACAAGAAGGAAGGCATCGCCTGGGAGTTCATCGACTTCGGGATGGACCTGGCCGCCTGCATCGAGCTCATCGAGAAGGTAGGACACACCGTCGGACCAAAAACATGAACCGAGGGGGGGAAAGAGAATTCTGCTCATTGTCACCGATAACCTTCATTTCCCAAGCCGATGGGGATCTTCTCCATCCTGGAGGAGGAGTGCATGTTCCCCAAATCCACAGACACGTCCTTCAAGAACAAGCTGTACGACCAGCATGTGGGGAAGACCAGCTGCTTCCTGAAGCCCAAGGCGGTGAAGGGGAAGCCGGAGGCTCACTTCTCCCTGGTGCACTACGCCGGGAACGTGGACTACAACGTCAGCGGCTGGCTGGACAAGAACAAAGACCCTCTGAACGAGTCGGTGGTGCAGCTCTACCAGAAGTCCTCCGTCAAGGTGCTGGCCATGTTGTACGCCAGCTTCTCCGGATCAGATGGTACGACAGGCTTCCTGCTTGCTTCTGTTCCGTTTTGCCCGTCGTCTGGGTGGATGATGGTGCCGAGCTGCAGTTGAACTGGTGTCGTCTGTGCAGAAGCTCCTGCAGGAGCCAAGAAAGGAGCCAAGAAGAAGGGCGCCTCCTTCCAGACGGTGTCGGCACTCTTCAGGGTAAGAAACTATCATCCCCGTCAGTAGATACTGGAGATCCTCGTATCAATCACTATCAATCTGAAAAGCTTTTTCCAACGTTGAATTCTAGCTATTCTTGAGTCCTAGAAACCAGATGGTTTGGTAAAGAAGTGGCTCGTCATTCGTTTTGTTCCTTTGGGCCAAATTACAACTTTTAATGGTGTAAAAAGCTCAGCAGTGACCTCTAGTGGTGTGTGAGTGACTGAATGAATGTGAATCATGTAAAGCTTGTCACATCTCCATTAGATGACACTGATACAATCATTTCCATTCAGCTGAGAATCCAGTCAGACCATCTCAAACAGTTTGACCATTCATGTGTTCATTTTCCCTCCAGGAGAATCTTGGGAAGCTCATGACCAACCTGAGAACGACTCACCCACACTTTGTCCGCTGTCTGATACCAAACGAGACCAAAACACCAGGTGATCCTCGGCCTCCTGCTCATCCAGACGTACAAACAGCTGGAAGTCTACAGTGACTATGAGAACTTGAGCTATCACGGTAGAGTGCTGGCCCATCGCCAACGCCACATTGGTTTGCGGAACCGAGTTAGCATCGCCGGGATGATAGCCATTAGCTCACATTAGCTAGCCTGTCGGGTAGCTACGTCACTCTGTGAACCACTGAGCGTCTCCATAGCAACAGACGCTGATCTCCTTTGATCTCCATGAGGTGCCACTTCCATCCGGACATTTTTTCCACAATTTTTTGTGATTTATTCAGAAACTCTTAGCTATTCCATCGCCGTTGTCTATTCTGGGACAACGTCCCCAAATCTAGTTGATTGATCCTTGGATGAGGACAAATCATCCTGAACATTCATGTTCATGTAATTCAGGCAAGTAGTTTTTGCAAACAGTTGGTCAAACACATACAAACCAATGACTAAACACAGGCAGACGAAGCCAGAACTGTTGTTGGCGAAGGTAACAACTGCTGCCTTGCTCACAGGTGCCATGGAGAATCACCTGGTGATCCACCAGCTGCGCTGCAACGGCGTCCTGGAAGGAATCCGGATCTGCAGGAAGGGCTTCCCCAGCAGGATCCTCTATGGGGACTTCAAGCAGAGGTGATTAGAAGTCCCACATTCAGCACTTGACCTGTCCTGGTTTCACCCCAGAGGTTGAAATCCCGCCACAGGTACCGGATCCTGAACGCCAGCGCCGTCCCCGAGGGCCAGTTCATGGACAACAAGAAAGCTGCGGAGAAGCTGCTGGGCTCCATCGACGTGGATCACACCCAGTACAAGTTCGGACACACCAAGGTGGTTCAGCACCTCCCAGACGGCTGTAAAGGGGGGTTGTTGTCAAATGCATGGACTCTTCTCCTCCTCAGGTGTTCTTCAAAGCCGGCTTGCTGGGCGCTCTGGAGGAGATGAGGGACGAGCGCCTGGCTCAGGTCGTGATGTCCACCCAGGCACTCTGTCGGGGTCACCTCATCCGGGTGGAGTACCAGAAGATGGTGGCCAGAAAGTAAACACAGCTTCAATTTTCCATTCATGAAAATGGGGTTTTCAGGAGCAGTAGCTAGAACTGTGACGTCTCCTGGTGTCGATGCAGCTTCACACCAACCCCCGTTGTTCTCCACAGAGAGGCCATCTACACCGTCCAGTACAACTTCCGCTCCTTCATGAACGTCAAGCACTGGCCGTGGATGAAGCTGTACTTTAAGCTCAAGCCTCTGCTGAAGAGCGCCGAGGCGGAGAAGGAGATGGCCCAGATGAAGGTGGACTTCAACAAGCTGAAGGACGACTTGTCCAAGTCGGAGAACCGCAGGAAGGAGCTGGAGGAGAAAATGGTTTCCGTGGTGCAGGAGAAGAACGACCTGCAGCTTCAAGTCCAGGCGGTGAGCGACCGAACACGTGAAGCACGTCTCCTACCTCCGCTCGCGTCTCCTACCTCCGCGTCTCGCGCCTCGCACCTCGGCTCGCGTCTCCTACCTCAAACAAGTGAACAAACCCTGATGAAGTTTATACTCCATTAATCTATAAACGCACTGTATTTAAATGAAGTTAACATTTTCTAAAATTCAATAATAATGAGCATAAAGACATAAGAAATGTATAACCGGCCGTCACTGATCGATCTGCTGGTCGTTTGACGTCAGGAGGCCGACAACCTGCAGGACGCCGAGGAGCGATGTGAAGGACTCATCAAGAGCAAGATCCAGCTGGAGGCCAAGCTGAAGGAGGTGACGGAGCGGCTGGAGGACGAGGAGGAGGTGAACGCCGAGCTGACCGCCAAGAAGAGGAAGCTGGAGGACGAGTGCTCCGAGCTGAAGAGGGACATCGACGACCTGGAGATCACGCTCGCCAAGGTGGAGAAGGAGAAACACGCTCTGGAGAACAAGGTGACTGAAGGCTGCGGTGGAGCGACGGCCGGGTGGAGGGGTGGAGGGGTGGCCGGGTGGAGGGGTGGCCGGGTGGAGTGACGGCCGGGTGGAGGGGTGGAGGGGTGGCCGGGTGGAGCGACAGCCGGGTGGAGGGGTGGAGGGGTGGCCGGGTGGAGCGACAGCCGGGTGGAGGGGTGGCTGGGTGGCCGGGTGGAGCGACAGCTGGGTGGAGGGGTGGATGGGTGGCCGGGTGGAGCGACAGCCGGGTGGAGGGGTGGAGGGGTGGCTGGGTGGATGGGTGGCCGGGTGGAGCGACGGCCGGGTGGAGGGGTGGCCGGGTGGAGCAACGGCCGGGTGGAGGGGTGGCCGGATAGAGCGACGGCCGGGTGGAGAGGTGGCCGGGTGGAGCGACGGCCGGGTGGAGGGGTGGCCAGGTGGGGCGACGGCGGGGTGGAGGGGTGGCCGGGTGGAGCGACGGCCGGGTGGAGGGGTGGCCGGGTGGAGTGACGGCCAAGTGGAGGGGTGGAGGAGTGGAGCGGTGGAGAGGTGGAGGGGTGGAGAGGTGGCTGGGTTGAGGGGTGGAGGAGTGGAGGGGTGGAGGGGTGGCTGGGTGGAGGGGTGGAGAAGTGGAGGGGTGGAGGGGTTTCACACCGGCTCCTCCGTCTGCTCCGGATCCAGGTCAAGAACCTGACGGAGGAGATCATGAGTCAGGACGAGAACCTGGCCAAGCTGACCAAGGAGAAGAAGGCCCTGCAGGAGGCTCAGCAGCAGACGCTGGACGACCTCCAGGCCGAGGAGGACAAGGTCAACTCTCTGACCAAAGCCAAGTCCAAGCTGGAGCAGCAGGTGGACGACGTGAGTTCTGCCCCGGGAGCCGGGGGCCCCCTGAGCACCCTGGAGGGCCCTGGAGGGCCCCGGGAGCCGGGGCCCCCCTGAGCGCCCTGGAGGTCTGGGTTGACTCTGCGCTCTGGGGCTTTGCAGCTGGAAGGTTCCCTGGAGCAGGAGAAGAAGATCCGCATGGACCTGGAGCGAGTCAAGAGGAAGCTGGAGGGAGACCTGAAGCTGGCCCAGGAGTCCCTGATGGACCTGGAGAACGACAAGCAGCAGTTGGACGAAAAGCTCAAGAAGTAAGGAGACGTTTCCTCCTGCAGCTCCAACGGACATGTTTGGGACGGTTCGACAGTGGAGGAGCTTTGAGGTCGTCCCTCTTCCGTCATAAAGCCTCCCTTTATTTGCTCTTTTCTACAGGAAAGACTTTGAAGTGTCGCAGCTGCAGACGAAGACGGAAGACGAACAGGCTCTTGGTGGTCAGCTGCAGAAGAAAATTAAAGAGCTCCAGGTGAAACTCACTCACGGTTTCAGGATGGAATTAATCTCCATAAGTGTGAAATGTTGGACTTTAATACCAAAGAAACTCTTTGAACCATGTTGAGACTCTAAATCGGACCAGGAGCAGCTTGGTTAGAACCCTGAGCACAAACACTAGATCTTCACTTTGGGGGGACGGGGAGGAGCTGAATCACTCAGATGCTCAAAATGGCTCCGAACTGCAGAGGCTGGCCTCCAGTCCAGCAGGGGGCAGCCAAGCACCCTGCAGACCTCGTTCTCACCAGGGGGTCTCCGAGGTTGAGAGGTGATCGGAGTGTCACTGTCATCACACGGACGTCACACGTCCATCAGGTTCACGCTGAACGAAATCCTGCCGGCCGAGTGGCTCAGAGCCTGACCTGGTTCAGCGTTCCTCTGAGGACCAGTGGGGGTGAAGGTCCCATCAGAGAGAATACCTGGTGATTCCGCCAACCAGGAATTATTTATCGTGGAAAACGGCTTTAATCTGACGGCAGCTGAAATACAAGTAGCGGGAGGAAGATGCTCTATAATCTGAACTGAATCCGTTAAGTTCATAATAAGGATTTAGATTGAAATTGTTGCACTCTGACCAACATGAAGTATTTCCTCGTCCACAGGCCCGGACCGAGGAGCTGGAGGAGGAGATGGAGGCGGAGCGCTCGGCCCGGGCCAAGGTGGAGAAGCAGCGGTCCGACCTGGCCCGGGAGCTGGAGGAGATCAGCGAGCGGCTGGAGGAGGCCGGCGGCGCCACCGCCGCCCAGCTGGAGATGAACAAGAAGCGCGAGGCGGAGTTCCTGAAGCTGCGGCGCGACCTGGAGGAGTCCACGCTGCAGCACGACGCCACGACCGCCGCGCTGCGCAAGAAGCAGGGCGACTGCACGGCGGAGCTCGGAGAGCAGATCGACAACCTGCAGAGGGTGAAGCAGAAGCTGGAGAAGGAGAAGAGCGAGCTGAAGATGGAGGTCGACGACATGGCGAGCAACGTGGAGAGTCTGGCCAAGGCCAAGGTGGAGAACCTCCACCTCCCGGACCCATCAGCGATAGTGGAAAACTAACCTGGAGCCACGCGCCGATACCGAGTACCGATACCAGTACAAACCTTTAGTTACTCGCCAATACAGAGTACCGATACCAAGTACTGGTACCAGTACTAACCTTTAGTTACTCGCCAATACAGAGTACCGATACCAAGTACTGGTACCAGTACTAACCTTTAGTTACTCGCCGATATCGAATACCGATACCAGTACTAACCTTTAGTTACTCGCCGATACAGAGTACCGATACCGAGTACCGATACCGAGTACCGCTACCGAGTCCCGATTCCAGTACTAATCTTTAGTTACTCGCCGATACCGAGTACCGATACCAGTACTAACCTTTAGTTACTCGCCGATATCGAATACCGATACCAGTACTAACCTTTAGTTACTCGCCGATACAGAGTACCGATACAGAGTACCGCTACCGAGTACCGCTACAGAGTACCGCTACAGAGTACCGGTACCAGTACTAACCTTTAGTTACTCGCCGATATCGAATACCGATACCAGTACTAACCTTTAGTTACTCGCCGATATCGAATACCGATACCAGTACTAACCTTTAGTTACTCGTCGATATCGAATACCGATACCAGTACAAACCTTTAGCTACTCGCCGATATCGAATACCAATACCAGTACTAACCTTTAGTTACTCGCCGATACAGAGTACCGATACTGAGTACCGGTACCAGTACTAACCTTTAGCTACTCGCCGATATCGAATACCAATACCAGTACTAACCTTTAGTTACTCGCCGATACAGAGTACCGATACTGAGTACCGGTATCAGTACTAACCTTTAGTTACTCGCCGATATCGAATACCGATACCAGTACTAACCTTTAGTTACTCGCCGATACAGAGTACCGACACCGAGTACCGCTACCAAGTACAGATTCCAGTACTAACCTTTAGTTACTCGCCAATACAGAGTACCGATACCAAATACTGGTACCAGTACTAACCTTTAGTTACTCGCCGATGCAGAGTACCGATACCAAGTACTGGTACCAGTACTAACCTTTAGTTACTCGCCGATATCGAATACCGATACCAGTACTAACCTTTAGTTACTCGCCGATACAGAGTACCGATACCGAGTACCGATACCGAGTACCGCTACCGAGTACCGCTACCGAGTACCGCTACCGAGTCCCGATTCCAGTACTAATCTTTAGTTACTCGCCGATACCGAGTACCGATACCAGTACTAACCTTTAGCCACTCGACAATACCGAGTACTGACATGATATTTGATACTCCATTGCAGTAAAAAAAAACGACTTGCATGACACGGCTGCTATTTCCACACACAGAACTGACTACGAGGTTTCTGGAGCTCCTGAGGAGTTCACAGAAGAATTATCTGGGACGCACATCCCACAGATGACTCTTCCTAACAAGTCTAGCATGTAGGAACCAGTAATACAATAATAGCTCGTAATACATGTCAATTACGTAACTGGCATTTTAGTCATACATTACTAAAACTTTAAGAAAAGTGAGAGAAAGCAGTAAGATGTGTTTATTCAGTGGATCAATATGATCCGCTTTACCCATTTCTGATAAGTAAACGGAACAAATACTGCAAAATAATCCAGATTATTGGGAAAATTGTGCCCCAGTATCGGCTCAAATACTTGCAAGTGATTGTTTTTCCCACTTTTGCAGATCAACCTGGAGAAAATGTGCCGTTCGCTGGAAGACCAACTGAACGAGGTGAAGACGAAAGAGGAGGAGCTCCAGCGGCTCGCCAACGACCTGTCGGGCCACAGAGCCCGGCTGCAGACGGAGAACGGTGAGGACGCCGCTCCTCAAGCTGCTGCGGCGACGCCTGGAGAGCCTGTAATGACCTTTCCGTCGATCCTCCAGCGGAGATGTGTCGGCAGCTGGAGGAGAAGGAGTCCGTGATGACCCAGCTGACCCGGGGAAAGCAGGCCTTCCTTCAGCAGATGGAGGAGCTGAAGAGGCTCCACGAAGAGGAAGTGAAGGTAGAAATCTGACGGAGGATGGAGACGTCTGAGAGCCGACGGTGTTTGAAGGGAGCGTCCGTTGTGTTCAGGCCAAGAACGCCCTGGCTCATGGGCTGCAGTCGTCCCGTCACGACGGCGACCTCCTGCGGGAGCAGTACGAGGAGGAGCAGGAGGCCAAGGCCGAGCTGCAGCGCTGCCTCTCCAAGGCCAACGCCGAGGTGGCGCTGTGGAGGAACAAGTACGAGACGGACGCCATCCAGCGCACCGAGGAGCTGGAGGAGGCCAAGTGAGGAGCCGACCTCCACAACATCTTCGTGAAGCTCCTCCCCTCTTACCTCCTCACCTGCCGTCTCCGCAGGAAGAAGCTGGCTCTGCGGCTGCAGGACGCAGAGGAAGCTGTGGAGGCGGTCAACTCCAAGTGTTCCTCTCTGGAGAAGACCAAGCAGCGGCTGCAGGGCGAGGTGGAGGACCTGATGATGGACATGGAGAGGTCCAACGCTGCCGCTGCAGCACTGGACAAGAAACAGAGGACCTTTGACAAGGTCTGAGCAAAGTCATTCAGCAAGATCTGTTGACTGTGACAAATACAAATCAACTAATAGTCATAAAGCTGACTGGTCACTGTGATGTTCTGCAGAACGGTTTGTCTGACAGGATCCGTGTGGTTCCGTCTTCAGGTTTTAGCTGAATGGAAGCAGAAACACGAGGAGGGTCAGGCGGAGCTGGAGTCCTCCCTGAAAGAGGTGCGATCGCTGGGAACCGAGAACTTCAAGATGAAGAACACCTTGGAGGAATGTCTGGAGCAGCTGGAGACCCTCAAACGGGAAAACAAGAACCTCCAACGTCTGTCTGGAACCCACCGTCTCCGTCTTTGATGACAATGTTCTGGTAACGGTCAAAGAGGATGTGATGTTGTTCTGATTGCAGAGGAAATCGTGGATCTCACTGAGCAGCTGGGAGAGACAGGAAGGACCGTCCACGAGCTGGACAAGTCCAAGAAACAGGCGGAGCAGGAGAAGCTGGAGGCGCAGACGGCGCTAGAAGAAGCAGAGGTGAACGCAATCGCTTTTCAAGATGAGAGTTTGGCCCATGGCGGCTCTCGTCACGACCACTGCTTGTTCCCTTTTCATCTTCAGGCCTCTCTGGAGCACGGCGAGTCCAAAATCCTTCGAGTGCAGCTGGAGCTGAACCAGGTGAAGTCTGAGGTGGACCGGAGGGCGGCGGAGAAGGACGAGGAGATGGACCAGCTGAAGAGGAACAGCCAGCGGATCGTCGACGTCCTGCAGAGCAATCTGGACGCTGAGGTCCGGAGCAGGAACGACGCCCTGAGGGTGAAGAAGAAGATGGAGGGAGACCTGAACGAGATGGAGGTCCAGCTGGGCCACGCCCACCGGCAGGCGGCCGAGGCCCAGAAGCAGCTGAGGAACCTGCAGGTTCAGCTGAAGGTCGGACACCACGGCGGCAGAGGCGGAGCAGAGTTCCCTCCCTTCACACCCCGGTCCTGAGGGCTTTGTGTTCTCCGGTCCACCAGGAGGTCCAGATCCACCTGGACGACGCCCTCGGGAGCGGCGACGACATGAAGGAGCAGGTGGGCGTGTCCGAGCGCCGGAGCAACCTGCTGCAGGCCGAGACGGAGGAGGTCCGGGCCGCTCTGGAGCAAACCGACAGGAGCCGCAAGCTGGCCGAGCAGGAGCTGCTGGACGCCGGCGAGAGAGTCCAGCTGCTGCACTCGCAGGTTCAAACCCCACAATCCACACCTGGAATACCTCAGGTAGGGCAGGAAGGTCTGCAAGGCGCCTGGAGACGACAGACACAGTCAAACTGCATCAGAAGAGTTTCGCCTTGAAAACAATGTTCCTCTACAGAAACTATGTAGAGTTCATGTTGGGCCTGTTTGTAACACACACACACACACACACACACACACACACACACACACACACACACACACACACACACACACACACACACACACACACACACACACACACACACACACACACACACACACACACACACACACACACACACACACACACACACACACACTAATAACAGGAGGACACGGACATTCTAGTGGACAGACCACCAAGTTGGATTATTATTACGGTGCCTGTCAAAATAAAACTACCAAGTCCCAGGAGAAGAAGGACTGGAAGTCAAGACACAACAGAGGAAACGTTGCTCTGATTGTCTCTACTGAGCATGTGCAGAACTGGTAGTCACCGTGGCCACCAGGACAATGAAACACTGTCAGTCCATCGTCAGTAAATCTATGTGTTTGCAGCTCAAAGTAAAAAAAGAACACCCAAGTCCCAGCGGAGTAAGAACCTGAGACAGTAGCTAGGTTCCCCTCTTAGCAGACTGCAACGTTCACGTTTTAGCAGCAAGTCTGAGTGTTTGGAAACTTTCCCAACAGACGTCGACCTTCACAGTAAAAAGCTGAATTAGAAGACGAGAAGTGCAGAAGGTGGTGGATTGAACCCTAAAGCGTGGACAGATCATTTCCTCTCTTTCAGAACACCAGCCTGCTCAACAGCCGCAAAAAGCTGGAGGCCGACCTGAACCAGGTCCAGAACCAGATGGACGACGGCGTCCAGGCAGCCAGGAACGCTGAGGAGAGAGCCAAGAAGGCCATCACCGACGTCAGTCCGGAAGTCTCCCGGCTCCAGTCCGAGTCACAGAGACGGCTCAGCTGTTTGACAGGCGTCTCTGCGCAGGCGGCCATGATGGCGGAGGAGCTGAGGAAGGAGCAGGACACCAGCGCTCACCTGGAGAGGATGAAGAAGAACCTGGAGGCCACGGTGAAGGACCTGCAGCACCGCCTGGACGAGGCGGAGAACCTCGCCATGAAGGGAGGGAAGAAGCAGCTGCAGAAGCTGGAGGCCAGGGTGAGAGGAGGAGGAGGAGGAGGGGGAGGAGGAGCAGGAGGAGGAGCAGGGACCCTAAACGTATGGTCAAATATACGCTCACTGTGTTGCCCCGTACCGTCAACAGATGGTAGAACGTGTAGAACAGATTGTAGAACGTGTAGAACAGATTGTAGAACGTGTAGAACAGATTGTAGAACGTGTAGAACAGATAGTAGAACGTGTAGAACAGATGGTAGAACGTGTAGAACAGATTGTAGAACGTGTAGAACAGATGGTAGAACGTGTAGAACAGATGGTAGAACGTGTAGAACAGATTGTAGAACGTGTAGAACAGATGGTAGAATGTGTAGAACAGATTGTAGAACGTGTAGAACAGATTGTAGAACGTGTAGAACAGATGGTAGAATGTGTAGAACATATTGTAGAACGTGTAGAACATATTGTAGAACGTGTAGAACAGATTGTAGAACGTGTAGAACAGATTGTAGAACGTGTAGAACAGATTGTAGAACGTGTAGAACAGATGGTAGAATGTGTAGAACATATTGTAGAACGTGTAGAACAGATTGTAGAACGTGTAGAACAGATTGTAGAACGTGTAGAACAGATTGTAGAACGTGCGGTCAGACGAACCCTACACAAGTCACACGTTGTCAGAACCTGAACGCTTCGACCAACGGAACCGGAACACGTTTACAATCATGTCAAACTGTGACGTTTCTGTGAATCAGAGAAAAAATCTCACACTTACATTTTTCCTTTCATTGAAAGTCTTTGATCATCAGGTTGTAAATATCTGAAGGTGATAATGATCTGGTGTATCTGGAGTTGACAAAAACACGGCAACGTTAAACATGAAGCTGGAGTTTCATAAAACACTGACCTGCAGACATCCAACAGTTTAGAATCCAGAAAGTTCAAACTTACTTTTGTGTACAACCTTTATCTGAATCAGAATCCAGAATTCAAACACAAAAATCTGTCCTGGAGTCAAAGGTACAAAAATCCACAAGACAAAATCAACATCCAAGAATCCAAAGCTCCTGTGAATGAGAGTTGACAGGTGACGAGATGCAGGTGAGGAAACAGGAAGTGAAACACAAGACCATGTGGTCAGTGTCAACAGGAAACAGGAAGTGAAGACAAAATATGGAAAAAAGAGGAAAAGAAAAGAAAGAAAGTAAATAGAAAGTAGAAAAGCAAAAATGATAAAAGAGAAAAATAAATGTCTTGATATTTATTGATAATATCCACTGATTGCGTCGACGGTATGAACAGTACCGTGGGTCTGCAGGTACGAGAGCTGGAGAACGATCTGGAGGCCGAGCAGAGGCACGGCTCCGAGTCGCTGAAAGGAGTTCGCAAGCTTGAGCGGAAGATCAAGGAGCTCACGTATCAGGTACGAGTCACGTACCAGGAACGAGTCACGTATCAGGTGAGCTGAGGAACGAGTCCAGAGGTTCTCCACTGAGGAGTTCAGACTTCTCAAAGCAAACGAATCCCTCGAGTCTCGGAAGACGTTTCCTCGACTCTCGTTCGGTTTGAGAAAAGTTTCAGACGCTAATCGTCCCTGGTGATGTTTGTTGTCCTCGTCACACGTCCAGTCCGACGAGGACAAGAAGACGTCGGCGAGGCTGCAGGAGCTCGTCAACAAACTGCAGCTGAAGGTCAAAGCCTACAAGCGGCAGGCCGAAGAGGCCGTGAGTCCATGTCCCTCTGGAACCTTCCGCCCCCCCCCCCCCCCCCCCCCCCAGGTGGCTGACTGGTGTTTGTTTCCAGGAGCAGCAGGCCAACGCCCACCTGACCAAGCTGCGGAAGGTGCAGCACGAGCTGGAGGAGGCGGAGGAGCGAGCCGACGTAGCCGAGTCCCAGATCAACAAGCTGAGGGTGAAGAGTCGCGACCTGGGGAAGGTGAGCCTCCAGCGTCACACCAAACCTCCTTCACCTCCACTGTCACACCAAACCTCCTTCACCTCCAGCGTCACACCAAACCTCCTTCACCTCCACTGTCACACCAAACCTCCTTCACCTCCAGCGTCACACCAAACCTCCTTCACCTCCACTGTCACACCAAACCTCCTTCACCTCCAGCGTCACACCAAACCTCCTTCACCTCCAGCGTCACACCAAACCTCCTTCACCTCCAGCGTCACACCAAACCTCCTTCACCTCCACTGTCACACCAAACCTCCTTCACCTCCAGCGTCACACCAAACCTCCTTCACCTCCAGCGTCACACCAAACCTCCTTCACCTCCAGCGTCACACCAAACCTCCTTCACCTCCAGCGTCACACCAAACCTCCTTCACCTCCAGCGTCACACCAAACCCTCCTTCACCTCCAGCGTCACACCAAACCTCCTTCACCTCCAGCGTCACACCAAACCTCCTTCACCTCCAGCGTCACACCAAACCTCCTTCACCTCCAGCGTCACACCAAACCTCCTTCACCTCCAGCGTCACACCAAACCTCCTTCACCTCCAGCGTCACACCAAACCTCCTTCACCTCCAGCGTCACACCAAACCTCCTTCACCTCCAGCGTCACACCAAACCTCCTTCACCTCCAGCGTCACACCAAACCTCCTTCACCTCCAGCGTCACACCAAACCTCCTTCACCTCCAGCGTCACACCAAACCTCCTTCACCTCCAGCTCTCACCTGGTTTCATTCTTCCCTTCCAGGCCAAAGACAGCGGAGAGTGAACCTGCCGGAGCTCTCGGAACAACAGAGTGCTGTGAGATAGTTTGCAACATACTCTTACGTAATGATGTGTTTGTGTATTTAAAGCCGGAGTGTCAACAGTGAGATGAGCCACAAGAACCTTTAAACGTACGTTTTTCTTCATTGGGACGCAGAGAAAAGGTGGTGAAAACGTCAATATTTGAACAATTACTACTTAAAACGACTCCAATGTCAACATAAAGCAAGTTCCGGGTCCAAAATGAACTGAAATGTCACAAAGAAACTGTTGCATTCTGGGTGTTTTGACATCCTGACCGCTGGGCTTTTAGGCTCGTTTGACAGCAGCCAGGGAGCCGGCGTTCATTTGGTTTCATTTCATTTCAAACGTTGGTGGTTTGGCCCGACTGGAGCTGGTGGTGGGCGGTTCTGGGCCCCCGGGCCTCATGTTGGATTAATAATCTACTGAGCTTTATAGGATTAATCCTCAATGAACATGCAGAACATCATTTCTCTTCTTTTCTTTCTTTCTTCCAGTGTTTTGCTTGTTTTCTTTTCCCTTTCCCTTTTTTCCTCCTCCTTGAAATAAAAAAAGGTTCTGTGTGGCATTTCCATTTCCCACCACTAGGGGGAGGGGCGGGGGTCGCCAACGTTTGTCACAATGGTCAAATTTCTCGCCAAGACAAGTTTCCACGGGCCAAACTGGACACGTTACACCTGTCAAGTTGTTCTTTCATGATCTGGGATTGGAACCCGGAACTCGGCGTTAAGAATGAAAACGACACGAATTCCAGTCACAAAACGCTTTTCTGGGTTTTCTTCTTCCTGCGTGTGATTTGTTGATCATAGTGGATGTATGTTGCTCTAACTTCAATAAACCTCCTTTAAAAAGACTATTGGCTGTTCCGTGTGTGTGTGTGTGTGTGTGTGTGTGTGTGTGTGTGTGTGTGTGTGTGTGTGTGTGTGTGTGTGTGTGTGTGTGTGTGTGTGTGTGTGTGTGTGTGTGTGTGTGTGTGTGTGACTGGAGGAAACAGGACGACCACAGTTTAGTTAAAAACCTTTATTACGGATCTAAATCTGCAAACAGGCGACAGTAATGTTAGAAGATTCTGAGACGGGGAAAATAATCAATAATCCAGATTAACTGGCGTCACAGACATGATGCATGATGGGAAAACTGACTAAAGGAATAAATCAAATATTTGATTGAGAGAATAATGGTGAAATTTTGCACTGAAACAGGGAAACATTGTGAAAAAAAGACCTAAAATACATTGTTTGAACTGAATGTTCACGTTTGTATTTTGACTTTTGAGGCGTTTCAACTTGATCGGTGTCTAATAAACCATCAGAAGCTGAATAAAGGACGGGGTGGAGCAGTGGGCGGCTCTCTCGCCTCACAGGGTGGAGTTCAGTGGGGGTTTGCTTGTCCTCCATGTCTCCAGGCTGGACGGACACGAGGACACCGCGGACTCAAAGCACCGAACAACCAGGGAACTCTGATCCTTCAGACGAGTTCATTGTTCGTTTTCCTCTACGATCAACAAACATTTAGAATCTGATCCTTTGTCATGTTTTCATGCAGATTGGTTAAATAAGTCATTAATGTATTTTTAATGATAGAAATCTTTGATCTACGTTAGTAAGAATTTGTCAACATGGTTTTAGTGATAAATATTGATATTACTGAACATGCATTGCTAATATTAATAATTGTATTAATTTGATGGATTTGTGGCTCCATCTACTCCCCCTGCCCCTCCTGGGTCTGGAAAACACAAAGGAGGATGTTTAGTAATAAATCTCTCCACAATAAGAGCTCATGTCGTACGTCCTGGCTGTTTAAATCTACACTGAGGCCAGTGATTGGCTGCTTCAGGTTTAGTTCTTGACTCTGGTGGAAGCGCCGCTCATCCTGTGATGAACAGTTCTCCGGACTGACCTTGGTTCCGATCTCGCGGCTCTTGGCTCGCATCTTGTTGGCGAGGGCTTCGGCTACGTCGGCCCTCTCCTCCGCCTCCTCCAGCTCGTGCTGCGCCTTCCGGAACCTGGCCATGTGGGCGTTGGACTGCTCCTCCTGCTCAAAGCACAAAACTTCCTGGTCTGCAGCCGCTTTATGAAGAAGTGCTGTTAATCAATATTTCTAGAAGTGTTTGGTTTTCTTACATTTGCCATTGAAAAAACTATGAACCGTCACAGAATGTCACAACTTACTGTGGAAAACAAAGAGATGAACTCTCTTCAACAAGCTGATTGTTCAGACCACATTTTGTTTCTGATCCTGAGAACCGAAACCAGAACCTTGAGCTACTCGCCGATACCAAGTATCCGTATGAGTACTAACCTTAAGCGAAGCAACTTGTTGATACTGAGTACTGATGCGAATACTAGCCTTTTGCTACTCCCGATACCAAGTATCAATACTAGTTATAACACTTCGCTACTCACCAATACCAAATATCGATATAAGTACTAACCTTTAGCTAGTCATCAGTCATACTTTAATCATGTGTAGCATGTAGCATCGCTCCAAAGCTCTTTAGCATGTAGCATGTAGCATGTAGCCTGTAGCGCAGCTCAGGGTGAAATGACCCGGTGGACTCACGGCCTCCTCGGCGTGACGCTTGTAGGCCTTCATCTTGATCTGCAGCTTGTCCACCAGGTCCTGCAGCCGGACGTTGTTCTTCTTGTCTTCCTCGGCCTGAAAGCAGGAGCAGATCGTCTCTCAGGAACCAAGGACGAGTTCAGGACGAGTTCAGGACGAGTTCAGGACGAGTTCAGGACGAGTGCAGGACGAGTTCAGGACGAGTTCAGGACGAGTTCAGGACGAGTCCAGGACGAGTTCAGGACGAGTGCAGGACGAGTTCAGGACGAGTTCAGGACGAGTTCCAGGAAGCGGCTCGGCGCGGCTACCTGGTAGGTCAGCTCCTTGATCCTCCTCTCGTACTTGCGGACGCCCTTGATGGCCTCGGAGCCGCGTCTCTGCTCCGCCTCCAGCTCGTTCTCCAGCTCTCGGACCTGAGGACCAACCGGGGACGTTTCTGTCTCTCTATCATGTCTCCTTCCACACCAATAAAGCCTTTTGTCCTCTGGAGGACAAAGAATATTTGAACACAATGAAAGTACCGAGATTCTTTTAATGTGTTTCAAATGCAACTAAGAGTCAGAAATAAATGTGAATTTAAGAAATTCAGAGATCAGGAGAGCGGAGGACGATTCGTAGTTATTGATCAGTGATCGGCCTGAAATCTGTTGCTACTTAAAGCTTTGATCTGTGTTTATTATCTTAAAAAACACTCTTAAATGTGTTCACATTCAATCTGACTGGTTTCGTACTCGCGCCTCCAGCTTCTGCAGCTGCTTCTTCCCTCCCTTCATGGCGAGGTTCTCCTCCTGCTCCTCCTGCTCCTCCCCCTCCTCCTCCTCCTCCTCCTCCTCCTCCTCCTCCTCCTCCTCCTCCTCCTCCTCCTCTCACCCTGGCCTCCAGCTTCTGCAGCTGCTTCTTCCCTCCCTTCATGGCGAGGTTCTCCTCCTGCTCCTCCTCCCCCTGCTCCTCCTCCTCCTCCTCCTCCTCCTCTCACCCTGGCCTCCAGCTTCTGCAGCTGCTTCTTCCCTCCCTTCATGGCGAGGTTCTCCTCCTGCTCCTCCTGCTCCTCCCCCCTCCTCCTCCTCCTCCTCCTCCTCCTCCTCCTCCTCCTCCTCCTCCTCCTCTCACCCTGGCCTCCAGCTTCTGCAGCTGCTTCTTCCCTCCCTTCATGGCGAGGTTCTCCTCCTGCTCCTCCTCCCCCTGCTCCTCCTCCTCCTCCTCCTCCTCCTCTCACCCTGGCCTCCAGCTTCTGCAGCTGCTTCTTCCCTCCCTTCATGGCGAGGTTCTCCTCCTGCTCCTCCTCCTCCTCCTCCTCCTCCTCCTCCTCTCACCCTGGCCTCCAGCTTCTGCAGCTGCTTCTTCCCTCCCTTCATGGCGAGGTTCTCCGCCTCGTCCAGGCGGTGCTGCAGGTCCTTCACCGTGGCCTCCAGGTTCTTCTTCATCCTCTCCAGGTGAGCGCTGGTGTCCTGCTCCTTCCTCAGCTCCTCCGCCATCATGGCCGCCTGCGGACGCACAGCAACAATTCTTTTAACTCCACCCCGTCATGTGTGTGGTGGTGGGGGTGGGGGTGGGGGTGGGGGTGGGGGTCTGTGAGCAGCTTACGTCAGTGATGGCCTTCTTGGCCTTCTCCTCGGCGTTCCTCGCCTCCTGCACGGCTTCTTCGATCTCGCCATGCAGCTGCGTGACGTCAGCCTCCAGCTTCTTCTTGGTGTTCAGCAGGCTGGTGTTCTGTGGACGAACGCCATGACCCGTGAGTGACGGCGTTCCCGGGGACGACTGAGTGACGGCGTTCCCGGAGACGAGTGAGTGACGGTGTTCCCGGAGACGACTGAGTGACGGTGTTCCCGGAGACGAGTGAGTGACGGCGATCCCGGAGACGAGTGAGTGGCGGCGTTCCCGGAGACGAGTGAGTGACGGCGTTCCCGGGGACGACTGAGTGATGGTGTTCCCGGAGACGACTGAGTGACGGTGTTCCCGGAGACGAGTGAGTGACGGCGTTCCCGGAGACGAGTGAGTGGCGGCGTTCCCGGAGACGAGTGAGTGACGGCGTTCCGGAGACGAGTGAGTGACGGCGTTCCCGGAGACGAGTGAGTGACGGCGTTCCCGGGGACGACTGAGTGACGGCGTTCCCGGAGACGAGTGAGTGACGGCGTTCCCGGAGACGAGTGAGTGACGGCGTTCCCGGGGACGACTGAGTGACGGCGTTCCCGGAGACGAGTGAGTGACGGCGTTCCCGGGGACGACTGAGTGACGGCGTTCCCGGAGACGAGTGAGTGACGGCGTTCCCGGGGACGAGTGAGTGACGGCGTTCCCGGAGACGACTGAGTGACGGCGTTCCCGGAGACGAGTGAGTGACGGCGTTCCCGGGGACGACTGAGTGACGGCGTTCCCGGGGACGACTGAGTGACGGCGTTCCCGGGGACGAGTGAGTGACGGCGTTCCCGGAGACGACTGAGTGACGGCGTTCCCGGGGACGACTGAGTGACGGCGTTCCCGGGGACGACTGAGTGACGGCGTTCCCGGAGACGACTGAGTGACGGCGTTCCCGGGGACGAGTGAGTGACGGCGTTCCTGGGGACGACTGAGTGACGGCATTCCTGGAGACGAGTGAGTGACGGCGTTCCCGGGGACGACTGAGTGACGGCGTTCCCGGGGACGACTGAGTGACGGCGTTCCCGGGGACGAGTGAGTGACGGCGTTCCCGGGGACGACTGAGTGACGGCGTTCCCGGAGACGACTGAGTGACGGCGTTCCCGGAGACGACTGAGTGACGGCGTTCCCGGAGACGAGTGAGTGACGGCGTTCCCGGGGACGACTGAGTGACGGCGTTCCCGGGGACGACTGAGTGACGGCGTTCCCGGGGACGAGTGAGTGACGGCGTTCCCGGAGACGACTGAGTGACGGCGTTCCCGGGGACGACTGAGTGACGGCGTTCCCGGGGACGAGTGAGTGACGGCGTTCCCGGGGACGACTGAGTGACGGCGTTCCCGGAGACGACTGAGTGACGGCGTTCCCGGAGACGACTGAGTGACGGCGTTCCCGGAGACGAGTGAGTGACGGCGTTCCCGGGGACGACTGAGTGACGGCGTTCCCGGGGACGAGTGAGTGACGGCGTTCCCGGAGACGACTGAGTGACGGCGTTCCCGGGGACGACTGAGTGACGGCGTTCCCGGGGACGAGTGAGTGACGGCGTTCCCGGGGACGAGTGAGTGACGGCGTTCCCGGGGACGACTGAGTGACGGCGTTCCCGGAGACGACTGAGTGACGGCGTTCCCGGAGACGACTGAGTGACGGCGTTCCCGGAGACGAGTGAGTGACGGCGTTCCCGGGGACGACTGAGTGACGGCGTTCCCGGGGACGACTGAGTGACGGCGTTCCCGGGGACGAGTGAGTGACGGCGTTCCCGGAGACGACTGAGTGACGGCGTTCCCGGGGACGACTGAGTGACGGCGTTCCCGGGGACGACTGAGTGACGGCGTTCCCGGAGACGACTGAGTGACGGCGTTCCCGGGGACGAGTGAGTGACGGCGTTCCCGGGGACGACTGAGTGACGGCATTCCCGGAGACGAGTGAGTGACGGCGTTCCCGGGGACGACTGAGTGACGGCGTTCCCGGGGACGACTGAGTGACGGCGTTCCCGGAGACGACTGAGTGACGGCGTTCCCGGGGACGACTGAGTGACGGCGTTCCCGGGGACGACTGAGTGACGGCGTTCCCGGGGACGACTGAGTGACGGCGTTCCCGGGGACGACTGAGTGACGGCGTTCCCGGGGACGAGTGAGTGACCTCTGACCTGAGAGTGCAGGAGTCCCGCCCGCTCGCTGGCGTCCACCAGCTCCTGTTCGGCCATCTTCCTGCTGCGCTCCGTCTGCTCCACCACGGCCCGGAGCTCCTCCACCTCCGCCTGCATCAGCGCCGTCCGGCGCTCCATCATGGCCACCTGCTCCTTCATGTCGTCGTGACTCCTGCTGGCGTCGTCCAGGTGGATCTGAGTGTCCTGGACACAGTTTCACGCGAAGACGACAACAAAGCAGAAGTTGTGAGAAACTTCAAAGCTGGAAATACGTGATTGTCAGAGTGTGATGAGGAATTTCTCTCAGGAAGGTTCAACAATGTATTAGAGATGAACGTGAACAACTACAACTGGATCCTACTGGACTTTTACATTCTGGTCGAGGAACTTGAAGTTGCTTTAAGATGAAGGATCTTCCTCCTCCTCCTCCTCATCATCACATTCTGTCAGAGGATGTTTTCTCTTCTCTTGTGTTCGTCTTTCTCATTAATATCAAAGACAAACACCCGATACTCGCTGGTTCCTCCCTGCAGTATCGGAGCCGATAGGCGATACTGGTGTCGGTATTGGTGCGAGGTATCGGTCTGCGGTACCTTGAGTTGCCCCTGCAGGTTCCTCAGCTGCTTCTGGGCCTCGGCCGCCTGCCGGTTGGCGTGGCCCAGCTGGACCTCCATCTCGTTCAGGTCTCCCTCCATCTTCTTCTTCACCCTCAGGGCGTCGTTCCTGCTCCGGACCTCGGCGTCCAGCGTGCTCTGCATGGACTCCATCGTCCTCTGGTGGTTCCTCTTCATCTGGTCCATCTCCTCGTCCTTCTCCGCCACCTTCCGGTCCACCTCGGCCTTCACCTGGTTCAGGTCCATTTGCACCCGGAGGATCTTGGACTCTTCCTGCTCCAGAGAGGCCTTGAACACACGAACGGCGGGTCACAATGGCGGCGCTCAGAACCGAAGCGCCGGGTTCAGTGTTTCCTACCTCCGCCTCCTCCAGCGCAGTCTGCATGTCACACTTCTCCGTCTCCACATGCTTCTTCAACTTTTCCAGCTCGTGAACGGATTTTCCGGTTTCCCCAAGCTGCTCGGTCAGGTCCGAGACCTCCTCTGTGCACAGGGGTTTGTGTTTTCAGCAGGGTGGGGTCGGGTGGGGTCGGGTGGGGTCGGGTCCGGTGGGACGGACTGAGAGTCACACGGCAAAGAATTCACTCACGTTGCAGGTTTTTGTTTTCCCTCTTCATGGTCTCCAGATGATCCAGGGCTTCCTCGTACGAGTTCTTCAGCTTGAAGAGCTCCGTGCTGAGGGACCGCGACTCCTTCTGAGTGCCTTCCAGCTCCGCCTGCGACTCTTCGTACTTCTGCTTCCACTCGGCCAGAATCTGAACACAAGCAGACGGTCAGCGACGGTCCGGGTGATCATGGGAAACTTGGGCAGCAATTCCGGCCTCCATTAAACGACGAGGACTACGGTGCCTGGAGACACTGAAAACACACGTCTTTGACAACCGTCCAACTCTGTCGCCATGGAAACGGGGAAAAGCATGTGTGTGTCTGGTTTCAATACGAACACTAGAGCTACACTCGGTAGAGCGCAGACCTTCACCACTGCCACATTCATTTGCGGAACCGCAATTCGGCCGTGCAGGTTTGAAGAAGAGTCGGTCAAATACAAACATTCATAGACAAATGAAAAACTAAAGAAATCAACAGACGGTAACAAACAACAGCACCAACTAGTGGCTCAACATACAAACTACATTTCCCTTGACATGGACGTGGTTTTTTTAAAAGGTTGCAGTGTAAATATGATCAACGTGGAACTTTTCTGAAATCAAGCTTTTCACTGAAGGCGTTAAGGAGCGTCGGTGGTTTTAGAGGAAGCCGGAGGAGGAAACCTTGTCGAAGCTCCTCTGCTTCTTGTCCAGCGTCGCAGCCAGACTGTTGGAGCGCTCCACGTCCACCATCAGGTCCTCCATCTCGTTCTGCAGGCGCTGCTTGGTTTTCTCCAGGGAGGCGCACTTTGAGTTGACGGCTTCGATTTGCTCCTCCGCCTCTTGGAGGCGCTGAGCCAGTTTCCTCCTGGAGTGAAGAACAACATGTTGTGACTGTGGAGGATTTCTCGGGTGAGATTCCGCCGTGGAGGCTTCGTCAGCACAGACCCTGATTGGCTGGTACACAACCTGGCAACCAGCCACGTCGCACTCTGGAGACCAGTCCCAGGAGGATTCTTACCAGTTTGGAACTTCTTGCTGTTTGTCGCTGAAAACCTGCAACAGATTCACCTTCTAGAGGAAGAACCACAGGGGGGCGCTCATGAGCCTGTTTATCACTGGTTCTAGAGTTAGTCTACTGCCTCTTCTTCTCCTCCTCTCCTCCTTCTCTACACTTCCTCCTCTCTACTTCCTCCTCTCTACTTCCTCCTCTCCACTTCCTCCTCTCTACTTCCTCCTCTCTACTTCCTCTCTACTTCCTCCTCTCTACTTCCTCCTCTCCACTTCCTCCTCTCTACTTCCTCCTCTCCACTTCCTCCTCTCTACTTCCTCCTCTCTACTTCCTCCTCTCTACTTCCTCCTCTCTACTTCCTCCTCTCTACTTCCTCCTCTCTACTTCCTCCTCTCTACTTCCTCTCTATTTCCTCCTCTCCACTTCCTCCTCTCCACTTCCTCCTCTCTACTTCCTCCTCTCTACTTCCTCCTCTCTACTTCCTCCTCTCTACTTCCTCCTCTCCACTTCCTCCTCTCTACTTCCTCCTCTCTACTTCCTCTCTACTTCCTCCTCTCCACTTCCTCTCTACTTCCTCCTCTCTACTTCCTCCTCTCCACTTCCTCCTCTCTACTTCCTCCTCTCTACTTCCTCCTCTTCACTTCCTCCTCTCTTCTTCCTCTCTTCTTCCTCTCTACTTCCTCCTCCCTTCTTCCTCTCTTCTTCCTCTCTACTTCCTCTCTACTTCCTCCTCTCTACTTCCTCCTCCCTTCTTCCTCTCTTCTTCCTCTCTACTCCACGTTTGCTCACAAGATATTTTCCAACTTTTCTTTGTCTGCTTCTTCTCGTTCGCGCTGTTAGCGCTTGTTGATTGTTTACTACCCAGAATGCATTGCGCTCTATGTCACATCCCGCCCACTGGAAAGATGGTGGAAGTGAAGTGAGACCCTTCAAGGGGACCAGGGGGCCCACAGGAAGCAGTGTTTCCCAGCGGGGGAAGGGACCAGAACCTCCAACACAAAGGAAACTCTGGCTTTGTTCCATCTGGTCCCTGAAAACCCTCAACAGTCAGAACAAAGCAGCGTGCGGCTCCTCACTTGGCCTCCTCCAGCTCCTCGGTGCGCTGGATGGCGTCCGTCTCGTACTTGTTCCTCCACAGCGCCACCTCGGCGTTGGCCTTGGAGAGGCAGCGCTGCAGCTCGGCCTTGGCCTCCTGCTCCTCCTCGTACTGCTCCCGCAGGAGGTCGCCGTCGTGACGGGACGACTGCAGCCCATGAGCCAGGGCGTTCTTGGCCTGAGAGACGGGTTGTACATGGGAAGCAGCGTCAGCGGAGGCAAAGGGGAGAATGAAGATCGGCCGCGGGCGGCGACGACCTTGGTTTCCTCCTCGATCAGCCGCCTCAGCTCGTCCACCTGGGAGGTGAAGCCCTGCTTCCCCCGGGTCAGCTGGGACACCAGACTCTCCCGCTCCTCCAGCTGGCGGGAAAACTCCGCTGGGAAACAACAAGACTTCTCTTAGTTTCAATCAAAGCTGTCACATTTTGAAAGGTCGTTTGCAGGAGGGCGAGTTTCACCGTTCTCAGTCTGGAAGCGAGCTCTCTGATTGGACAGGTCGGAGATCTGCCTCACTTGTTCGTCGCTCTTCGTCTTCAGCTCCACCAGCTGGTCTTCAAGGGAGCGACAGCTTTTCTCCAGGTGGACCTGCAGACGTGTCCGTCAGACTCCCAACCAGGACAATGGTCCCTCCCTCCATCCCTCCCTCCATCCCTCCATCCCTCCCTCCATCCCTCCCTCCATCCCTCCATCCCTCCCTCCATCCCTCCCTCCATCCCTCCATCCATCCATCCTCCAGTTTCCATACAGTTTGTAAATCTCACCTTTGCTTTAGCGACGCTCTCCACGTTGCTCGCCATGTCGTCGACCTCCATCTTCAGCTCGCTCTTCTCCTTCTCCAGCTTCTGCTTCACCCTCTGCAGGTTGTCGATCTGCTCTCCGAGCTCCGCCGTGCAGTCGGCCTGCTTCTTGCGCAGCGCGGCGGTCGTGGCGTCGTGCTGCAGCGTGGACTCCTCCAGGTCGCGCCGCAGCTTCAGGAACTCCGCCTCGCGCTTCTTGTTCATCTCCAGCTGGGCGGCGGTGGCGCCGCCGGCCTCCTCCAGCCGCTCGCTGATCTCCTCCAGCTCCCGGGCCAGGTCGGACCGCTGCTTCTCCACCTTGGCCCGGGCCGAGCGCTCCGCCTCCACCTCCTCCTCCAGCTCCTCGATCCGGGCCTGAAACGGCAGAGACGTGTTGACGCCGCCATGACGGATCATCGTCAGTCTGGGTCAAAGGGGAAAGTGATTACATGAAGTTCCTTCATCTTCTTCTGAAGCTGGTTGTTGATCGCCTGCTCGTCTGCAATCTTGCCGGCCAGCTGGCTGTTCTCAAACTCTTTTCTGTGGAAACAAGGACCAGGAACCATTTCACCGGTTCAGCAGTGGAGTTCCTCATCGTCGACCCTCAGCCTGAACTCACTTCTTGATTTTCTCCTCAGACTGCTGCTTGTCGTTCTCCAGGTCCATCAGGGACTCCTGGGCCAGCTTCAGGTCTCCCTCCAGCTTCCTCTTGACTCGCTCCAGGTCCATGCGGATCTTCTTCTCCTGCTCCAGGGAACCTTCCAGCTGCAAAGCCCCAGAGCGCAGAGTGAACCCAGACCTCCAGGGCGCTCAGGGGGGCCCCGGCTCCCGGGGCCCTCCAGGGTGCTCAGGGGGGCCCCAGCTCCCGGGGCCCTCCAGGGCGCTCAGGGGGGCCCCGGCTCCCGGGGCCCTCCAGGGCGCTCAGGGGGGCCCCGGCTCCCGGGGCCCTCCAGGGTGCTCAGGGGGGCCCCGGCTCCCGGGGCCCTCCAGGGCGCTCAGGGGGGCCCCCGCTCCCGGGGCAGAACTCACGTCGTCCACCTGCTGCTCCAGCTTGGACTTGGCTTTGGTCAGAGAGTTGACCTTGTCCTCCTCGGCCTGGAGGTCGTCCAGCGTCTGCTGCTGAGCCTCCTGCAGGGCCTTCTTCTCCTTGGTCAGCTTGGCCAGGTTCTCGTCCTGACCAGACAGCTCCTCCATCAGGTTCTTGACCTGCAGAGTCCACGTTTATTCATGAGTGTGACGAGAACTGTGGACCTGCTGAGACTTTATGGAGGAAAATGTTCAAGGTTCGACTTCACTCAGTCCGTTGTACTTGCTCAAGTGGAATCGTTGTTTTTCTCTAAAAGTACCTGATGTATTTAAAGGTCTAGATATGAAATAGGATTTATTTTATATTTTTTTATTTTTTTATTTATTATATATATTAATTTTTTTATTTAAAAATTTCGTCTTTATTTGGATTTTATGGCTGAAGAATTGTCCCAAACTGTGCCCCGACTGAGAGCTCTGGTCTTTTCCTCCAAGGTCACTTCAACCTTGAGTCTCGGGCAGCAGTGTGACGTCACTGTGGTTCAGATCCGACGGCGCTGGAGAAACGTAGAGTCCAGGTCCTTTTCAGGACGATGGCAGGAAGGCTGGAAACCATGTCGTTAGCATGTTGGGCCACTAGTTGGTGCTGTTGTTTGTTACTTTACGTTGTTTTCATCTGTGTTTGTTTATTTATTTGTTTATTTATTTATTCGTTCATTCGTTCATCGGTTTGTCTGTACTGTGTATGTATTTGACGACTCAGCCAAATTAAATTTTCAGGGCTCATTTGTCATCGCCCAAAGACCAATTGTTATGTGGTGGCAAAGGTCTGCGCTCTACCGAGTGTAGCTCTAGTTTAACGCATTTATTTCTCGCACTTTTCTTCTAATTTTCACGTTTTGTTAAAGAGTCCAGGAGTGGAGGTGAGCAGACGGACGAGCCGTCAGGAGGAAACTAGACGGGTCAGAGCAAGATCGAATCACAACAAATGTTTTTTTTAAGATAAATAAACTGAAAAATAAATGGACAAAGATGGCAAACCTTGTTTTCAGTGGCGTGTTTCTCCTTCTCCACCTTGGCGAGCGTGATCTCCAGGTCGTCGATGTCCCTCTTCAGCTCGGAGCACTCGTCCTCCAGCTTCCTCTTCTTGGCGGTCAGCTCGGCGTTCACCTCCTCCTCGTCCTCCAGCCGCTCCGTCACCTCCTTCAGCTTGGCCTCCAGCTGGATCTTGCTCTTGATGAGTCCTTCACATCGCTCCTCGGCGTCGCCCAGGTTCTCCGAGTCCTGAGGGGAGGAAAAAACGAGCGGCGTGAAATGAAAGGAGCTGGAGTGAGCGGCCGGTCGGTCGGTCGGTCGGTCGGTCGGGATCGCTCGGTCGGTCGGTTCGGTCGTCGGTCGGTCGGTCGGTCGGTCGGTCGGTCGGTCGGTCGGTCGGTCGGTCGGTCGGTCGGTCGGTCGTTCGGCCGGTCGGTCGGTCGGTCGGCCCGGTCGGTCGGTCGGTCGGTCGGTCGGTCGGTCGGTCGGTCGGTCGGTCGGTCGGTCGTTCGGTCGGTCGGCCGGTCGGTCGGTCGGTCGGTCAGCTGGTCAATCAGTCGGGTTCTCGGTGATACTCACGGACTGAACCTGCAGGAGGAGATTATTCTTCTCCTGCAGCAGAGAAACCATTTTCTCCTCCATCTCCTTCCTCTTGGATTCTGACTTTGACAGATCGTCTTTGCACTTGACGAAGTCCTCCTTCATCGTCGCCATCTCCTTCTCGGTCTCGGCGCTCTTCAGGAGCGGCTTGATCTTGAAGAACAGCTTCATCCAGGGCCAGTGCTTGACGTTCATGAAGGAGCGCAGGTTGTACTGCAGGATCCAGACGCAGTCTCTGAAAGGCACACGGCGGGTGTTTCACTGTCGGAGCTCTGATGGGATTCTCCCGGCGGCGTGATCGAGGGGAAGCGAACCTCTGAGCGATCAGATTGTTGAACTCCTTCCTCATCAAGTAGCCGCGACACACAGCTTGAGTCTGCGTCACCAGAGAGGCCAGCTTCTCGTCTCGCAGCTCCTCCAGAGTACCCAGCAAACCGGCTTTGAAGAAAACCTGCAAGAGAGACGCGATTCTTCCACAAGCATGTTTGCATCGACAGGTAGCAGATTACAGTTATCAGGTACTTTTTTAAAGTACTGTTACTAGTGGCTTGTTGCTTTTATTGGACCATTTCTGTTTGTGTCCTCTGGCTTTTACATTTCCTCCAATACTGTTTGTTTATATCTGATAAGAGCAGAATATCAGTCAAACATCGAAACATTCATTGTGTCTCTTTGAAACAACGGAACCGTAAAATCAATAGAGTTCACCTTGGTAGAACCGAAGCGGTACTGCGTGTGATCCACGTCGATGGAACCCAGAAGCTTCTCAGAAGCTTTCTTTCCGTCGATGAACTGACCCTCGGGGATGGCGCTGGCGTTCAGGATGCGGTACCTGGACGCAGACGAAGACGCTTCAACACAAAGTGAAAGAAGTGATGAATCACTTCCTGTGTTTGAGCGGGAATCAGCGGCGACCTCTGCTTGAAGTCAGCGTAGATGATCCTGCTGGGGAAGCCCTTCCTGCAGATCCTGATGCCCTCCAGCACGCCGTTGCAGCGCAGCTGGTGGATCACCAGGTGATTGTCCATGATTCCTGGTTGGAGGAGGTCAACCGCCGTCAGCAACAAAACGCTTCCCGTGTTCCTGCGAGCCATGCGGGGGAGTGTTCGTACCTGGTGTCTTCACCTCATTGGGAATCAGACAGCGGACGAAGTGAGGGTGTGTGCTCCGCAGGTTGGTCATCAGCTTCCCCAGGTTCTCCTGCCAGAGAGCACATTGAGGCAGGAGGATATTCCATTAGTCCAAAAGAAAACAGCCGTTTGGTTCCAGAGTCACTCTGTGGCAGAGTTCAATAATCCTCATCAGTCACTCTGGTAATCAAAAGTAAAAAGTAGCAGTGAAAGATCAAATGTCACTATAAAGGGCTTGTGAAAGTAAGGAACAGAGGTAGCAAGTAAAGTTGCAGTAAAACTTCACAAGTATCAATAAAGTAGCACTAAATTTACAAAGTGTCAATAAAGTCACAGTGAAAGTATAAAAGTATCAATAAAACATCAGCATTAGTGAAATGTATCAAGAAAGTACCCATAAAAATTCCAAAGTGAAATTATTTAAATTCCACAATCTAATACAATAATTATATCAGATTCTATCTATTATGTAGATTCTATCGGTACCCTGAAGACAGCGGACACCGTCTGAAACGAGCCGCCTTTCTTCTTCGCCGCTTTCTTTGCTCCTTTTCCACCATCACCACCAGATTCTGACTCAAAGAAACACAAAGTATCACAGAGAAACAAAGTATCACAGAGAAACAAAGAATCACAGAGAAACAAAGAATCACACAGAATCAAAGAATCAAAGAGAAACAAAGAATCACAGAGAAACAAAGAATAAAAGAGAAACAAAGAATCACAGAGAAACAAAGAATCACAGAGAAACAAAGAATCACAAAGAAACAAAGAATCAAAGAGAAACAAAGAATCACAGAGAATCAAAGAATCAAAGAGAAACAAAGAATCAAAGAGAATCAAAGAATCAAAGAGAAACAAAGAATCACAGAGAAACAAAGAATCAAAGAGAATCAAAGAATCAAAGAGAAACAAAGAATCACAAAGAAACAAAGAATCACAGAGAAACAAAGAATCAATGAGAAACAAAGAATCACAGAGAAACAAAGAATCAATGAGAAACAAAGAATCAAAGAGAAACAAAGAATCACAGAGAAACAAAGAATCACAGAGAAACAAAGAATCAAAGAGAAACAAAGAATCACAGAGAAACAAAGAATCAAAGAGAAACAAAGAATCACAGAGAAACAAAGAATCAAAGAGAAACAAAGAATCACAGAGAAACAAAGAATCAAAGAGAAACAAAGAATCACAGAGAAACAAAGTATGAGGAGGAAACACAAATATGGGCATGACTCAGCAAGAGCTCCAGAGAGTCATGACAGACTTGACAGACGTCGTACCTCCTTCTGCACCAGAGAACGACGCGTATAAATACGCCAGCAGCTTCATGGAGGACTTCTGGTAGAACTGCACCACCGACTCGTTCAGAGGGTCTTTGTTCTTGTCCAGCCAGCCGCTGATGTTGTAGTCCACCGTGCCGGCGTAGTGCACCAGGGTGAAGTGAGCCTCCGGCTTCCCCTTCACCACCTTGGGCTTCAGGAAGGCGCTGTTCTTCCCCAGATGCTGGTCGTACAGCTTGTTCTTGAAGGACGTGTCGGAGGCCTTGGGGAACATGCACTCCTCCTCCAGGATGGAGAAGATCCCCATCGGCTGGCGGACCAGGGAGGACATGAAGGAATCTTTCAACAAGTGCAAACTTCCAGATTATAGAGCCTCTTCCTCCTCTAATCCAGATTATAGAGCCTCTCCCTGCCCTCCTACCTTCTCGATGAGCTCGATGCAGGCGGCCAGGTCCATCCCGAAGTCGATGAACTCCCAGTCGATGCCTTCCTTCTTGTACTCTTCCTGCTCCAGCACGAACATGTGGTGGTTGAAGAACTGCTGCAGCTTCTCGTTGGTGAAGTTGATGCAGAGCTGCTCCATGCTGTTGTACTGCAACGTGAACGGCGGGATTAGGCGACGCCTCTGGCGTTAATGAAAGCGATGTGACGGCCGGCGGAGAGTCGGGCCTCACGTCGAATATCTCGAACCCGGCGATGTCCAGCACTCCGATGAAGAACTGCCGCGGCTGCTTGGTGTCCAGCATCTCGTTGATCCGGATCACCATCCACAGGAACATCTTCTCATAGACGGATTTGGCCAGAGCACTGACTGCGTTAGTGACCTGCTCGGGAGGTCAAAGGTCACAGAGAGCCTTGATCAAACCTCCAGGGACTGACGTTCTCTCATTGTAAGAGTTATGAGGTTTTTCTTTCATTCGACCCTTCGTGGCGTCCTGGAAGCGTCGTTTACATAACAAGTCAAATCCTTTATTTATCGCAGAGAAAACAGTTACACAAAGTACAATGTGCGCTGAAATTCTACATGTTCTGCTCCGAAGCAACGGTTTTTATAGGATAGAAGAATATCAATTTGAATTTTTTTTTTTAATTCACAGCACAAATAAGGAAAATATCACACTATATTAAAGTATTATTAATAATTAAGAAAATGAAGGCACCCAAAAGATAACTGTAGATATAAATCGGTAGAGCACCATGACTTTATATTGTGACTTTCAGTCTAAACCGTAGGAGGACTGCCAGAATAAACCAGCCTGTGAGCCTAAACCCAGGGCACAGGAACCCTGACATGGCTGATAGTGAAGCCGTTTGACTAGCGACTCGTCTGTATTTTTACGTAGACTTTTGAAGTACGAACATCCTCGTTGATCAACTGAAAAGTCACTCAAATCAGTACTTTGATTGTGTTTGGAAGCCAAAAGAAGAGAACTACTCGATGAACGTTGTCTTCCCGCCCGTCTCGCCGGCGTACCTGAGGGACCGTCTGGCCCTTGGTGACGAACTCGTTCCCCACTTTGACTCTGGGGTAGCAGAGTCCCTTCAGCAGGTCGGCCGAGTTCAGGCCCATGAGGAAGGCCACCTTGTCGGCCACTGCGGGAAACAGCAGAGCTTCATCAGCCCTTCGTCGTCCTCCGGCGCCGTCTCCGGCGGCGGACGCTCACCCTCGGTGCCGTCCGGCTCCGCCTGCTCCTCCCGCTGCTTCTGCTTGAACTTCATGTTCCCATAATGCATCACGGCGCCGGTCAGCTTCCAGATGGACATCTTCTCGTCGTAGGTGAAGCCGAGGACGTCGGTGGCCGTCTGCAGACACGGACAAGTTCAAACTCAGGGCATAGAAATTAAATCAGCTCAATGTCTTCGGCCTGCATCTTTCTCATTTTCTACTTTTTTTTTTTTTTTTTTTTTTACACGAAAACAGTAGAAATGGTGAAAACGATGTAGTTAACATGTTGGTCCACTCGGGGGCGCTGGTGTTAGTTTTTGTAATGAAACAATCCGCTCTAAACGTTGACAGACGGGAGAATGCAGGTCTACGTTGTTCAGAAATGTTTTCCCCAGTTTCCATGACGACAGAGTCGGAGCTTTCTTCAAAAAGTTGCGTTTGTGAAAAAAAAACAGGTTTGAGAAGATGAAATAACCAAAGAGGACGAAAACAGTTGAAGGAGTTTGACTGACCCCTTCAAAGTGTTCAGAACCTTCCTTTAGTGACGTCAGCGGCTGTTTTCATCCAACAACTGTAAAAATATATCAGAAGAATACTTTTTCTACTTTTTTTGCATAAATCCGTTAATCAACCTCAGTCCTGATCAGATCTACCAAAATTAAAAAAAAAAAAAAAACGGACCATTTAAATGCCGATTCAGAAGCTGACAGCAGTCAAAGTCAGTGGATAAAAACAGCCTCTGGCGCCGCCAAAGGGTCTAAATCTGCCAACAATGCATTATGAACCAAGTGAAAATTTAGAAATCAAATTTCTAAATTGTATGTAAAAGTAAACTTCCTCAGCAGAAATCCTGCCATTTGAGCCACACGGTGAAAGTCATGGTGACAGTAAGAGGAGAGAGCGCCCCCTAGAGGGCGGCGTTGCCCCTGGCGGCCACACGAGGGTTCAAACAGTCCGTTGACTCACGTCTGTCGCCACCAGCTCTTCCTTGTCGTCGATGCTGGCCACGCTGATCTGGCCCTGGCTGATCATGGGGAAGTCGTAGGGGTTGGTGCTTATGAGGAGCATCTCTGCGCCAGAACAAACAGTTATTGTCCGCAGAGTTTGGTGGCGCCGCCCCGTCTGACCCGGTCGTACCGATGAGCTCGGGCTTGTGGCCCGTCTGGATCTGGTAGAAGATGTGGTAGCTCCGCTCTTCACTCAGCTGGAACGTCACTCGGGACTTTTCCAGCAAGTCTGCAGAGAAACACAACAGTGGTTCTAATAGAAGGTTCTAATGTCTGTGAAAGTACATCCATCAAATACCGATCAGACATTGATCAGACATCGATCAAATACCGATCAGACATTGATCAGACATCGATCAAATACCGATCAGATATTGATCAGACATCGATCAAATACCGATCAGACATCGATCAGACACCGATCAGACATTGATCAGACATTGATCAGACATTGATCAAATACCGATCAGACATCGATCAAGCATTGATCAGACATTGATCAGACATTGATCAAATACCGATCAGACATTGATCAGACATTGATCAGACATTGATCAGACATTGATCAGACATGCACATGAGAGCATCTCGGAGGTGAAAACTGATGGTTTTTTACTGATGTTTCCATCCAGGGTGAGTCTGTTTGAGCTGTTTTCTCTCATTTTGGTGCCGTTTAGTGATGTGATATGGATGATGGATGATGGATGATGGATGATGGATGGATGATGGATGATGGAGGATGGATGATGGATGGATGATGGATGATGGATGATGGATGGTGGATGGATGGATGATGAATGATGGATGATGGATGGATGATGGATGGTGGATGATGGATGGATGATGGATGATGGATGATGGATGGTGGATGGATGGATGATGAATGATGGATGATGGATGGATGATGGATGGTGGATGATGGATGATGGATGATGGATGGTGGATGGATGATGGATGATGGAGGATGGATGATGGATGGATGATGGATGATGGATGATGGATGGTGGATGGATGGATGATGAATGATGGATGATGGATGGATGATGGATGGTGGATGATGGATGATGGATGATGGATGGTGGATGAATGATGGATGGATGGTGGATGATGGATGATGGATGGTGGATGGAGGATGATGGATGATGGATGATGGATGATGGAGGATGGATGACGGATGATGCATGATGGATGATGGATGATGGATGGAGGATAATGGATGATGGATGATGGAGGATGGATGATGGAAGGATGATGGATGATGGATGGATGATGGATGATGGAGGATGGATGATGGATGGATGATGGATGATGGATGATGGATGGATGATGGATGATGGATGGTGGATGGATGGTGGATGGATGATGGATGGATGATGGATGGTGGATGATGGATGATGGATGATGGATGGTGGATGAATGATGGATGGATGGTGGATGATGGATGATGGATGATGGATGGTGGATGGAGGATGATGGATGATGGATGATGGATGATGGAGGATGGAGGATGGATGACGGATGATGCATGATGCATGATGGATGATGGATGATGGATGGAGGATGATGGATGATGGATGATGGATGATGGATGATGGATGATGGAGGATGGAGGATGGATGGTGGATGGTGGATGATGGATGATGGATGATGGATGATGGATGATGGATGATAGAGGATGATGGATGGATGATGGATGGAGGATGGATGGTGGATGATGGATGGTGGATGATGGATGGATGATGGATGGTGGATGATGGATGATGGATGATGGATGATGGATGATGGATGGTGGATGATGGATGATGGATGATGCATGATGGATGATGGATGATGGATGGAGGATAATGGATGATGGATGATGGAGGATGGATGATGGAAGGATGATGGATGATGGATGGATGATGGATGATGGATGATGGAGGATGGATGATGGATGGATGATGGATGATGGATGATGGATGGATGATGGATGATGGATGGTGGATGGATGGTGGATGGATGATGGATGGATGATGGATGGTGGATGATGGATGATGGATGATGGATGGTGGATGAATGATGGATGGATGGTGGATGATGGATGATGGATGGTGGATGGAGGATGATGGATGATGGATGATGGATGATGGAGGATGGAGGATGGATGACGGATGATGCATGATGGATGATGGATGATGGATGGAGGATGATGGATGATGGATGATGGATGATGGATGATGGATGATGGGTGATGGAGGATGGATGGTGGATGGTGGATGATGGATGATGGATGATGGATGATGGATGATGGATGATAGAGGATGATGGATGGATGATGGATGGAGGATGGATGGTGGATGATGGATGGTGGATGATGGATGGTGGATGATGGATGATGGATGATGGATGGTGGATGATGGATGATGGATGATGGATGGTGGATGATGGATGGTGGATGATGGATGATGGATGGTGGATGATGGATGGAGGATGGATGGTGGATGATGGATGATGGATGATGGATGGTGGATGGTGGATGATGGATGGATGATGGATGGTGGATGATGGATGATGGATGATGGATGATGGATGATGGATGGTGGATGATGGATGATGGATGATGGATGGTGGATGATGGATGATGGATGATGGATGATGGATGATGGATGGTGGATGATGGATGATGGATGATGGATGGTGGATGATGGATGGTGGATGATAGAGGATGATGGATGATGGATGATGGATGATGGATGATGGATGATGGATGATGGATGGTGGATGATAGAGGATGGATGGATGGAAAGTCCCACTCACATGTCTCAATGTCAGCAGAAGCCAGTTTTCCTGAGGTTCCAAAGTGAATTCTGATGAATTTCCCCTGTCAAGATGAAACATTTCTTCACATTGATGAAAGAAAGGAGTAAAAACCAACAACAATGGGTGTGAAAGAGACAGATGAAGCACAATTCTTCTTTCTGGACTCACAAATCTGGAGGAGTTGTCGTTCCTCACGGTCTTGGCGTTCCCGAACGCCTCCAGCAGGGGGTTGGCGGAGATGATTTGATCCTCCAGAGTTCCCTGGAAGCAGAAAGCTAAACCCTCACAGACCATTTCATGTGTTTGCTGTGTCTGATTTTCTGTCAAACTCACTGTGTTTTCTCTGCTTTCTACATGCTGTCACTTGCACCACGGCTGTGTCTTACTCTCCTCCCTCCTCCCTCTGTGTTTTGTCACCGTCACTAAAGCTCCGCCCCCTTCCTCACCTCAACCTGCTCGTTTCCCTTCACCTGTATCTTCCCGGACGTCTGCTCCTTCTTGTCGCTGCCTCCGGCCACTGCGATTGTCGCAAAGTACTGGATGACGCGTTTGGTGTTGACGGTCTTTCCTGCTCCGGATTCTCCGCTGAGGACGGGAAGCAGAACCAGTGGCGTGACGAGCAGCAGGAGGCGGAACCTCTTGTTTAACGAAGAGCGAAAGACTCACGTGATCAGGACGGACTGATTCTCACGATCTGAAACCAGAAGAGGAGAAGTTCAGGACTCGCCTGTAGCTCTGAAGGCGAGCTAGCGAGCTAGCCATGCTTCAGTGGATCTTCTAGCCTGGGTCTTTATGTTCAGCCCGAGAGGGAGACCTTTCCAAGATGGCGGCGCCGTCGGCACGTCATGCTGTGCGGCATCCAGTGTTTCTATCTGCGGTCTCACCTGTGAGCATATTTTGATATGCATTATCAGAAACGGAGAAGATGTGCGGCGGCGCCTCCATCCTCTTCTTGCCCCGGTAGGCGGCCACCACCTGGGGCTCGTAGACCGGCAGCCACTTGTAGGGGTTGACGGTCACGCAGAAGAGGCCGGAGTAGGTCTGCAGGAGGAGCAGGAAGGGCGTGAGACAGGAAATGAAGAACCGACCAGGGAAGCTTCCCCTCCGTCACTCACGTAGATCATCCAGGCGGCGTAGCGGTCCTTCAGGTTGAACAGCACCGACGGCTCGTTCAGGTGCGTCATCATGGCCATGTCCTCCATCTTGTCGTACTTCGGGGGGTTCATGGGGTGGCAGTCCTCCTCCTTCACCGCCACCACCTGAGAGCATGAGGAATCGTGAGGAAACATGAGGAATCAAGAGGAAACATGAGGAATCATGAGGAATCAAGAGGAAACATGAGGAATCATGAGGAATCAAGAGGAAACATGAGGAATCAAGAGGAATCAAGAGGAAACATGAGGAATCAAGAGGAAACATGAGGAATCATGAGGAATCATGAGGAATCAAGAGGAAACATGAGGAATCATGAGGAATCAAGAGGAAACATGAGGAATCAAGAGGAATCATGAGGAATCAAGAGGAAACAAGAGGAAACATGAGGAATCATGAGGAAACATGAGGAATCGTGAGAAATCAAGAGGAAACATGAGGAATCATGAGGAATCAAGAGGAAACATGAGGAAACATGAGGAATCATGAGGAATCAAGAGGAAACATGAGGAAACATGAGGAATCATGAGGAATCATGAGGAATCAAGAGGAAACATGAGAAATCATGAAGAATCATGAAGGATCATGAGGAATCAAGAGGAAACATGAGAAATCATGAAGAATCATGAGGGATCATGAGGAATCAAGAGGAAACATGAGAAATCATGAGGAATCAAGAGGAAACATGAGGAATCATGAGGAATCATGAAGAATCATGAGGAATCATGAGGAATCATGAGGAATCATGCAAGAACCAACCGTCACTTTCCAGCAACCGCAGGACAAGAGTGTGTTTTATTAACGAGACGCCCCCAGAGGGTTTCACATGAACTCAAAGTGTAAATGAGGGAAATGAGGTTCTGAGGGATTAAGATTATTAAACTACTTTATTGAGAGAGATGCCACAATATATATATATATATATATATATATATATATATATATATATATATATATATATATATATATCAGTAAATTAGTTAAGAAGAGGAAGTCTCCTCTAATCCAGATTATAGAGCATCTTCCTCCTCTAACATCAGGTTATAGAGCATCTTCCTCCTCCACCACCAGATTATAAAGCATCTTCCTCCTCCACCACCAGAGATTATAGAGCATCTTCCTCCTCCACCACCAGATTATAGAGCATGTTCCTCCTCTACCACCAGATTATAGAGCATGTTCCTCCTCCAGCACCAGATTAGAGGTCATCCAGAAGCACCCACCTCGTCGTTGGCCGTCTTCACGGTGACCTGGCCGCCCTCTCTGTTCTGGATTACTGCTTTGATGTAGAGCTCCTTGGCGTCGGGGACGAAGCAGGCGGTTCTGGCGTCGAAGGGCCGGTTCTGAGCCTCCACTCGCTCCTTCTCCGGCTTCCGGAGGAAGATGGCGGCCGGCCCGTACTGGGCCATCTCGGCGTCGCTGCTCATGTTGACACCTGGACGACAGACACACCTAACATTTATTTATTTAGATATTCATTCATTCATTCATTCATTCATTCATTTATTCATCTTGTCTTTTGGAATGTTGCTTTTCTTATGTACTCATGTACTGAGTCACATTTGGGCTCCTTTGTTGAAAAAAAACACATTATATTGACAGTCGGACTCAGTATTGATAACTAGTATTGATAACTAGTATTGATAACTAGTACTGATAACTAGTATTGATAACTAGTATTGATAACTAGTATTGATAACTAGAATTGATAACTAGTACTGATAACTAGTATTGATAACTAGTACTGATAACTAGTACTGATAACTAGTATTGATAACTAGTACTGATAACTAGTACTGATAACTAGTATTGATAACTAGTACTGATAACTAGTACTGATAACTAGTATTGATAACTAGTACTGATAACTAGTACTGATAACTAGTATTGATAACTAGTACTGATAACTAGTATTGATAACTAGTATTGATAACTAGTATTGATAGATAACAGAAAAATATGTTCATTTAAGTTTCCAAAGAGAAAAAGGTAAAGAAATATCCACAAAGTTTCAGAAACCTTCAGTCTAAGTGCTGCTAAACTAAGATCCTGGGAAAATATTCTTTTATTGTGGTGGGACGTCTTTTTTTGCGACTTTTGTGGATCACAAAAAAAAGTTTTCCAAATCATTATTAAAAGTTATTATTCTGAAATGTACCTTTCCTTCGAGAGTTCGTATGAAAGAAGTGCAGCAAACAAATGTCCCTCTCAAAAGGTATACTTTAAAATAAACTTTTAGTCATTTATTTATAGCTTCCCACTATTACTGCTACTTTATTACTACTGTTACTACTACATTATTACTACGCAGACATATTGAACTGTACTCGTAGCAGATTCTTGTCAACAGACAGAAAACTTCATCTGCAATGTCATTTAAAGTGTCGTTAGACAAAGAAAAACGTTGATATTTCTATGTTCTGCTTTGGGGAAACAAAGACTGAAGAAGGAGGTAGAGTCTGAAGTCTCCCGATACGATGTATTGATCAGATGATCGTTACATCACGGCGACCAGGAGGCTCGTGGTTCTCCGGCAGGAGGTTGGACACTACAAGAGGCTGAAGTGTAAAGAGTGAGACTCACCGGCTGAACGGAACCCAGATCAGTCCACGGAGATCGTCCTCAGGAAGCGAAGCCCCGCTGACAGACGGAATGAAGCCCAGCAGGAGGTCCGTCCTCTTTTATCAGCCGCTGACGCTCCAAACCGGCCAAATGTCACACCGGCCAGATGTCAATCATCGGCGGCGCCTGGCTTTGATGCGACGGCGGGATCAAGACGGGCCGACCGGAACGCCTCTGCAGCCGCAGGCGACGATCCCCAGGAACTATTTTTACATTCCCGCCTCGGCGTGCCGAGTCGTCGGCGGCTGATTGACGGACGGAACCATCAGCCACTTGAACCAGTCTGGGTTTGACGGAACTCTGCCGGTTCCCCGCCGGAGGGATCGGCGCTTCCTGTGTTTCTGAGGGTTGGAAGGTTTGTGGGACGGCGTCTCTCAGACGCTGGTTGACCTTCGTCCCCGAGTCCAGGGACGTCTGGTCTTCACCTCCAGAGGCTCCTTGTTGGGATTAAACCGGATTAAAGTGGGGACACACGTGGCTCAAAGTCAAGCTAGCAGCTTCAGCGGCAGGAAGGTCGCCACGGCGAGGAAGAAGGACGACAAGAAGATGTACCGGTTCTCCTCTCAAACGTCCGCGAGTCCAGGAACCGCCGGTTCCGCTACGACGGAACGTTTCACTGATTCAACCGTCTCATAGTTTTACACCGACGCCCCGTCGTCATGGTAACACTTTCCACTGAAAACGGAACATCGTTGTTGCATTTTGGGGTCTTTTTATAAAACTGCGGTTCTCAGTCACTGAAAACGTAACTTTTTGGAAATGATCCGACTTCGTCTCCATGGAAACGCTCCTGCTGACCATGGAGACAGTAACTGGTCCTTCTGCACATGCTCAGTAGAGACAATCAGAACAACGTTTCCTCTGTTGTGTCTTGACTTCCAGTCCTTCTTCTCCTGGGACTTGGTAGTTTTATTTTGACAGGCACCGTAATAATAATCCAACTTGGTGGTCTGTCCACTAGAGTGAGTGTGTGTGTGTGTGTGTGTGTGTGTGTGTGTGTGTGTGTGTGTGTGTGTGTGTGTGTGTGTGTGTGTGTGTGTGTGTGTGTGTGTGTGTGTGTGTGTGTGTGTGTGTGTGTGTGTGTGTATGGTATGGTATGGTATGGTATGGTATAATGTGGTATATATCTTTATTTTGAACATTTTCCAAAAAATATTATTATTATTAATAATAATAATAATAATAATAATAATAATAATAATAATAATAATAATAATAATAATAATAACAATAATAATAAAATTAAAGACAGTGGGTTAGGGTTATTAGACACACAGCGTGTGAACCCAGCGCTAGCGTTAGCATTAGCTTGGTAGCCGCGTGAAGAGTTGGGTAACCGTCAGCCACCTTGACAGGAACTCGCCCGTTTGCCGGCCGGGTTAGCGCGTCAACACCCCGCCGTGTCCGCCGCGGGGACAAACAAGAGAAGAAGAGAGGACGAGTGTTCGTGCCGCTTTTAGCATCGGGGCTGTGAGAGAGTGAACGTTAAGACGGCGTGTCAGAGGGACGAGGGACAGGGACGAGGGACGAGGGATGAGGGACAGGGACGAGGGGTGAGGGGTGAGGGACAGGGATGAGGGATGAGGGACAGGGACGAGGGGTGAGGGGTGAGGGACAGGGATGAGGGATGAGGGACAGGGACAGGGGCGAGGGACGAGGGGACAGGGACGAGGGATGAGGGAGAGGGACGAGGGACATGGACGAGGGACAGGGACGAGGGACAGGGACGAGGGGTGAGGGGTGAGGGACAGGGATGAGGGATGAGGGACAGGGACAGGGGCGAGGGACGAGGGGACAGGGACGAGGGATGAGGGAGAGGGACGAGGGACATGGACGAGGGACAGGGACGAGGGACAGAGACGAGGGATGAGGGACAGAGATGAGGGATGAGGGACAGGGACGAGGGACAGGGACGAGGGATGAGGGACATGGACGAGGGACTAGGGACAGGGACGAGGGACAGGGACGAGGGGTGAGGGGTGAGGGACAGGGGCGAGGGACAGGGACAGGGGCGAGGGACGAGGGGACAGGGATGAGGGAGAGGGACGAGGGACATGGACGAGGGACAGGGACGAGGGACAGAGACGAGGGATGAGGGACAGAGATGAGGGATGAGGGACAGGGACGAGGGACAGGGACGAGGGATGAGGGACATGGACGAGGGACTAGGGACAGGGACGAGGGACAGGGACGAGGGACAGGGACGAGGGGTGAGGGGTGAGGGACAGGGATGAGGGACAGGGACAGGGGCGAGGGACGAGGGGACAGGGATGAGGGAGAGGGACGAGGGACATGGACGAGGGACAGGGACGAGGGACAGAGACGAGGGATGAGGGACAGAGATGAGGGATGAGGGACAGGGACGAGGGACAGGGACGAGGGATGAGGGACATGGACGAGGGACTAGGGACAGGGACGAGGGACAGGGACGAGGGGTGAGGGACAGGGATGAGGGACAGGGATGAGGGATGAGGGACAGGGACAGGGGCGAGGGACGAGGGGCGAAGGACAGGGACGAGGGATGAGGGAGAGGGACGAGGGACATGGACGAGGGACAGGGACGAGGGACAGAGACGAGGGATGAGGGACAGAGATGAGGGATGAGGGACAGGGACGAGGGACAGGGACAGGGACGAGGGGTGATGGACAGGGACGAGGGATGAGGGATGAGGGACGAGGATGAGGGACAGGGACGAGGGACAGGGCAACCGCAACACACACACACACACACACACACACACACACACACACACACACACACACACACACACACACACACACACACACACACACACACACACACACACACATACACACACACACACACACATATATAAATAAACAGTCAAACTGTAGATAACAGATAAATTGTCGGTTTGATTCTCCAACAAATAAAACAGAATAGAACTTCATCTTCTGTTCAACAGAGGAGAAATGTTTAATTATTATGTTATCATTATTATTATTATTAATGATTGCTGTTGCTGCTAATAATAATAACAATAATAATAATAATATATCAGTTCAAGCATCATTGTTTCAATGTCCTTTATTCAAAATAAATGAAACACGTTGTGTTTGTTTACCAACAGATTTAATACACAAAATATTTCATACTTGATTTTATTCTTTGTATTTGCAGTTTGTCAAAATATCAGAAGATTTGATTATTTCTTAGCGTGAGGCCACAATTATCACAATATAATATAAAAAAATGTTTTTGCTATCTTAGTTCAATCATTTTCATATAATGGAATCATTCACACATTTGCAGATTCTTTATTTCCAGCCATTTGTATTTTTGTCTTATTGTCGTTACAAAAGAAAACAAGCAGCATCATTTAATAATCTTTATTGAGTCCAGTTGATGTTGAATATGAATAAAGTGTCTCCATCTTTTGGTGATTTATTTCTGCTGCTGGTCAAATCACAGAAAACAACCACTGAAGGGGATTCTTAAAAAAAAAAAGTATTTTAAGCTTTTCTTGTTCAAAACGGATTATTTAAATGTAGCAGCTCATAACGTGAGCAATATTATTATTATTATTAATAATAATGATAATAGCAATAATAATAATAATAATAATAATGATAATAATAATACTAAGAAGAAGAAGAAGAAGATTAAGAAGAAGAAGAAGAAGAAGATTAAGAAGAAGAAGAAGAAGAAGAAGAAGAAGAAAACTATTAAAATATATAAAAAGATGATGAAAACATTAAAAGTCGTTTTTCCTGATTTCATCATTTCATAGTTAGTTTTAATAAATCAGAATCCGTATCGGTAACGATATTAGTATTAGCATAGATATTGGTATTGATATCAGAATCAGTATTGGTATCAGTATCAGTATCAGTATTGGTATCAGTATCAGTATTGGTATCAGTATCAGTATCAATATCAGAATCAGTATTGGTATCAGTATCAGTATCAGTATTGGTATCAGTATCAGTATTGGTATCAGTATCAGTATCAATATCAGAATCAGTATTGGTATCAGTATCAGTATCAGTATTGGTATCAGTATCAGTATCAGTATTGGTATCAGTATCAGTATCAATATCAGGATCAGTATTGGTATCAGTATCAGTATTGGTATCAGTATCAGTATCAATATCAGAATCAGTATTGGTATCAGTATCAGTATCAGTATTGGTATCAGTATCAGTATTGGTATCAGTATCAGTATCAGTATCAGTATCAGTATTGGTATCAGTATCAGTATTGGTATCAGTATCAGTATCAATATCAGGATCAGTATCAGAATCAGTATCAATATCAGTATTGGTATCAGTATCAGTATTGGTATCAGTATCATTATCAGTATTGGTATCAGTATCAGTATTGGTATCAGTATCAGTATCAGTATCAGTATCAGTATCAATATCAGTGTCAGTATCAGTATCAATATCAGTATTGGTATCAGTATTGGTATCAGTATCAGTATCAATATCAGTATTGGTATCAGTATCAGTATTGGTATCAGTATCAGTATCAATATCAGTCTTGGGATCAGTATCAGTATTGGTATCAGTATCAATATCAGTATCAATATCAGTATTGGTATCAGTATCAGTATTGGTATCAGTATCAGTATCAGTATCAGTATCAGTATCAGTATTGGTATCAGTATCAGTATTGGTATCAGTATCAGTATCGGTATCAGTATCGGTATCAGTATTGGTATCAGTATCAGTATCAGTATCAGTATTGGTATCAGTATCAGTATTGGTGTCAGTATTAATATCAGTATTGGTATCGGCATCAGTATCGGTATCAGTATCAGTATCAGTATCAGTATCGGTATCAGTATCGGTATCAGTATCAGTATTGGTATCGGTATCAGTATCGGTATCAGTGTGTCTCTGTCCTTCCAGCAGAGCAAATCAACAGTTTGTCCTCACATGAAGTCACGTTGGACTGAAGGAGACACAGAATCAGACTATATGACTCTTTCTCCTTCTCCTCCTCCTCCTCCTCCTCCTCCTCCTCCTCCTCCTCCTCCACCTCCTCCTCCTCCTCCTCCTCCTGCTCCTCCTCCTCCTGCTCCTCCTCCTCCTGCTCCTCCTCCACCTCCTCCTCCTCCTACTCCTCCACCTCCTCCACCTCCTCCACCTCCTCCTCCTGCTCCTCCTGCTCCTCCTCTACTCTCCTTTCCCCCCCAGGTCTCTGCTCCTGGCTCTCAGTTTGTTCAGTTGGGACTCGGCCATGTCGGCTCTCTCCTCCACCTCCTCCAGTTCGTGCTGCACCTTCCGGAATTTGGCCAAATGGACGCCGGTCTGCTCCTCCTGCAGGAGCGGCACCGGGTTATTCTGGGAGCATGACCTCCTACCTCCCCCCACCTCCTCCCCCCACCTCCTCCCCATGTGTTGGACTCACCGCCTCCTCACACTGCCGTTTGTACACCTTCACTTTCAGCTGCAGGTTGTTGACCAGATCCTGCAGACGGACCGAGTTCTTCTTCTCCTCCTCCAACTGGAAGACAAGAGAACGTCTGTGTTGCTCTGGAGCAACTCCACTGAGGAAGAGGCTCTATAATCTGGTGTTAGAGGAGGAAGATGCTCTATAATCTGGTGTTAGAGGAGGAAGATGCTCTATAATCTGGTGTTAGAGGAGGAAGATGCTCTATAATCTGGTGTTAGAGGAGGAAGAGGCTCTATAATCTGGTGTTAGAGGAGGAAGATGCTCTATATCAGTGATTCCCAACCGGGGGTACACGGACCCCTAGGGGTACGCGAGGGTATTGCAGGGGGTACGCAGAAAGATTATAAATTAGCCTACAGTATCCACACACAAAAAAAAAAATTATGCTCTATTATATTGTATTATATCATGAATTTTAGTAAGGCCATACGTTTATTTTCCATGAGTAGCAGTTCGTCCACAGTGATTGTAACACTACAATGCACATAATATGAAAAGACTATAAAGTGGCGCGCTTTAAAAAAAAAAAAAAAAAAAAAAGGTTCACGTTCTTGCTGCGGGCGCGCACGATTCGCGAAGCTAGCTAACTCTAGCTGCATACCGACTGTAAACATGGATGCATGGCTAGGCAGGAGTAAGCGTCCAGCTACCGCTACGGCTACCGCTACCGCTACCACTACTGCTACCGTCGCCTCGGACGCAGGCACAGGGGAGCCCAGTGAAAAAAGGAATTATGAAAGACTTATGAAAGACAAGCAAGCGCAAGTGTCTCATTAAAAGGTATGTTTTTACACTCACAATAATTGTTTTATTTAAATGAGCAGTTGGATAGATAGAAAGACAAAGGGTTAAATATAAGTACACATTAAGGCGAATAATCACACACGAGAGAGGGGGTACTTTTCACATGGAAACCAGCTCAAGGGGTACACTGGTCAAAAAAGGTTGGGAACCACTGCTCTATATAGTGGATTAGAGGAGGAAGATGCTCTGGGAGTAGATCAAAGGGAGGCGGTTCTTACCTGGTAGGTGAGCTCTTTGATCTTCCTCTCATACTTTCTCGCTCCCTTCATGGCTTCACTGCTCCGTTTCTGCTCCGAGTCCATTTCTCCTTCCAGGTCGCGGACCTGCAACACTTTGGTTTGAACTTAATCCCTCCTCCTCCTCCTCCTCCCCCTCCTCCTCCACCTCCTCCTCCTGCTCCTCCTCCTACTCCTCCTCCTCCTCCTCCTCCTCCTCTCACCCTGGCCTCCAGCTTCTGCAGCTGCTTCTTCCCTCCCTTCATGGCGAGGTTCTCCGCCTCGTCCAGGCGGTGCTGCAGGTCCTTCACCGTGGCCTCCAGGTTCTTCTTCATCCTCTCCAGGTGAGCGCTGGTGTCCTGCTCCTTCCTCAGCTCCTCCGCCATCATGGCCGCCTGCGGACGCACAGCCGGTCACGTGGCCATGCGGGGGGGGGGGGGGGGGGCGGGGGGGCGGAGGGGGCGGGGCCAGCTGGGTGACGGGACTCACGTCCACGATGGCCTTCTTGGCCTTCTCGTCGGCGTTCCTCGCCTCCTGCGCCGAGTCCTCCGCCTCCGCCTGCAGCTGGGCCAAGTCGCCGTCCATCTTCTTCTTGCCGTTCAGGAGGCTGGCGTTCTGCGTGAACGACGCCGCAGTTCAGCCACAACCCGTCCCGACGTGAGGGCGCGCCCCCCCTGCAGGTAGACCGTGGTACTTCACCTGAGAGAGCAGCAGCTGGATCCTCTCGCCGACCCCCGTCAGCTCCTGCTCCGCCAGCCTGCGGCCGCGCTCCGCCTGCTCCAGCGCCGCCCGGACCTCCTCGTTCTCCGCCGCCGTCAGGTTGCTGCGGCGCTCCGCGATGGCCAGCTCCTCCTTCAGGTCCTCCTGGCAGTGCAGGGCCTCGTCCAGGTGGACCTGGGCCTCCTGGAGCGCCGGGTCACGAGGTCAGAGGAGGAAGCGGTTGGAATGGCGGCGCGGCGCCCACCCACCTTAAGCTGCGCCTGCAGGTTCCTCAGCTGCCTGGTGGCCTCGGACGCCTGGCGGTGGGCGTGGCCCAGCTGGACCTCCATCTCGTTGACGTCGCCCTCCATTTTCCTCTTCACCCGGACGGCGTCGTTGCGGCTGCGCGTCTCGGCGTCCAGCGTGCTCTGCAGCGTGTCGACGGTCCTCTGGTGGCTCCTCTTCAGCTGCTCCGTCTCCTCATCCCGCTCCGCCGCACGCCGCTCCACGTCGCCCTTCACCTGGCTGAGCTCCAGCTGCAGGTGCAGCAGCCGCGCCTCCTCCTGCTCCAGGGACGACTGCAGCGACACACCTGGGGTCAGAGGCTGACGCCCCCACAGTCCCCCGTCCCCCCCGCAACCCCCTCCATCCCCCCGCAGGCCCTCCATCCCTCCGTCCCCCCGCAACCCCTCCATCCCTCCGTCCCCCCGCAACCCCCTCCATCCCCCCGCAGCCCCTCCATCCCTCCGTCCCCCCGCAACCCCCTCCGTCCCTCCCGCAACCCCCTCCATCCCCCCGCAGTCCCCTGTCCCCCCGCAACCCCCTCCATCCCCCCGCAGCCCCTCCATCCCTCCGTCCCCCCGCAGCCCCTCCATCCCTCCGTCCCTCCCGCAACCCCCTCCATCCCCCCGCAGCCCCTCCATCCCTCCGTCCCCCCGCAGCCCCTCCATCCCTCCGTCCCCCCGCAACCCCCTCCATCCCCCCGCAGCCCCTCCATCCCTCCGTCCCCCCGCAGCCCCTCCATCCCTCCGTCCCCCCGCAACCCCCTCCATCCCCCCGCAGCCCCTCCATCCCTCCGTCCCCCTGCAACCCCTCCATCCCTCCATCCCCCCGCAACGCCTCCATCCCTCCATCCCCCCGCAACCCCTCCATCCCTCCGTCCCCCCACAGCCCCTCCATCCCTCCGTCCCTCCCGCAACCCCCTCTATCCCCCCGCAGCCCCTCCATCCCTCCGTCCCCCCGCAGCCCCTCCATCCCTCCGTCCCCCCGCAACCCCTCCATCCCTCCGTCCCCCGCAACCCCTCCATCCTTCCGTCCCCCCGCAACCCCCTCCATCCCCCCCGCAACTCCCTGCAGCCCCCCATCCCCACAGCCCCTCCGTCCCCTCCGTCCCCCCCGTGCCCCCCATCCCCCCCTTCCCCCCGTCCCCCCTTCCCCCCGTCCCCCCCGTCCCGACCCACCGCCGCTGCAGCAACTGAGACGTCAGACGTTATGATGAAAATGATGAGAAAACTTGTTGGAAATGTAAAACAATGTAGTCAAATTGATGGAAAACTGAATAAAAAACTCTTGTAAAATATGATGAGAATGTCGCCCATGATGAGACGAGACCCTGTGATATCAGAAAGGATGAGAAATGGTGAGAAGAAGTAAAAAAAAAAGCAGAAGAAACTGAGATGTTGAAAGACGATGAGAAAATGTAAATGAGTTTGGAAGACAAGACGTGACGAAGAAAGGTCATGATATCAAGGGAATTGATGAGAATTGATGGGCAGGCTTGATGAGAGTTGGTGAGAAATGACCTCGGCCTCCTCCAGCGCCCCCTGGGTCTCCCTCCGGTCCTGCTCCGCCTGCTTGGCAGCTCTGTCCAGCTCGAGGACGGTCCTAGCAGACTGACCCAGCTGCTCGCCGAGGTCGGACATTTCCTCTGAAACCAGCAGACGAGACGTTCCAGCCATGAAACACAAAGGAAAGTATTAAGAGTCCCTGAAGCCGGGTCTTACGCTGCAGGTTCTTGTTCTCTCGCTTCAGGTGCTCCAGGTGGTCCAGGGCCTCTTCGTACGAGTTCTTCAGCTTGAAGAGTTGTGTGCTCAGGCCCCGGGCCTCCCTCTGGGAACCCTCCAGCTCCGCCTGGCTCTCCTCAGACTTCTGCCTCCACTCGGCCACGACCTGGCGGCAGAGGAGACGCTGTGGCCGCTGCGGCGTTGAGGAAGGAGCTCGGAGGCGGAGGACCGCACCTTGTCGAAGTTCTTCTGCTTCCGGTCCAGACCGGCGTTGGCGGCGTTGGAGCGCTCCAGCTCCGCCGTCAGGTCCTCCGCCTCGGCCTGCAGCCGCTGCTTGGTCTTGTCCAGCGACGCACACTTGACGTCTTGTCCAGCGACGCACACTTGACGTTGGCGGCCTCCGTCATCTCCTCCGAGTCCTGCAGGCGCTGCGCCAGCTTCTTCCTGCACACCAAACTCAGTCGGTCGCGGGAAATCCAACATGGCCGCCGACGTAGGGAAACAGCGCGTGCGGCTCCTCACTTGGCCTCCTCCAGCTCCTCGGTGCGCTGGATGGCGTCCGTCTCGTACTTGTTCCTCCACAGCGCCACCTCGGCGTTGGCCTTGGAGAGGCAGCGCTGCAGCTCGGGCCTTGGCCTCCTGCTCCTCCTCGTACTGCTCCCGCAGGAGGTCGCAGTCGTGACGGGACGACTGCAGCCCATGAGCCAGGGCGTTCTTACTCTGCCAACCGTGCACACACACACAACCATCAGCTATGGATTCTCTGAGTTCTCCGTTTGCAGGACTCACAGAACTCCTCTGCTGATCTGGCCCCGCCCACATCCTGAAGTCTCCACCCTCCTGCATCAGTCCTTTTCCTTCTTTTTTGTTTTATGCTCTTGTTTAGAACGTGCTTCTCAGGTTCCTTTAGTTCCTCAATGATTTCTTGTTGGAAGGTGTTTGGATCGATAACTGTAGGTGTAACTGTACCCCACAGTTAGCCGCTAACCGCTAGTGCTCACCGCTAACAGGACTAGCATAAACTTTAAACTCCATGTGATTTTCAAATGAGCCTGTATTTCATTTTTAATCTCCGGGGTTGGCCTGCTCTGAGGCGTAGATGTTCTAGATGGCTCCAACATGAGCAAGGGACTGCTATGCTATCGCTATGCTATCGCTATGCTACCGCTATGATTGACAGTTCCTGTGGCTAATCAACACGCGTCAGTCAAAATCTCTCCTGTCGTCTCGCCAGAGGAAGTTTTGGTTTGAAGAAGGATCAGAAGCATTTCCTCCTTTGATCTTTTTTTCCCTACTAAATGTAAAGGATGTATTTAAATACAATCTAAAGCAGACTTGAGAATATCAGCTGGAGGATAGAGGATGTTCCTCTCAGACCTTAACTTCCTCGTCCAGGAGCCTCTTCAGCTCCTCCACCTGTTGGCTGCCGCCGCTCGGGACCTGCCGAGCTGAGACAGGAGGACGTCCTTCTCCTCCAGCAGGCGGGACAGTTCACCTGTTCACCACCACCACAGGGGGTCAGGGGTCAGGAGGTCAGGAGGTGAGGGGGGTCAGGAGGTCAGGGGGTCAGGAGGTCAGGAGGTGAGGGGGTCAGGAGGTGGGGTGAGGGGGTCAGGAGGTCAGGAGGTCAGGAGGTGAGGAGGTCAGGAGGTGAGGGGGTCAGGAGGTCAGGAGGTCAGGAGGTGAGGAGGTCAGGAGGTGAGGGGGTCAGGAGGTCAGGAGGTGAGGGGGTCAGGAGGTCAGGAGGTCAGGAGGTGAGGGGGGTCAGGGGGTCAGGAGGTCAGGAGGTCAGGAGGTGAGGGGGTCAGGAGGTGAGGGGGTCAGGGGGTCAGGAGGTCAGGAGGTCAGGGGGTGAGGGGGTCAGGAGGTCAGGGGATCAGGAGGTCAGGAGGTCAGGGGGTCAGGAGGTCAGGAGGTGAGGGGGTCAGGAGGTCAGGAGGTCAGGGGGTCAGGGGGTCAGGAGGTCAGGGGGTCAGGGGGTCAGGAGGTCAGGAGGGGCGTCACCGACGTCTTCCTCACCGTTCTCGGTCTGCAGCCGAGCGCCGAGCGCGACGTGGTCGCTCAGAGAGCGCTGGGCCTCGTCGGCTTTGATCTTGTACTCGTTCATCTGGTCGTCCAGGGTCCTGGTCTGCTTCTCCAGGTGAGCCTGGAACACCAGGGGGCCTGTTAGTCCAGCTAACGGTTCAGACCTCCCCCTCTCCCTCTCTCTCCCTCTCTCTCCCTCTCTCTCCCTCCCTCTCTGATCGTCACCTTGCTCTTCAGGACGCTCTCCACGTTGCTCGCCATGTCGTCGACCTCCATCTTCAGCTCGCTCTTCTCCTTCTCCAGCTTCTGCTTCACCCTCTGCAGGTTGTCGATCTGCTCTCCGAGCTCCGCCGTGCAGTCGGCCTGCTTCTTGCGCAGCGCGGCGGTCGTGGCGTCGTGCTGCAGCGTGGACTCCTCCAGGTCGCGCCGCAGCTTCAGGAACTCCGCCTCGCGCTTCTTGTTCATCTCCAGCTGGGCGGCGGTGGCGCCGCCGGCCTCCTCCAGCCGCTCGCTGATCTCCTCCAGCTCCCGGGCCAGGTCGGACCGCTGCTTCTCCACCTTGGCCCGGGCCGAGCGCTCCGCCTCCATCTCCTCCTCCAGCTCCTCGGTGCGGGCCTGCGGGGGAGGGGGGCGGACACCGCGTGGTCGTTACGTTCTGCGGGGCGGCCATTTTGAAACCCGTGTGGCGGTGGACTGGCCTGCAGCTCTTTGATCTTCTTGTGCAGCTGCGTGCTGAGCGCCTGCTCCGCCTCCATCCGGCCCTGCAGGCCGCCGGCCTCAAAGTCCTTCCTGGGAAACCATGGGAGACACTTTTAGCACCTTGTGTCTGAAAAACGTGAAATAATCCAAAACATTACAAATCAGGACGAATAAAGAGCAAATGAAACGAGGACAGGTTTTGTTCGGCCCCAGCAGAGAATCAGAGAATTCACTGATTCTTCACATTCAAGACGGAGTTCAGACATCAAACCTCCCTGTTGAAACTGGATTCAGGAAATTTAAGGAATAAAATTGTGAGATCGTGTTTGAACGTCTGTGACAGAACCAGTTAGAACGTCGGTGTTCTCTGCTGCGTGTGTGTGTGTGTGTGGTTTCATTACTAAAACTAACAACAGCACCAACTAGTGGTCCAAAATGGAAGCTGCATTAGTTTCAGTGTTTCTTGATGCAGCTGCTGTCGCTGTCAGAAGCCCGACGTCCCCCCGATGTGTCCTACTTCCTGAGCCTGTCCTCCGCCTGCTGCATCTGGTTCTCCAGGTCCATGACGGTTTCCTGGCAGAGCTTCAAGTCGCCCTCCAGCTTGCGTCGGTTCCGGTCCAGCTCCGCCCGGCTCCGCCTCTCCTGCTCCAGCCCCGCCTCCAGCTGAGGACAGCCTGGCGTCAGTCCAGCTCAGGAAGCACACCGGGCGGATCGGGGTGGGCGGTGAACTCACGTCCTCCACCTGCTGCTCCAGCTTGGTCTTCGTCTTCATCAGACCGTTGACCTTGTCCTCCTCGGCCTGGAGGTCGTCCAGCGTCTGCTGGTGCACCTCCTGCAGGGCCTTGGCCTCCTTGGAGGACTTCAGCAGAGCCTCTTCCAGGGACGTCAGCTCCTCCAGCAGATTCTTCACCTGGAGGACATTCACTCTGTCACTGTCTTCACTAGGAGGACATTCACTCTGTCACTGTCTTCACCTGGAGGACATTCACTCTGTCACTGTCTTCACTAGGAGGACATTCACTCTGTCACTGTCTTCACCTAGAGGACATTCACTCTGTCACTGTCTTCACCTAGAGGACATTCACTCTGTCACTGTCTTCACCTGGAGGACATTCACTCTGTCACTGTCTTCACTAGGAGGACATTCACTCTGTCACTGTCTTCACCTGGAGGACATTCAGTCTGTCACTGTCTTCACCTGGAGGACATTCACTCTGTCACTGTCTTCACCTGGAGGACATTCACTCTGTCACTGTCTTCACCTGGAGGACATTCACTCTGTCACTGTCTTCACCTAGAGGACATTCACTCTGTCACTGTCTTCACCTGGAGGACATTCACTCTGTCACTGTCTTCACCTGGAGGACATTCACTCTGTCACTGTCTTCACCTAGAGGACATTCACTCTGTCACTGTCTTCACCTGGAGGACATTCACTCTGTCACTGTCTTCACTAGGAGGACATTCACTCTGTCACTGTCTTCACCTGGAGGACATTCAGTCTGTCACTGTCTTCACTAGGAGGACATTCACTCTGTCACTGTCTTCACTAGGAGGACATTCACTGTGTCACTGTCTTCACCTGGAGGACATTCACTCTGTCACTGTCTTCACCTGGAGGACATTCACTCTGTCACTGTCTTCACTAGGAGGACATTCACTCTGTCACTGTCTTCACCTGGAGGACATTCACTCTGTCACTGTCTTCACCTGGAGGACATTCACTCTGTCACTGTCTTCACCTAGAGGACATTCACTCTGTCACTGTCTTCACCTGGAGGACATTCACTCTGTCACTGTCTTCACTAGGAGGACATTCACTCTGTCACTGTCTTCACCTGGAGGACATTCAGTCTGTCACTGTCTTCACCTGGAGGACATTCAGTCTGTCACTGTCTTCACTAGGAGGACATTCACTCTGTCACTGTCTTCACTAGGAGGACATTCACTGTGTCACTGTCTTCACCTGGAGGACATTCACTCTGTCACTGTCTTCACCTGGAGGACATTCACTCTGTCACTGTCTTCACTAGGAGGACATTCACTCTGTCACTGTCTTCACTAGGAGGACATTCACTCTGTCACTGTCTTCACCTGGAGGACATTCAGTCTGTCACTGTCTTCACCTGGAGGACATTCAGTCTGTCACTGTCTTCACCTGGAGGACATTCACTCTGTCACTGTCTTCACCTGGAGGACATTCACTCTGTCACTGTCTTCACCTGGAGGACATTCACTCTGTCACTGTCTTCACCTAGAGGACATTCACTCTGTCACTGTCTTCACCTGGAGGACATTCACTCTGTCACTGTCTTCACCTGGAGGACATTCACTCTGTCACTGTCTTCACCTAGAGGACATTCACTCTGTCACTGTCTTCACCTGGAGGACATTCACTCTGTCACTGTCTTCACTAGGAGGACATTCACTCTGTCACTGTCTTCACCTGGAGGACATTCAGTCTGTCACTGTCTTCACTAGGAGGACATTCACTCTGTCACTGTCTTCACTAGGAGGACATTCACTGTGTCACTGTCTTCACCTGGAGGACATTCACTCTGTCACTGTCTTCACCTGGAGGACATTCACTCTGTCACTGTCTTCACTAGGAGGACATTCACTCTGTCACTGTCTTCACCTGGAGGACATTCACTCTGTCACTGTCTTCACCTGGAGGACATTCACTCTGTCACTGTCTTCACCTAGAGGACATTCACTCTGTCACTGTCTTCACCTGGAGGACATTCACTCTGTCACTGTCTTCACTAGGAGGACATTCACTCTGTCACTGTCTTCACCTGGAGGACATTCAGTCTGTCACTGTCTTCACCTGGAGGACATTCAGTCTGTCACTGTCTTCACTAGGAGGACATTCACTCTGTCACTGTCTTCACTAGGAGGACATTCACTGTGTCACTGTCTTCACCTGGAGGACATTCACTCTGTCACTGTCTTCACCTGGAGGACATTCACTCTGTCACTGTCTTCACTAGGAGGACATTCACTCTGTCACTGTCTTCACTAGGAGGACATTCACTCTGTCACTGTCTTCACCTGGAGGACATTCAGTCTGTCACTGTCTTCACCTGGAGGACATTCAGTCTGTCACTGTCTTCACCTGGAGGACATTCACTCTGTCACTGTCTTCACCTGGAGGACATTCACTCTGTCACTGTCTTCACCTAGAGGACATTCACTCTGTCACTGTCTTCACCTGGAGGACATTCACTCTGTCACTGTCTTCACCTGGAGGACATTCACTCTGTCACTGTCTTCACCTAGAGGACATTCACTCTGTCACTGTCTTCACTAGGAGGACATTCACTCTGTCACTGTCTTCACCTGGAGGACATTCAGTCTGTCACTGTCTTCACTAGGAGGACATTCACTCTGTCACTGTCTTCACTAGGAGGACATTCACTGTGTCACTGTCTTCACCTGGAGGACATTCACTCTGTCACTGTCTTCACCTGGAGGACATTCACTCTGTCACTGTCTTCACTAGGAGGACATTCACTCTGTCACTGTCTTCACCTGGAGGACATTCACTCTGTCACTGTCTTCACCTGGAGGACATTCACTCTGTCACTGTCTTCACCTAGAGGACATTCACTCTGTCACTGTCTTCACCTGGAGGACATTCACTCTGTCACTGTCTTCACCAGGAGGACATTCACTCTGTCACTGTCTTCACCTGGAGGACATTCAGTCTGTCACTGTCTTCACTAGGAGGACATTCACTCTGTCACTGTCTTCACTAGGAGGACATTCACTGTGTCACTGTCTTCACCTGGAGGACATTCACTCTGTCACTGTCTTCACCTGGAGGACATTCACTCTGTCACTGTCTTCACTAGGAGGACATTCACTCTGTCACTGTCTTCACCTGGAGGACATTCAGTCTGTCACTGTCTTCACCTGGAGGACATTCAGTCTGTCACTGTCTTCACCTGGAGGACATTCACTCTGTCACTGTCTTCACTAGGAGGACATTCAGTCTGTCACTGTCTTCACTAGGAGGACATTCACTCTGTCACTGTCTTCACTAGGAGGACATTCACTGTGTCACTGTCTTCACCTGGAGGACATTCACTCTGTCACTGTCTTCACCTGGAGGACATTCACTCTGTCACTGTCTTCACTAGGAGGACATTCACTCTGTCACTGTCTTCACCTGGAGGACATTCAGTCTGTCACTGTCTTCACCTGGAGGACATTCAGTCTGTCACTGTCTTCACCTGGAGGACATTCACTCTGTCACTGTCTTCACCTGGAGGACATTCACTCTGTCACTGTCTTCACTAGGAGGACATTCACTCTGTCACTGTCTTCACCTGGAGGACATTCAGTCTGTCACTGTCTTCACTAGGAGGACATTCAGTCTGTCACTGTCTTCACCTGGAGGACATTCACTCTGTCACTGTCTTCACCTGGAGGACATTCACTCTGTCACTGTCTTCACTAGGAGGACATTCACTCTGTCACTGTCTTCACCTGGAGGACATTCACTCTGTCACTGTCTCGCTTCACTGAGCTGCTTTATACCGGCATGGTGACGTCCAACCAACTGACCAACCGACCGACCACAGTGTGTGTGTGTGTGTGTGTGTGTGTGTGTGTGTGTGTGTGTGTGTGTGTGTGTGTGTGTGTGTGTGTGTGTGTGTGTGTGTGTGTGTGTGTGTGTGTGTGTGTGTGTGTGTGTGTGTGTGAGAGCGTGGTTCCAGTCCTCCGTCACCTTGTTCTCCGTGGCGTACTTCTCCTTCTCCACCTTGGCGACGGTGCTCTCCAGGTCGTCGATGTCTCGTTTCAGCTCGGAGCACTCGTCCTCCAGCTTCCTCTTCCTGGCCGTGAGCTCGGCGTTGATCTCCTCCTCCTCCTCCATCCTCTCGGAGAACTCCTTCACCTTGGCCTCCAGGTGGATCTTGCTCTTGATCAGACCGTCACACCTGTCCTCGGCGTCGCCCAGGTTCTCCCTCTCCTGTTCAGGAAAACATCCTCATTGAGCCACAAAGGTTCTGTTTTATCCTTGAACATCTTGGGAAAACCTTCAAATCCCATGTTTTCTTGACGTTCCCACTTTTCCAGTGCAGAAGTTTGAAGCACGGTTAATATTGACGTCAGCTCGTTCTATTTTTACTTCCACATGCTGAATCAATACCCTGCCCTCTCGTCTCCCCTCGGTATCGATCCGCCACTTTCTCAATTGCGAAACGATCAAAACAGAAGCTTTGATCTGTTTTGATCTGTTTTGATCTGTTTTGACCGTCCGACGGAATCGATGCGTCTGGAGCGCCGCGAGTCGACGCACCGCCTGGATCTGCAGGAACAGGTCGTTCTTCTCCTGCACCAGCATCACCATCTTCTCCTCCAGCTCCTTCCTCCGGGCCTCCGACTTGGCGAACTCCTCCTTGAGCCGGGCGAACTCCTCCCTCATGGTCTGGATCTCCTTCTCCGCCTCGGCGCTGCGCAGCAGAGGCTTGATCTTGAAGAAGAGCCTCATCCAGGGCCAGTTCTTCACGTTCATGAAGGAGCGGATGTTGTACTGGATGATGAAGACGCCCTCCCTGCAGGGGGCCACGCCTCTGTGTTAGCTTATCATTACCGCTATAATACCTCAATAATAACTACGTCATTAATGAGTTCATAATCGTCAACCGTTTCTTCAGCATGTCCTTCTGCCTCAGCCTGGTGACGTAGCCTCGGGCCACCGCCTGCATCCGGGTCATCAGCACCGCCAGGCGCTCGTCCCTCATCTCCTCCAGGAGGCCCAGCAGCCCGGCCTTGAAAAACACCTGGCGGCCATGAAATCAGGTGACATCAGTGAAATCTCAAACCACTGCTGGCTTTCATTCTTTTTTTCAAGAGTCTCTGGAATCTGTGGGAAAATCTGTTATAAAGAGGAAAAAACCCCGGCTCGGAAACGACTTTCCCAGAAATGTGCGTGTTCAGCAGATGTGATGAAAGGACCTTGGTGTATCCGAAGCGGTACTGCAGGTGATCCACGTCGATGGAGGACAGCAGCTTCTCCGACGCCTTCTTGCTGTCGATGAACTGGCCCTCGGGGACGGCGCTGGCGTTCAGGATCCGGTACCTGCAACGAGCTGGACTTGAAGCAGCGGTGAACTCCCGAAGCGGCGGCGAGCGGCGGCGCCACACCTCTGCTTGAAGTCCCCGTACAGGATCCTGCTGGGGAACCCCTTTCGGCAGATGCGGATCCCTTCCAGCACGCCGTTGCAGCGCAGCTGGTGCAGAACCCGGTGGTGGTCCATGGATCCTGCAGAACCATCTCACATTGAGGTCAACCACGTCTTCCACGTCGGCGACCTGCCTGCTGAGGCCGTCTCACCGGGGGTCTTGGTCTCGTTCGGGATGATGCAGCGGACGAAGTGCGGGTGTGTGGATCTCAGGTTGGCCATCAGCTTGTTCAGGTTCTCCTGCAGACACGTTCAGACCTGCTCACCTCGGCTGTTTGTCTTTAACAGCTAGTAAATACCTGATGCAAGGAATACTTGTTCTGCATGTCAAGACACAAGAGGTTTTAAATGTTAACAATTCACTTTAAAGTTCCAATATTTCGTTAATTAAGCGGAAAGAGCTCAGTTGGAGTTTTAAAAGAGAAACACCAGAGAACGTGAGAAATAAAGAGAATGTAAAGAAAATGAAATGGCCCAAATGTCGTGCAAACAGAACGCGATGGTCGTGGTCTGGGTGTCAGTTTACAGAACAACATTTCTCTTAGTCATGGACCGGCGGCTCCCAAGGTGCAACTTGATGAAAGTGACTGGAAACGGGGGAAAACACAACTTTTCTGAAACGCTGCGTAAACAAAGCCTAATGTTTCCCTTCATTCCAGACATTCGCCTCCAGAACTTGAAGAATTCATGGATTTGACCAAGAAGCTCACGCCGGACGCGTCACGTTGGTTCTTTACCCTGAAAAGTGCCGACACCGTCTGGAAGGACGAGCCCTTCTTCTTCCACGTCTTCTTGCTTCCATCTGCAGAGATGAACGGCGTCAGTGAGGAAGTCGGATAAACATGGGATCGTTACCCTAACCCTAACCCTAAACTTAACCCGAGCCTTAACCTAACCTAACCCTAGCCCCAACCCTAGCCCTAACCTATCCCTAGCTCTAGCCTAACCTAACCCTAACCCTAACTCTACCCTAAATCTAGCCCTAACCTAACCTAACCCTAGCCCTAACCCTAGCCCTAACCTAACCCTAGCTCTATCCCCAACTCTAACTCTAACCCTAACCTTTGCCCTAGACCTAGACCTAGCCCTAACCTAACCTAACCCTAGCTCTATCCCCAACTCTAACCCTAACCCTAACCTTTTCCCTAGACCTAGACCTAACCTAACCTAACCTAACCCTAGCCCTAACCTAACCCTAGCCTAACCTAACCCTAGCCCTAACCTAACCTAACCCTAGCCCTAACCTAGCCTAACCTAACCCTAGCCCTAACCTAACCTAACCTAACCTAACCTAACTCTAGCCCTAACCTAACCTAACCTAGCCCTAGCCCTAACCTAACCTAACCTAACTCTAGCCCTAACCTAACCTAACCTAACCCTAGCCCTAACCTAACCTAACCCTAGCCCTAGCCCTAACCTAACCTAACCTAACTCTAGCCCTAACCTAACCTAACCTAACCCTAGCCCTAACCTAACCTAACCTAACCCTAGCCCTAACCTAACCTAACCCTAGCCCTGACCGCTGGTGTGGTTCACTGACCGTCGGCGGAGGCGTAGGTGGCGAAGAGCAGCGACAGCAGCCTGACGGAGGACTTCTGGTAGAGCTGCACCACGGTGTCGTTCAGAGGGTCTTTGTTCTTCTCCAGCCAGCCGCTGAGGTTGTAGTCCACCGTGCCGGCGTAGTGCACCAGGGAGAAGTGGGCCTCCGTCTTCCCTTTGGACGGTTTGGGCTTCTGGAAGATGCTGGTCTTGCCCACATGCTGGTCGTACAGCTTGTTCTTGAAGGAGCCGTCCGTGGCCTTGGGGAACATGCACTCCTCCTCCAGGATGGAGAAGATTCCCATCGGCTGGAGGACCAGGGAGGACGTGAAGCTCAGAGCGTCGGCGAGGCCACGTCCTCGGCGGCGCCACCTACCTTCTCGATGAGCTCGATGCAGGCGGCCAGGTCCATCCCGAAGTCGATGAACTCCCAGGCGATGCCTTCCTTCTTGTACTCTTCCTGCTCCAGCACGAACATGTGGTGGTTGAAGAACTGCTGCAGCTTCTCGTTGGTGAAGTTGATGCAGAGCTGCTCCAGACTGTTCATCTGAATTCAACGGTTCAACCGGAGGTCAAGGTGCTGCCAAAGTGGCGTCCGAAACCTCACTAGACATGCACATCTTTTATTTTTAATGATTATTTTGGTGCCGCCTGAACAACAGAGGAAGGTTTTCTTTAAGGGTTAATACGACTCCCCACAGGAGCCTTGATGAATAATGAATGAATGAACGATCGTGTCATGATTACTTCTGTTCACCTCGAATATTTCAAACCCTGCGATGTCCAGGACGCCGATGAAATGCTGCCTGGGCAGCTTGGTGTCCAGCTGCTGGTTGATCCTGGTCACCATCCAGAGGAACAGCTTCTCGTACACGGCCTTGGACAGGGCGCCCACGGCGTTGTTCACCTGGCGTCACACGTCCAGTTGACCTCCAGCTACAGGTGACCGAGGCTTCGGGGGAAGGAAGTGTGCGTACCTGCTGAGGAGTTTGACCTTTGGTGACGTACTCGTTCCCCACTTTGACTCGAGGGTAGCACAGCGCCTTCAGCAGGTCGGCCGAGTTCAGACCCATCAGGTAGGCGACTTTGTCCGCCACTGCGGGAGACGTGACCCGTTAAACCGGCTCGCCAGAGTCTGTCCGCCGGGCGACGCCACAAAACATCACAACACCCCAGAAGACAGACGCTAACATTGGTTTTCTATCAGTTACACTGCTGCAGCAAGACGTCGTGAAGCAAGTCTGACTCGAACAGCAGGGGGCGGTTGAGAGATTCAGCAATTCGCTGGCTGCTACGCTGCTGTGCTGCTAGCTGCTGCACTGCTAGCTGCTGCACTGCTGCACTGCTGCACTGCTAGCTGCTGCACTGCTATGCTGCTGCACTGCTGCACTGCTGCACTGCTGTGCTGCTAGCTGCTGCACTGCTAGCTGCTGCACTGCTATGCTGCTAGCTGCTGCACTGCTGCACTGCTACGCTGCTAGCTGCCATGCTGCTACGCTGCCACGCTGCTACACTGCCACACTGTTAGCTGCCATGCTGCTACGCTGCAACGCTGTTAGCTGCCATGCTGCTACGCTGCAACGCTGTTAGCTGCCACGCTGCTAGCTGCCATGCTGCCACGCTGTTAGCTGCCATGCTGCTACGCTGCAACGCTGTTAGCTGCCATGCTGCCACGCTGTTAGCTGCCATGCTGCTACGCTGCAAATTGTAGAAAGTCACTTTGTCGACAAATAACAGAGGAAAGAAAAGTTTTTTTCTGTTAAAAACAGCGCAAGGCCTCCAGTAGCTCCCTGGTGGTCTAGTGGTTAGGATTCGGCGCTCTCACCGCCGGGCCCGGGTTCGATTCCCGGTCAGGGAATCCAAGTACTTACATATATATAATACCAGTAAATTGCAGATTTTTTCAACAAACACAGTGGTGACCCGTCAGTAACAGGTCCGGGGGGGTCCAGCTGTATGGGTCGGGGTGTTGATGGTCCGGGGTGGTCGGGGTGTTTATGGTCCGGGGTGGTCGGGGTGTTTATGGTCCGGGGTGGTCGGGGTGTTTATGGTCCGGGGTGGTCCAGCTGTATGGGTCGGGGTGTTGATGGTCCGGGGTGGTCGGGGTGTTTATGGTCCCTGGTGGTCGGGGTGTTGATGGTCCGGGGTGGTCCAGCTGTATGGGTCGGGGTGTTGATGGTCCCTGGTGGTCGGGGTGTTGATGGTCCGGGGTGGTCCAGCTGTATGGGTCGGGGTGTTGATGGTCCGGGGTGGTCCAGCTGTATGGGTCGGGGTGTTGGTGGTCGGGGTGTTGATGGTCCCTGGTGGTCGGGGTGTTTATGGTCCGGGGTGGTCCAGCTGTATGGGTCGGGGTGTTGCTGGTCCGGGGTGGTCGGGGTGTTGCTGGTCCGGGGTGGTCGGGGTGTTTATGGTCCGGGGTGGTCCAGCTGTATGGGTCGGGGTGTTGGTGGTCGGGGTGTTGCTGGTCCGGGGGGGTCGGGGTGTTGGTGGTCGGGGTGTTGATGGTCCGGGGTGGTCGGGGTGTTGCTGGTCCAGACCTCACCCTCGGTGCCGTCCGGCTCCGCCTGCTCCTCCCGCTGCTTCTGCTTGAACTTCATGTTGCCGTTGTGCATGACGGCGCCCGTCAGCTTGTAGATGCCCAGCTTCTCCTCCAGGTTGAAGCCCAGGATGTCGATGGCGTTCTGAGGAACACAAGCGAGCGTCAGAGCGGCGTGGCGCTCGGGGGGGACGGAGGAGGCGGGTTGGGCTCACGTCGGTGGCCAGCAGCTCCTCGGCGTCGTCGATGCTCCGCACGGTGACTTCCCCCTGGCTGATGGACGGGTAGTCGTACGGGTTGCTGGTGATCAGCAGCAGCTCTGGCAGGAAACACACTTCAGGGACTCACGTCCACAACGGTCAAACAGCTGCAGGGATTTTCTTTCTTTCTTCTCACCGATTAACTCCGGCTTCTTGTTGGACATGACCTGGTAGAAGATGTGGTAGCTCCGCTCCGCCAGCAGCTGGAACGTCACTCGGGACTTTTCCAGAAGGTCTGAGAGGAAACGGAAGTGGAACAGACTCAGACTGTCGTGTACAAGAGGGTCGCTGGTTTTCTGGGACATAAATGTTTCTAATAATGAAGACAATTACAAATCCATCCCAACTTACAAGTTTCAATATCAGCCGATGCCAACTTCCCCTTTGTTCCAAAGTGGATGCGAATGAACTTTCCCTGAAAAAGTTCAAACGTATTAATTAAAACTCTAAAGTCATTTAATGAAGTCACAGAAAGCTGAAACTGATTGTGGATATTCTGGGGAATGTGAGCAAACATTCATCCATCCATCCATCCATCCATCCATTCATCCATTCATCCATTCATCAAACAAGATTCATGTTTACACATTAAAAGTTGTGTTTTTATTGAGTCTGGTCACTGTCGTACAAACACCCACAAAACGCAATTGAAAACATTGTTGTGTGAATGTGGTGTCCATGATTGCTCCAGCTGCGTCTCATTTCCTCCTCATGTGTCCATTTCTCAGTCTCATGATGCTTTCATGTAACTGCGACAAGGGAAAATGCATATTTCACTGATGTTCAGATTTAATTTAATTTAATTTAATTTAATTTAATTTAATTTAATTTAATTTAATTTAATTTAATTTAATTTAATTTAATTTAATTTAATTTAATTTAATTTAATTTAATTTAATTTAATTTAATTTAATTTAATTTAATTTAATTTAATTTAATTTAGAAAGGAAGAACCAGGAATTCTGGTTAAAAGTACATTGACGTCTGTCACACTGTTTCCTGATAAAGTCGTTCTCATGAAGGGGAGACAGACTCTGATCACAATAATTCAGCACAGTGTATTAAATATGAACAAACCCAGACAGACTGTGATCTTTTCCGTCAGATTCTGATTTAGACTCACGAAGCGAGACGAGTTGTCGTTCCTGACGGTCTTGGCGTTCCCGAAGGCCTCCAGCAGCGGGTTGGCCTGGATGATCTGGTCCTCCAGGTTCCCCTGAACAAACAACATGGCCGCACAGCAAACGCCACATTTCACCCGTCAGACTGTCTGAGCAGCAGATTAACTCAGTGTCACATTCACGATCATTAATTCACTGGACAGTTTGTATTCAACGTTTCCAGCTCCTCCTTGATCCTCCATTAGAACATTGATCCTAGCAGCTGCATCCACAATCTGCTGTGTCTGTGTGAGCTGGACTGGCTCCGCCCATCTATGGGAGGAGGAGGAAGTACTTCCTCTTGTGGCGCCATGTGCCGGAGCAGAGCTACCTGATTGTGGGAGGAGTCAAAGGGGAGGAGCCTCCCTTGATTGTGATTGGCTGAACCCCCGATGACGTCATATAGGGTCTGATTTCTGATTGGCTGCTTGGAGCAACACACTTTTTAAAACCTGGAACAACCAGGGAGAGAGAGGACACACTGTCTTCTGGGACGTCTGTCCTGGTCTGGAGACGGTCAGTACTGCTAGAGGAGACGGTCAGTACTGCTGGAGGAGACGGTCAGTACTGCTAGAGGAGACGGTCAATACTGCTGGAGGAGACGGTCAGTACTGCTGGAGGAGACGGTCAGTACTGCTAGAGGAGACGTCAGTACTACTGGAGGAGACGTCAGTACTGCTGGAGGAGACGGTCAGTACTGCAGGAGGAGACGGTCAGTACTACTGGAGGAGACGTCAGTACTGCTAGAGGAGACGGTCAGTACTGCTAGAGGAGACGTCAGTACTGCTGGAGGAGACGTCAGTACTACTGGAGGAGACGGTCAGTACTGCAGGAGGAGACGGTCAGTACTGCTAGAGGAGACGTCAGTACTGCAGGAGGAGACGGTCAGTACTGCTAGAGGAGACGGTCAGTACTGCTAGAGGAGACGTCAGTACTGCAGGAGGAGACGGTCAGTACTGCTAGAGGAGACGGTCAGTACTGCTAGAGGAGACGTCAGTACTGCTAGAGGAGACGTCAGTACTGCAGGAGGAGACGGTCAGTACTGCTAGAGGAGACGGTCAGTACTGCTAGAGGAGACGGTCAGTACTGCTAGAGGAGACGTCAGTACTGCTAGAGGAGACGGTCAGTACTGCTGGAGGAGACGTCAGTACTGCTAGAGGAGACGTCAGTACTGCTGGAGGACCTTCAGGAGGTGAATCTTGCATCATAATGACCCTTTGAAATGTGTTTCTCCGTCAAGGGACAGAATATATGTGATGAAAAAATCACATTTTTGCAAAAGCAAACAATCGTTAGAGAAAATAACTGCAGTCACAGGATGAGGACGACCTGCTGCACTGGAGGACAGTGGAGGACAGTGGAGGGCACTGGAGGACAGTGGAGGACAGTGGAGGGCAGTGGAGGATGTGGAGGACAGTGGAGGACAGTGGACAGTGGACAGTGGAGGACAGAGGACAGTGGAGGACAGAGGACAGTGGAGGACAGTGGAGGACAGAGGACAGTGGACAGTGGAGGACAGTGGAGGACAGAGAACAGTGGAGGACAGTGGACAGTGGAGGACAGTGGACAGTGGAGGACAGAGGACAGTGGAGGACAGTGGAGGACAGAGGACAGTGGAGGACAGTGGACAGTGGAGGACAGAGAACAGTGGAGGACAGTGGACAGTGGAGGACAGAGGACAATGGAGGACAGTGGAGGACAGAGGACAGTGGAGGACAGAGGACAGTGGAGGACAGAGGACAGTGGACAGTGGAGGACAGTGGAGGACAGTGGAGGACAGAGAACAGTGGAGGACAGTGGACAGTGGAGGACAGAGGACAGTGGACAGTGGAGGACAGTGGACAATGGAGGACAGTGGAGGACAGAGGACAGTGGAGGACAGCAGCTGAGGCCTAGATCCCAGTGGTGTTCCAGCAGAAGTGTGTGTTTGACCCTTGACCTGCTCCTTCTTGCTGGAGTCTCCGAACGAGGCGATGGTGGCGAAGTACTGGATCACCCTCTTGGTGTTCACCGTCTTCCCGGCACCAGATTCTCCACTGGAGGGGAAACAAAGGAAAACAAACAAAGGTAAACAGTAAACATCAGAAGACCTTGGATCCTAGCGTGTGAATGTGACACACATGAGGAACGTCGGAGCTTTGAAGATAAAGTGACTGGAGCTTTGATCTACTCACGTGATCAGGATGGACTGATTCTCTCGGTCTGAAACACAAACGTTCCAAGTTCTGATTCACTTTGTGGAACACGTTTACTCTTTTCACATTTCTGATCCAAACAGTCCGTAGAGATGAGCCATAAACACGTTTTATAACCATACGCTTAATTCAATCAGTTCACATAGAATAGAACAGAACAGAACAGAACAGAACAGAATAGAATAGAATGAAATAGAATAAAATAAGATAAAATGACTTTATTAATTCTAGATGGAAATTCTTTAAATCCCTTGTTTGAGTTTCAGCCACATTGAGTTTTCTTTTCATGAATGTATTTAAACATCAGGAGAGAAAACTAGCAGTCGGAGCCAGAATGACTAATGACTGTTTTAATTCTCGTGATTCTGAAGAGCAGAATTCTCTGTAGTCCCACAGACGAACAGCGTCCGGGGCCAGAAGGGGGCGTGGCCGACCTGTGAGCATGTACTGGTAGGCGTTGTCCGAGATGGAGAAGATGTGCGGGGGGGCTTCCTGCCTCTTCTTGCCCCGGTACCCGGCCACCACCTCGGGGTTGTAGACCGGCAGCCACTTGTAGGGGTTGACGGTGACGCAGAAGAGGCCGGAGTAGGTCTGCAGGAGGAGACAGGCCGTCAGTGGAGGAGCGGCGGCGGCGGCGGCGGCGGTGAAAGGCGAGAGGAGACGTTACGTAGATCATCCAGGCGGCGTAGCGCTCCTTCAGGTTGAAGAGCACGGCCGGCTCGTGGAGGTGCGTCAGCAGCGCCATGTCCTCCAGCTTGTCGAACTTGGGCGGGTTCATGGGCCGGAGGTCGTCGGCGTCCACGGTCACGACCTGGAACGGTTCCACAAACATCCGTGACAAAGGAGAAGCAAGGCGAGGACGGCACAATGAACCACGCTCACCTTTCCCCCCTCCACCTCCACCGTGACCTTTGACCCCTCCAGGCCCTTGATTTTGCCTTTGACGTACTCCTGCTTGGCGTCGGGCACGAACACGGAGGTCTTGGCGTCGAAGGGCACGTTCTGGGCGGCGATGCGCTCCCGTTCGGACTTGCGGAGGTACGGCGCCGCCACACCGAACATTTCCATCTCTGCGTCGCTCATTTGGTGGAGGACGACGGACAAACCCGGTCTGGAGTTCCTACGGACACGACTTCTGCAGCGTCTCGGAGCTTTGGGATGAAACGACCCCTGGAAACCGACGTCGGCCTTTATAGGCGGCGGCTAGCGGCGCGGCTCCTCCTATATTTGGAGATGTGGCTCCTCGGAACGGTCAAGTATGTCCATTTTGTATGTGAAACTGTCTATGTATAGCCGTATTGTGTCACTTTCAAGTGGTTTCAATTGTGATGCTGCAGACGGACCATTTAAAAAGCAATGAATGCTAAAGACGACAGATTACAGGCTTACGGGCGCCGCGCCGCGCGGCACCAATCACTTTCTGGGATCAGGGAAGATTAGGTCTGTTAGGGCGTTCCTCAAATTCTGGCATCGGCTGTCTGCATGCACACACACACACACACACACAGACACACACACACACACACACACACACACACACACACACACACACACACACACACACACACACACACACACACACACACACACACACACACACACCAGGGCTGATGATCAACGTCCAACACAAACTCTGACATTTATTTAGAAACGGTGTTTGATGCAAAGTTTCTGGTCTCTTCGCGGTGATGTAAAGGAGTCCCTACATGATGTAAAGGAGTCCCTAAATGATGTAAAGGATTCCCTACATGATGTAAAGGAGTCCCTACATGATGTAAAGGATTCCCTACATGATGTAAAGGAGTCCCTACATGATGTAAAGGAGTCCCTACATGATGTAAAGGAGTCCCTAAATGATGTAAAGGATTCCCTACATGATGTAAAGGACTCCCTACATGATGTGAAGGAGTCCCTAAATGATGTAAAGGATTCCCTACATGATGTAAAGGAGTCCCTAAATGATGTAAAGGATTCCCTACATGATGTAAAGGACTCCCTACATGATGTGAAGGAGTCCCTAAATGATGTAAAGGATTCCCTACATGATGTAAAGGAGTCCCTACATGATGTAAAGGACTCCCTACATGATGTAAAGGACTCCCTACATGATGTAAAGGACTCCCTACATGATTCTTCTCAGTCAATGAGCATCTGGAGAAAAAGCAACATGCAGACTGTTTGTAGAAACACCTTTGACACAAGAGATCAAAGCAACTTCAAAGTGTCTTCCAGTGAAGGACTCCAGCTCTTGGGACATACATGGACATACAGAACCACCAGTTCATGTCTCTCCACATTCCACCGTCTGACAGAACCCCCCCCCCCCCCCCGCTGCAGGACGGGGTGCCGGGACACTGATTCAGAATACAAGTCCACCGTATTTCCATGTGTTACAGGGAACCAGGAGACTCTTCCCCTGATCAGCCCTGGAAAAGTCTGCAAAGCCTCCAAGGCTTTTCAAAACTCGTCCAGGAAATGTACCGATTGTCCAAAACAACATGAAACAATCTGATGGAAAACCAGACCTTTAACATGCTTCATGTCAGATTCCAAGAGTCCACCACTTTTCTACTAGGGGCCCGGGACCGGTACTGGTACTGGTACTGGTAATGGTCCGGGGCCCGGGGGTTGGGGACCAGTACTGGTTAGACCAGGAGGTCTGGCCCCGCTGCTCAGACACCCTAATTACTCCTGATCCCAAAACCCACGAATGTCACTGCAAGGTCTTTGAACAGCTGGGATTATAATTGGCTCTGTGGAGACGAGCCCCACCCCCACCCCCACCCCCACCCTGACCCTCACCCGAGGGTGGAGTGGAGGAGAAGCAGCTGCTGGAGCAGGAGAAAGACCCTGGCTTTGGAAAACTGATCCCAGGACGGGATGAGGAGGTCGACGTTGGACCGATGTGGTTCAGTAGGTGGGGCTCTTGGCATGTTGGTCACCATGGAAACCAAAGGATCACAAGGTGATTGATCCTCCACTGCTCCCATCGTCTGTCATCACGGCCGTTTGATTCATGTTGTCACTGTTTGACACTGATGAACACACATTTTACAAATGTCCATGTGACCCCCCCCCCCCCCTAACCTTTGACCCTAACCACTGACCAGGGTAATGATGTCACTGCATCATGTGACATATCAGAAGACAGGAGGTTTAGTGTTGGTTTGACATCAATCGGATGAAAACTGACTGCGACATTTGACCTTTGACCTTTGACCCAATCATGGAACCATCCTGGAAAACAAATCATCCCGAAAAATTTCATGCAATTCAGATGATGTCTTTGTGTCCATGGCAACAGACGTTGATCTCCTTTGATCTCCATGAGGTGCCTCTCTCATCCACTTTGTATGGGACTTTTTTTTCTCCACTTTTTTGGGGATTATTCAGAAACGGTTAAATATTAACGTCCATAAAACAAATCGACTGGTTCTTGGAAGACGACAAATCCTCCCTGAAGATTTTGTGCAATTTGGGTAATGGCTTTGGCAAAAAGTTGGTCAAATACAAACATAGAAACCAATAAAGCCACTTTTGATTTAGAAACCTCTTTTCTCTCCGGACCAACGTTGTGTCGCTGCTAGAGCTAGTGTTTTAGCTGCCGCCTGCCTGCGGAGCTCAACAACTGCTCTGTTTGCTTTTCTAATTCAATTTGCCGGAGGCAGCGGCCGACAGGTGCGCAGCCACAAAAGATATTAATACACGGCAGAGCACGACCTCGACGCTTCTGCTGGATGTTCATCCACAACTCAGAACGACGACGTCCCACCAGCCAGTTCGTTCAGATGCAAACACAAAAACATCTCACACACTGGAATTCTTTGGGATTTTTTTAATCAGAAAATCTGAATTTTTACAGGTTTTGATTTCTCACTTTCATCAGGAATCACACAGCACCTCAGAACGCTTCAATAATTCAAAAGACTTGTTTGTTTCGCCACTTGAAACAAAACTGTAAAGCAAACTTGGGTGAAAAGATGGCGACAGGCTGTGTTTGGCGGCCATATTGGTTGTGTGCGTCGTGGGGGACGCCTCGGGACACGTCACTGGAGAAAGACACGGAGAATCGCCGTGAATCAGCGACTCAGAAGGCCGAGGTGGTCGACGGCTTCAAGGACCGCCAGGAGACCAGGTCTTCATCTGTGTGGAAGTCTGGAGGGAGAACCGGACCGGGGCGGAGCTTCTGGAGGGGTGGGGGGGCCCGGGGCCCGGTTCGGGGGGGGTGAAATAGTTCTGGAGGCGGTCAGAAGACGTGTCGCTGTCCATGGTGCTGAACTGATCTGACTGGGCCTCCTGGTCCTGGTTCTGCTCCTGGTTCTGGTTCTGTTCTGCTCCTGATGGACTTCAAAATGCCGAGCTGCTCTCCGTGGTGCTGAAGCTTTAAGCCCCGCCCCCACCATGTGTATGTTGTAAAATGACATCATGATGAGCTTTATTATTTGGATTTAAAGGGCCCGGCCCTCTAGTAGAATCTTGGATCCAAGGAGCTTCATTCAGAATCTGCTGTGTCTGTGTGAGCTGGACTGGCTCCGCCCACACAGACACAGACACTGATCACACACTATCACCGTTTTGCAGAATAATGAAAGTGTTTCCTCAGTTTGACAGTAAGTCTTACATTTCTAAATACCACATCAAACTGAGCTTTGGGGTTTTTGTGTTTTCTTGGTAAAGTGAATTTGAAGGTAAAGAAAGAGAAAGACGTTCCTCTGAGCTTCAGGTCGTGACCTTTCATCGCTGCTCGAGAGGTTCCAGAGACGGAAACAGGAAAAGACGTCAAATATTGAAAAGAAGTGCAGAAGTGAACTGTGATCTACTCAGGTCATACTGCAGTACGGCGCCGCGCTGCAGCCTTTCCTCCGGACCCTTCACGCTGCCGCGCCCTTGGCCTTCTTGTACTTCCTCATGTGCGCCGCGATGGAGTTGATGATCTCCACACTGCGCTTGTTCTGTCCGAAGTATTCCACGAACTCCCCGTCCGGCCCCACCAGGTACATGATGATGGTGTGATCCACCTGCACACACACACTCCCTTCAGCCGCCTCGTTCTACCGTTCACCTACCGTTCCCCGTCCGGGGGGGGTCACGCCGTCCGGGGGGGTCACGCCGTCCGGGGGACTCACGATGTAGTCGTTGTCCTCGTCTTTGGGTCCCTGGCTGTAGTACACCCTGTAGGCCCTGGACACCTGCTCCACCTGAGCCTTGGTTCCCGTCAGGCCGATCAGCTTCGGCGAGAACTCTGGAAGACCAGCCGGAACGTTGGACCGATACGGTACCGATACCAGGGGGGCCGTACCAATACCAGGGGGGCCGTACCAATACCAGGGGGGCCGTACCAATACCAGGGGGGCCGTACCGATACCAGGGGGGCCGTAACGATACCAACGCCATGTACCAGGTTTGGTGCTTTTGTGTGTTTATGTGTTTATGTTATCACTTCCTGCTGCACCCCTTCCCGCTGCACCACTTCCTGCTGCACCCCTTCCCGCTGCATCACTTCCTGCTGCACCACTTCCTGCTGCATCACTTCCTGTTGCATCACTTCCCGCTGCACCACTTCCTGCCGCACCACTTCCTGATGAATCACTTCCTGTTGCATCACTTCCTGCTGCACCACTTCCTGCTGCACCACTTCCCGCTGCACCACTTCCTGCTGCACCACTTCCTGCTGCACCACTTCCCGCTGCACCACTTCCCGCTGCACCACTTCCTGCCGCACCACTTCCCATTGCACCACTTCCTGCTGCACCCCTTCCCATTGCACCACTTCCTGCCGCACCACTTCCTGATGAATCACTTCCTGTTGCATCACTTCCTGCTGCACCACTTCCCGTTGCATCACTTCCTGTTGCATCACTTCCTGTTGCATCACTTCCTGTTGCATCACTTCCTGTTGCACCACTTCCTGTTGCGTACCTTTCACATACGTGGCCATGGCCTCAGGCGTGTCTCGCTCAGGATCGATGGTGATCAGGATCGGTGTCAAGTCTGGGAGAGTCTGTATTCTGTCTGGACACACACACACACACACACACACACACACACACACACACACACACACACACACACACACACACACACACACACACACACACACGTGTAAGGTGAGAGTGGGGGTGGTCCTCCGTGGGGGGGGGGTGGGGGGGGGCTGCAGTACCGATCTCGTCCACCACCTCCACCATCTTCTCCAGCTCGTCAGGACAGATGTCCGGACAGTGTGTGAAGCCGAAGTAGACCAGGACCCAGCGGTCCAGGAAGTCCCGGCTGGACGCCGGTCTGTTGTGGTGGTCCACCAGCAGGAAGGGTCCGCCCAGCGCCGGCCGGCCCACCGACCGGGTCCGCTCCTTCTCCAGCACTGGGGGGTCACACGGGGGAGAAACACGTCACGGCGGGGGGGCGGTGGGGGGGGAGGGGGGGGGGGGGCGGACACTCACACTCCTCCTTCTCCTTCTTGAAGTACTTCATGGCGCCCAGCAGAACTCCGCCCACCGTGAAGGTCACCGCCAACGACCTCCAGGTCACGGGCTGGACGCAAACAACAGGAAGTCTGGCAGGTGAGACCGCTTTACAAAATAAAACACCTTTTCTGAGGCATTTCAACACTTCAGCAGAGGAACTGATCAGATTTTGTCTTTTGCCTCAATAATCCAGTTGAATGTTTAACGAATCCAACTATTTGACTAATAAGAGCAGAAGAAGAACACATTAAAGTTAATGAAAGAAAAAATGCACAAAGGATTTATTTAAAAAATAAACACGGTAATGTATGAATGAAGTTTTTACTAGAAACTGTGATTTGGGTGTTTGATGGTTGACGGGATGATTTATCACAGAAATGACATAATTAATACAAATACAACTGTTTACAATATCTTTGACTGAAAGATTCAATATTGATTCAAATAAACTAAAAAGTGTTTAAAGTGCATTAAAGTCGCCATAAATACACTTTTCTCCTCTGTGTACATAAATACACTGAGTTCAGCTTCATTCATGAACATAAATGTGTTTCTGCTGGGGTGTAAACAATAAACAATAAACAATAAACAAGACTATTTCATCAACGATCTCCCTCAAGGAGGTTTATTTTCAAAACAGTACTTTTAGTCATTCTTTAATTCCTCCGTTCTCACGGGAAACTGACATTATTAAAGAAGCGTCTTGGTGACGGAGGAACTTGAATCCAGAGGAGGAGCTCCGAGTTCCTCCTGAAGGTTCTGCACTGAGAACCTCCTCAACGTTCCTTTAGAAAAGAAAAACCTCCCATGACTTTACTCACTCCTGTCTTCTGGCTCTTGCTCTTATCTCCTGATGGAGGTGGAGGCGGGAGGGAGGAGGAGCTTCTGCAGGAGGAGGTTCTGGAGGAGAACGTTGTGGACCAGCCGTCACTCGGCCTCCATGTTGTTCTGCAGCAGTGTCGCTGGTTCCCCTTCACCTGAAACGGTGGAAGAAATCCTTCATACCAGCTCCTTTAGATCCACCTTGTGGACCTGGAGGTGACGGTTCTGCTGCTTCCTGGGTCAAACCAAGTCGTTCTCTGTTCTCTGTTCCAAGTTCTCTGTTCCAAGTTCTCTGTTCCAAGTTCTCTGTTCTAAGTTCTCAGTTCTAAGTTCTCTGTTCCAAGTTCTCTGTTCTAAGTTCTCAGTTCTAAGTTCTCAGTTCTAAGTTCTCTGTTCCAAGTTCTCTGTTCCAAGTTCTCTGTTCTAAGTTCTCTGTTCTAAGTTCTAAGTTCTCTGTTCCAAGTTCTCTGTTCCAAGTTCTCTGTTCTAAGTTCTAAGTTCTCAGTTCCAAGTTCTCTGTTCTAAGTTCTCTGTTCTAAGTTCTCTGTTCTAAGTTCTAAGTTCTCTGTTCTCTGTTCCAAGTTCTCTGTTCCAAGTTCTCTGTTCTAAGTTCCAAGTTCTCTGTTCCAAGTTCTCTGTTCCAAGTTCTCTGTTCCAAGTTCTCTGTTCTAAGTTCTCTGTTCTAAGTTCTCTGTTCTAAGATCTCAGTTCTAAGTTCTCTGTTCTAAGTTCTCTGTTCCAAGTTCTCTGTTCCAAGTTCTCTGTTCTAAGTTCTCTGTTCTAAGTTCTCTGTTCCAAGTTCTCTGTTCCAAGTTCTCTGTTCTAAGTTCTCTGTCCTCAGTGTGACTGAAGGAAAACAAACGGTCCCATAAAAACATTCAGACGTTGAAGATCAGTCATTAGTCAGCATGACTCAGCAGGTTGTCAAGGCCACAGTCGGCCAGTCGTCATGACAACAGTCACCAAGTCAGTAGATAACTGTCAATAAGTTGTCAAAACAACAATCAGCAAGTCATCATGACAACAATCAAACGGCCTTTTCAATCTTGTTTGAGATACATTTTGTTTCCAGGCTTCTGATTGGTGGAAAAAACACCCGAAGATCTAATGATGAAGACCTCTGATGAGGAAGACCTCTGATGATGAAGACCTCTAATGAGGAAGACCTCTAATGATGAAGACCTCTGATGAGGAAGACCTCTGATGAGGAAGACCTCTGATGATGAAGACCTCTGATGAGGAAGACCTCCTGTGATGATGAAGACCTCTAATGAGGAAGACCTCTGATGATGAAGAGCTCTAATGAGGAAAACCTCCTGTGATGATGAAGACCTCTAATGAGGAAGACCTCTGATGATGATGAAGACCTCTAATGAGGTAGACCTCTGATGATGAAGAGCTCTAATGAGGAAGACCTCTGATGAGGAAGACCTCTAATGAGGAAGACCTCTGATGATGAAGAGCTCTAATGAGGAAAACCTCCTGTGATGATGAAGACCTCTAATGATGAAGACCTCTGATGAGGAAGACCTCTGATGATGAAGACCTCTGATGAGGAAGACCTCCTGTGATGATAAAGACCTCTAATGAGGAAGACCTCTGATGATGAAGAGCTCTAATGAGGAAAACCTCCTGTGATGATGAAGACCTCTAATGAGGAAGACCTCTGATGATGATGAAGACCTCTAATGAGGTAGACCTCTGATGATGAAGAGCTCTGATGAGGAAGACCTCTAATGAGGAAGACCTCTGATGAGGAAGACCTCTAATGAGGAAGACCTCTAATGAGGAAGACCTCTGATGATGAAGAGCTCTAATGATGAAGACCTCTGATGATGAAGAGCTCTAATGAGGAAGACCTCTGATGATGATGAATGTTGGATTTAAAGGAAAAGTGTTTCCATTTGAACATAAAGCGAATCGAGGCGATCAGTAGAACCACCAGTAGAACCACCAGTAGAACCACCAGTAGAACCATCAGTAGAACCACCAGTAGAACCACCAGTAGAACCATCAGTAGAACCACCAGTAGAACCACCAATAGAACCACCAGTAGAACCACCAGTAGAACCACCAGTAGAACCACAAACTGTTTTAGTTCCGAGTTGAAGAAGAAGCAGGTTTTTTAGAGGTTCTGTGGTTCCAGGTTGAGGTTTTAGAAGTAAAGAAGTGAGTTTGAAGGAGGGACGGCTCACTTCCCGGTCCCCGGTCCCCCCCGGTCCCCCCCCCCCCCCCCCCCCTGACCTACCGGGAAGCAGTGAAGGTTCCGCGGGGACAGCGGCTCTCTGGCCCCGGCTCCCCCCTGCAGGACTCGGTGTGGAGGCCCGGCGGCCCTCCGGAGCAGCAGCGCGCCGTGAAGCAGCCGGTGGCCGTGAAACAAGCCGCTGGGCGACATGACGGAGCTCCGCGGGACACGACGTGACGGAGCGAAGCCAAACAAGCCGCTGGTCTCCGGGCAGTCGCTGCAGCGCAGGTTGGTTCCGGGCGGAACCTTTGAACCAGGACAAACTGACCCAGGAGCAGCGGGACACGGTTACCAAACAGCGGATATGACGTCACGCCATAGCAACACTGCAGTTTGTCCGTTATGAAATATAACGGACAAACTGCAAAAAAAAAAAAAAAAACATTCAAATACAGATCAAAATATTGAATTGAATTTAAATAGAATCGAAAATTAAATTGAACTTAAAATGAAAGGAAACAAATGGAAGAGAAATAAAATAAAATGCCACTGAAACTAAATTAGCATAAAATTAAATTCAAGTTAAAAATGTCATTAACCTTTAACTACAGATCAACACAAATATAAAATTATCATAAAGATTAAAAGGAAATATGGATATGAAATAAAATGTCATGATTATTTTAATTCAATCTTGATTTAAAATGTCAATTCATTACTTTTCTTGTGGAAATCAAGACATTTCACAGAGTTTAATAATGAATCAAGTTTTATTACACATTAGAAACGTCAGTGTTTGTTCTGTCTTGCAGCTGCAGGTTTTAGACCAGAGGGGTTAAACTGGTATTAGTTGAGTCACGTCAACCTGATCTGACCTCTGACCTCTGGAGGCCCAACAGGTCAAACAGAACATTAAACTGCAGATCTGGACAAATGTTAAAGTCTTTCCTTCTTTTGATTCTTTTGTAACTGCAAGAATGTACCAGTCTATTCTGAAATATACATATTAAAGTTAATCACATATTATATTTGCAACAAAAACCCTCAGTCACCTTCTCTGGATGTCGTATTTTTATTCAGGATTAAAACAATTTGTCATCATCTGGAAATTGTTCTGAGTTTACGTGTCTAAAGTATCACTTCACATAAATTGGACACCTTTATTGTGAAAGGCGTTGCATCATGTGACCTCCACAGATTACATTAATTCATTCTGACCAATGTCATTTTCTACCAATCGAGTGTTTTTGGATCAGCCCGTCGGTTTTCACATTTATACTTTCAAAGAAAAAGAAAAAGTCCCCTGGCGCATGTTGGACCCCCCCTGAGACTCCTGAGACCCCCCGCGGTGTTCAGAAGGCGGTGCTGCAGTGCGGCGGCCAGTGGGAGCGCAGCTCCCGGTGGAGCAGGAAGTAGCACCAGGACAGGAGGGGGAAGGCGGTGATGGCGGCGGCGGCGGCGACCCTGACGACCCCGACCGGAGCTCTGGGGAAACGCAGCAGTCAGCCGGCACTCCGACCAAGACGTGAGGACGAGAGACGGCGTCTCACCTTCCAGAGTGACGACACAGCAGGAGCCACAGCAGCGCCACCAGCAGGCCGGAGAACTCCCTGCAACAACAAGCACTTGTTCTGTTTTAACCCTTTCAGGCCCTCCAGCTCACACAACAAGCAAACAAGCTTCAAATAGCAACTTGTGTCTTTTTAAGTCATTTTGAATCCAGTTTAGATGAATTTCTTGTCATTCGATGTGCCTTTTAAATGAGTTTCCATCATTATGAGCATCTTGGTGTGCCTTTGTTTTTTATTTGTTTTTGTTGTGAACTCAGAATTTGTTTCATGTATTTTGTGGTCAGAATTTTACATCATTTCATTTTGCTTGACTTCCTTTCTTATCATTTTGTGTCCCTTTGAAGTCATGGAGCTGGTGGAGGTGTGGGTGGAGGTGGAGGTGTGGGTATAGGTGTGGGTGGAGGTGTGGGTGTTGGTGTAGGTGTGGGTGTTGGTGTAGGTGTGGGTGGAGGTGCGGGTGGAGGTGTGGGTATAGGTGTGGGTGGAGGTGTGGGTGTTGGTGTAGGTGTGGGTGGAGGTGGAGGTGTTGGTGGAGGTGAAGGTGGGGTGGAGGTGTGGGTGTTGGTGTAGGTGTGGGTGGAGGTGGAGGTGTTGGTGGAGGTGAAGGTGGGGTGGAGGTGTGGGTGTTGGTGTAGGTGTGGGTGGAGGTGGAGGTGGAGGTGAAGGTGGGGTGGAGGTGTTGGTGTGGGTGGAGGTGGAGGTGTTGGTGGAGGTGTGGGTGGAGGTGTTGGTGGAGGTGAAGGTGGGGTGGAGGTGTTGGTGTGGGTGGAGGTGTGGGTGGAGGTGTGGGTGTTGGTGTAGGTGTGGGTGGAGGTGTTGGTGGAGGTGAAGGTGGGGTGGAGGTGTGGGTGTGGGTGGAGGTGTTGGTGGAGGTGTTGGTGGAGGTGTGGGTGGAGGTGTGGGTGGAAGTGTGGGTGGAGGTGGAGATGGAGGTGTTGGTGGAGGTGGAGGTGTGGGTGGAGGTGTGGGTGTTGGTGTAGGTGTGGGTGGAGGTGTTGGTGGAGGTGAAGGTGGGGTGGAGGTGTGGGTGTGGGTGGAGGTGTTGGTGGAGGTGTTGGTGGAGGTGTGGGTGGAGGTGTGGGTGGAAGTGTGGGTGGAGGTGGAGATGGAGGTGTTGGTGGAGGTGGAGGTGTGGGTGGAGGTGGAGGTGTGGGTGGTGTGGTGGAGGTGTTGGTGGAGGTGGAGGTGGAGGTGGAGGTGTTGGTGGAGTTGTGGGTGGAGGTGTGGGTGGAGGTGGAGGTGGAGGTGGAGGTGTGGGTGAAGGTGGAGGTGGAGGTGGAGGTGGAGGTGTGGGTGAAGGTGGAGGTGTGGGTGGAGGTGCAGTACCGGCCCTCTTCCTGCTGGAACAGGCTGGTGACCCTCTCCCTGTACAGACTCCACCCCAGCAGCACCACCACAGCGCTGGACACCGTCAGGTGGAGGTCCGCCACGCGCCTCCACACCAACGTCTCTGCAGCCACACACACAGTCACTGTCCGCCACACGGGGGCGCTGTAGACCCGCTCCGGAGGGGGGGGGGGGGGGGGGGGGGGGCAGAGGAGGCGGAGACGCGGACAGTTAATGATCACCTGGTTGTTGTTGTTTACCTGTCACTGACGGCCGGAAGGCCGTGCACGCGCTCAGGACGGCAGGAACCGCGTAACCCGCCTGGAACACCCGGAAACACCGCAAAGTCACAGAAACGCAAAGTCACGTGGAAAACAGTAGGGTGGTGTGATTACCATCCAGAAACCTGCGTCCGGGTCATTGATCTGAAACACACACACACACACACACACACACACACACACACACACACACACACACACACACACACACACACACACACACACACACACACACACACACACACACACACACACAGATCACAATGCATGGAGATCTTAAGAAAATAAAGAATGAAACCTGTAATAAGTTAGTTTCTCACCTGAACGTACGACGCGAGCGCAAAAAACAAACTCATGCAAAAGTTACAGATTTTCCAAACAAATAAAAGCCACGACGTGTTTTTCTTCTCTTCACCAACTTCTCCCATTTCTCGGCATGTCCCGTTTTTCTATGTCCCCGCCCGGGCCGACGGGACGTCGCGGTGTTATAAAGCACGCACACGTCAGACTTTTCTTTTTTTTTTTTGACAAAACAAACTTAACAGGCAGGACAGTGTGAGGCAATACTGTCAAACAACCGCCAGGGGGCAGTAAACACACGGACAAAACTTCAGAATAGCAACTACTGAACAGCAGAAGCATAAAAACAAGCACATAAATTAAAAGTCTTCATTGATTTCATATTGTTTGTGTGAGTGATGGTTGTCATCTCTTTTTAGAAGACCAAAACAGATGAAATATATTTTCTTCACAGAAAGAGCAGTTTATATCTATGTCTTTATTGGATCGCTGCAAAAACGCACGTGATGGGTAATTATTTTCTTAATGATACTTCTTTTACTTTATTATTCATCATATATCAAGCTGGCAGATTCCAAATATTTGTCCAATCAAGGTTTCTAATAACGTTGTTCCAATAAGACTCAACATATGGAATTGAGATAACATCCTTTTGAATTAATGGGCGCATTCTGTCGTGTTCAATATTACGTGTTGATTCGAAACAAACTTGACCAATTTTGTAATTTAATTAGCTCGATGGGTACAAGTGTTGGATTTAGTCCTGCTGCACTTTAATCAGCATAATTACTCCAGCAGGGGTAGCATTTATAACAATATTAAATCCGTTTATAGACATTGTAATGCTGTATTTTGAAAGAAATTCTTCATTAGTCATTAATGATGCATCTGAGTTACACAGCTGATGAACCAGAAGTAGGTCATGAGTAAACCAGTTAGGGTAAAATAAGGAATTGTTTCTATGTAAGATGTCTTCGTTATTCTATATGTCGTACCTATGCGGGGATAAATTATGTTTGTAGGTCAATGACCAAGAGAGAGGCACCGCTATTTCTTGATGAAATGGTTGTATTTGGGTTTTTTTTTTCCCCTTTTGAGACCTGTATTTAATAAACAACAAACAATACAGTTACAAATTCTTGGAGGACAAAATTCTCCGAAATAAACAATGACGATTAAAGAACATGCTGGGGAGGCGTGAACAAAGTCACCTTTAATAATAATAATAAAAATTAATAATAATCACTAAAACATCGAAATCCGGGCTGAAGAAGAAGAACAGAAAACAAACAAAAACAAAAGAAAACAATTTCTCCAGGCAGTAAACAGACGCTCTCGGAGGGGTCCGGACATCCCGCTGCACGTTCGCGCTCGTGCTGTCAGGTGGGCGTGTTCCTGCGCTCCCATTGGCCGAGCCGCGGCCGCGCGCCGCCCGACTTCCGCCCGGCCTCTGAATAATGATAATAACCATCAAGATGGCTCCTGCTCTGCTCCTCTCCGCTCCCTGCGGTAGCTAGCCGCCGATTTCATGGAAGCTCTCCAAACTGCGCTCTGTGTCTCTCTAACTCCCTCCTAGTGGACGGAGCCGCGCCGAGGATTGTACTATATGGATTTAAACGGGCCGCGAGGAGCTTAGAAGCCGTCGCTCTTCGTTCGGGAGGGAGGGAGGGAGGGGGGGGGGAGGAAGCTAACTAGCACAGCTAGGAGCTAGCGCGAACTCGTCGACCGTCTCCGGTTCTCGGTGTCCAGCCAGCGGCGCTCTCCGCCCCCCCTCTCCCCGCTTCCTCGCTCCCCGCTCCAGCGTGAAATGGCAGAGCCGAGGAAAGTGCCGTTCGTCACCATCTCCTCCTTCAACGCGCCGCCGAACCCGGAGTCCGGCAAGAAGCGGCGGCGCGAGGACGAGGCCGCCGCCGACATCACTTTTGGGAAAGATGGAGGAGGAGGTGACGGTGGAGGTGGAGGAGGAGGTGCAGCGGCGGCCGGGTCAGCAGGAGGAGCAGCGGGGGGGGCTGGCAGGAGGCGGAGGAGGAGGAGGAGGAGCGGCGGCGGCGGCGGGAGGAGGAGCGGCGCTGTTCGGGAACTCCAAGGGAGGAGACGCCGCGGAGAAGAAGCCCACCGTCCGCCTCAGCATCCCGCTGAGCGAGCCCAGCGAGCGGGGGTCGTCCGAGTTCAACTACGGCGAGCTGGTCCACTCAACTCAGTCTCAGGTGAGGACCTCCTGCTGCTCCTCCTCCTCCTCCTCCTCCTCCTCTCACACTTCTATTACAAGTTCAGGGGATCCAGGCTCACTTCAGTCCGACACTGCTGCCGGGGTGGAGGTTCCTCCACCTCCAGGGTGGTGCTGCTCCAGCTTCTCCTCGCGTCTGATGCTGCAGTGTTGACATGGAAGCACCCAGAGGCACGAGTCTGTCAGATACAGATATTGGGGGACGACACGTCCCTGAACACACTTTAGAATAATACAAGTCTCTCAGGACGAACCTGAATTATCGTTCCTTCATCTGACTTCACCTTCTGCCACTGCTCGTTTAAGATAAGATAGAAGGTAAGGTAAGCCTTTAGTGATCACAAAGGAGAAATGTACTTACATTCTGCTCTTAAGGACTCTTGAGTAGGGAAGACAAGAAATGTGCAAACAGTTAGATAAGAATAGAGGAATCTTATATACAATGACTATCAAGAACTCTAAGGGCCAAAAGTATTTACAGTACAAAGTAATAAGTAAAATAAAATAAAGATCACAAACTGTAATAAAGTGTAATAAGTTCTAAGGGGAGCAAAGTATACAGTAAGATGAGATACAAGGAAAATAAACTATGATGGGGGGGGGGGGGGGGGGCAAAGTGTAGAATAAAGTACAATAAACATACTATAGTAAAACATAATACCAGTATTTGTGCTGCTTTTGCTTGTTTGTCATTTCAACTCTCATTGACTCAGTTCTTCTTCTTATTGAGTCTCTTTCACTGGTTTCCATCACTTCCTCCTGTTTTATTACAGGTTTAGTGTTTTTCATAATTTATTCAAATATCTTTCAAGTTTCCAAAAGTTCTTATTTATTCCGTTTGACTTATTTTTGTCTCTTTCATCACTTTGCATCTTTTTTTTGTTTTCTAATTTGCATTATTGTGAAAATCTCAGTCAGTTTTACATCTCAGCCTTTCTCAACAGACAGTGTCCCTCAGACTTGTGTTTTATAGAGGTTTGTGATCATTTTCATGTTTCTTTCAGTGTTTGAGGCTTTTTAGCTTTTGTCCTTTTGTTTTTTTTTATTATTTTTCACTTGATTTGAGTTGTTTTTAATTCCTTCTTTCTCAGTTTGGTGTTGTTTGGCCTTTGCAGTGTTTTGCTTTTGTCTATTTATATTTTTTTGTGATAATTTCTCATTATATGTGCAACATTTCCATTGACTTGTGTTTCATGTGGATGGTTTCATTTTCTTTTTTTCTTTCTTTTTTTCTGTCTAGTCACTTCATACAGAAGCTGACGCTTTTCAGCTCCTTGTCCTGTCGCCCAGGAATTAATCCATCATGTGTATGAGTTACAGGCCTGGTAGAGTGACGGTTAAATAGTATGTATTTATTATTAGGATGCATTTCTTTGCTTTCACTACCTTGGAATGACACAGGATGTGTGCATGTAGGAATTTTAAGGGGGTTTTAGTGAAATCTAAAGTGTTTGGCTTGTAGTTTCGACCTCGGCATCTCTGATGAGTCGGAATCCAAAGCCCCAGAATCTGGACTGTGGTCTAGTCCCAGAAAACTCTGGATGACGTTTTCAGCTTTGTGTGCAAACTCTCATTTCCATCTTGCCGTCAGGTAAAGCCCCCAGGACCCACCGCGGCGCCCAAAGGACTCGCCCCCCCGCTGGACCCCAACGACCCGTTTGCAGACGACGACCAGGAGAGGAGGGAGGTGGAGGAGCTGGCCAGGAAGTTTGAGAACAAATACGTGAGGAGAGCCGCCACGACGGGACGTTTCTAGAACCTTCACAGTTTAAACTCGGACTGAGCCGCTTGGAGTGTTTACTTATTACCCAGGATGCTTTGTGGTGTGTTCTGCATTTAGTTTCATTTACATCAGCAGGTTGTCTCACTTCCAGACCTCTGGGACTGCGGCTCCTAGATTTATTGCGATTTAGATTCATTCTTGCTTTTTTTTTTAAAGAATTGTTTGGATGAACTCTTTTCTCACTATCGATTGTTGCATGTTGCTGCTAATGCACATTATTGCTGCTGCCGCAGGGAAACGGCCAAACAGTCATTCCATTCAAACCAACGTTTCAGGGTGGAGCCGCGAAGAAGAAGAAGAAGGACCGGATGCAGGATCTCATCGACATCGGCTACGGCTACGACGAAACCGACCCGTTCATTGACAATTCAGAGGCTGTGAGTTCCCCCACAGTCGTCATGTAAACGTAAAGCCGTGTGCCCAGAACTCCCAGTGACTGTAGTCCCCCCCTCCCCAGTACGACGAGCTGGTTCCGGCCTCCCTCACCACCAAACACGGAGGTTTCTACATCAACACGGGGACTCTGCAGTTCAGGGCGGCGTCCGACTCCGAGGGGGAAAACGCAGCAACGGACGATAATCACTTCAAGGTCAGGTTTTATCTCTGTCTGCTGGTGGACTGGCCGGAAAACAGTTCCCCGGAATTCCTCTTTCCTTTATTAACTGCTATTAAATAAACAATAAAAAGAGTTTTTTCAGCAACTTGAAAGATAAAAACATTTTTTTGCATTTCAAATTGCAGTTTGACATTTAGGCAAACCTCGATATTTCATCAGCTCTAATAATGTTTTGTATTGAAATGAAATATTTCAACATTCTATTTCTTGTCGTCTCAGTCCAAAAGTTTTTAGGGAAAAGTACAAGTATGTACTCTGAACTATGCTCATGTGTGGTTTAACTTTCTGAACACGGGGTGTCGTTTTAAAAGCCTCTTGATCCACTCTGTGCTGTTGGTCATGTCGTGTTCGTTACACCAGCTTCACCACCAACATCCTTTAAGTTTCATCAGCTTCCAGTCAGACAATACATTCATTTTTACATGGAAAAAAAAATGACCTCGCTGGATTTCCTACGAGACGTTGAAGGTTTTTAAAAGATAAATGTTGCCGTCATCTACTTTTGTACTTTCACTGTAACTGAATCGTCCTCGGAGGTGAAAACGACAGAAGAAGAGACGGTGCAGATATTTGTACTCATTTGTAGGGAATAACGTCGACACCTGGAGACGTCGGAGTGCAGGAACTGAACTTAATCTGGTTTGATGGCCACATTATATGAATGCAGAACAACTTGTAGATCTTTTCTCTGAAACCTTCGACGCTCAACCGGTTGGTTTGTTTTCAGAAGATGAAAGACGGGGGAGGAAGCGGGTCATCAAGAAGCGACGGAAAAAAGCCCAGAAGGAGGAATTCTGGAGGAAAAGAAACCCAGAAAAAACAAAAATACCAAAGCCTGGGTGAGTTGACGTGTCCTTGGTTTCCCTCCGTCAGTGTGACGTGACCCCGGAGGGGGACGTTGAGACGTCCTCTCACAGATGTGGCGTCTCCGTCCTGCAGGAGTGTCGGCCCCTGAACGTCCACCGGCCCGAGAAGAAGAAGAGGAAGAAGCTGATGAAGGACTCGCTGCACTTGGCCAACATGCTGCGCCGCTTCACCCGGGAGAAGGAGGAGATGCGCAAGAAGCACCATGGCCGCTGGCGGCTCTGCCCAGACCCAACGCCAAAGTGCCCGGCGCCAACAGCGCCCTCCTCAACGCCCACCCCAAAGCGGCCGGCGGCGGCGGGGGCGAGGTGGCGACTGCAACATGGCGGACCTGACGGCCGACCCGGCCGTGATGTCGCTGCTGGGCTCGGCCAACAACGACGTGCTGCAGGACATGATGGGCGACCTGGACTTCGGCATGCTGGACTCGCCGCAGCCCTCCAGCCCGGCGCCGGGGGAGAACGGCTCCTTCGGGATGGGGATGAAGGCGGCGGTCGGCGCGGGGCCGGGGGCCGCCGGGCAACACCCTGAACCCCCCCCCTCTGCCCGGGGGACTTCCGGCGCCGCTGGCGAAGCGCATCGAGGACCTGAGAGCGGTACGACTGCAGCCCTGTGTGAAATGTGACTGTGAGACCAGGAGGTGGGGGTCCGACCGGGGCCCCCACCAGCCAGGTTTGTTTACCTGCTGCTGAACCCCGGCCAGCGGGAAACTCCACCACCTGCTGGTTTCAGCAGGCGGGAGCGACTCAGAGAAACAGGCCTGTTCTGGCTCATCGCCAGTTTTCTTCCATGTTTTCCAGTTCCGTTGTTTTCATAAAGACCCCGTGCAGCAGCAGCCGCCATTTTCACCACACCAATATTCCCTCTGCTTTAATGTTCCGTCCGTTACGTATTTAGACGCCACCGGGAGTAAAGCCACAGCGGGACTGGGTGAGCTGCCAAGTGGCGTTAGGATGGAAGCTTCATTACGTAGCCCCACCCCCGATGCTGGGTGGTGTAATCAGCACATGTGCAGGGAGGGTGGAGTCGCTGATAATGCAGACTGCCTCGTGGCTGCGTTCATTAAGGTGTGGTAGGAAACGCTGACGCAGCAGTCGGCCACCAACAGATGGAATGTTCAAGTGAACCGACGGTTTTACACAAGACGTGTTTGATCAAAGTGATAAAGGGTCAGTTGGGAGGTTTGTGTTGGTTCACAGGACTCGTGACTCGATGTTGACGTGTTGTTAAGGAGCGGCTCTGACTGTCTCGTCTCAGGCGTCCCGGCTGTTCGACGAGGAGGGCAGGAAGAAGTTCTTCACACTGGACATGAACAACATCCTGCTGGAGTGAGTAGAGCTGCAGCGACGCCGGGCTCGTCGTGAACACAAACGAGCTGACGTGGTGAATGTGTGTCCCGGCAGCATCGAGCTGCAGGTCCAGGAGCAAGCCGACCGAACGTCCGCAGCGGCCGTCTACTCTCACCTGGAGGCCTTCGTGCCCTGCAATAAAGAAGCTCTGCTCAAACGCCTTAAGAAGCTCAGCCTCAACATCCAGGTAAACCTCGGCTCCAACTGAGGGGAAGGTCTGGAGGTATCAAGTGATCACTGGAGCTAAAGAGCACAAACATCAAGTGGAGACCTAACTTCCTAATATACATGATCAAATCAATGTACTGGGACCTGAAGCTGAACCCTGGGGTGCTCCACATGCCGCCCAAGGCTGTAATGCATGTGATTGTTTTATGTATTGACACAAAGTCAGTTTCAAATGAAGGCAACAAAGAAATTCTAATGCCGTCTTACCTCCGTCTTGACGAGCTCCTGGGCTACGGAAGACAAAACTATAAAAGTGTGAAATCAAGGCGATGGTACCAAAAACCTGATATAAAAATGAGAAATGCAGTAAAATGTGTTTTGTGGACCGGATCAGCTTGTTCTCTGCCGTTAATGAGCTTGTGAAGCTTCCTGTGTGAAGGTGTTTGTTAGTGGAGCTGCTGTATGGAGCCCCTCATAGAACACCTGTCCCCCCCCCCCTCCCCCCCCAGGACGACCGGGCTCCGAACGCCCCTGCTGAAGCTGAAGCTGGCGGTGTGCAGCGTGATGCCGGAGCAGATCGCCCGCTACAACATGGACTGGCATCGCCAAAGTGGCAAAGTAAGCCGGCACCTTCCACCTCCACCTCCCCCCCCCCACCCCCCCCCCCCCCCAGTGTGACGGAGGTCCGTCTTTCTGCCCTCAGGCAGCAGTCGGAGGAG
>NC_137665.1:638703-643703 GCF_963422515.1 Blennius ocellaris
AAACTTTTCAAAGTTTCCAGCTCCTCCTTGATTCTCCTCCATTAGAACATCGATCCTAGCAGCTGCATCCACAATCTGCTGTGTCTGTGTGAGCTGGACTGGCTCCGCCCATCTATGGGAAGAGGAGGAAGCACTTCCTCTCGTGGCGCCATGTGCCAGAGCAGAGCTCGCTGATTGTGGGAGGAGTCAAAGGGGGGGGGAGGAGCCTGCCTTGATAGTGATTGGCTGAACCCCCTGATGACATCATAGAGGGTCTGATTTCTGATTGGCCGTCCCAGTGGGATCCTCCAGGCCTCAGCAGACGCCGTCACACTTCCTCTCTTCTCCGCCTCAACAACATTTCACACTCATGAAACCGAAGTCGAGTGCGTCAATGAAGCGCGTTGCTCAGTCGTTTCGCAAAAAACCACAAACCTCAGCTATGACCTCATGACCTCATGACCTCATGACCTCAGCCTCAGTCAGAGGAAGGGCCTCCTGCAGTGTTTCCACTCACAGGCTGCAGGTTTATGTTGGTGGCTTTTCCCATGTACCTGCAGTGACCTGTGGCTCCGCCTCTCACCCTCTGAGCCAATCAGCCGCCCCGGTGGGCGGGTTGCGGCGGTGCGTCGGGGAAACGCCGCCGTGGACGACGTGACTTCTGAGGTCGGAGATAAAAAACCCAGGCGGTGACGTGAAGATCGGCTCCGTCGTCGACCTCACAGCCACTCAGCAGTCCTGGTGGGCGGAGCCAACTGGGACGCGCTATTTCTGTCCACTGGGCTATTAATAGACCTGACGAGGAAGTGAGATTCTGTTTAAAAGTCGCACGTCAGGATCGAGAAGTTGGCCTGTGGTTTTGTTTTCCTTCTTATCTCGCTGACAGGGGTGATGATGTCAAACCTCCACGTCAGCTGACGGCTCCTCGTCTCAAATATATATATATATGTATATATATATATATATATATATATATATATATATGTATATATATATATATATATATATGTGTATATATATATATATATATATATATACACATATATATACTATAACGGCTTTTCTTTCAATCGACTCCATCGTCCAGTAGGAGGGAAAGAAGAACATGCCATGGCGGTAAAACAGGGTAGAATCAGTTTCCCATGGATCAGCTGTCAGCAGCCGCGGCTTTAATTCATTAAAAAAAAAAAACTAAACAGGAAATACAGGAAACGGCGACTCCACCTGAAGAACTAAACCTCCATGATGAAAACACTTGAGAACTTTACTAAAGAACTTTAATCAGACCAAGGTTTTATTTGACAAGACAAAAAAAGTCATTTCTTTAGTTTATTATAAATAAAATCCTACATTTCTTCTTCTCAGATCATAAAAGAGGAAAATATTGTGTAACGCATTAAATAAACTGATATTTATTCCAAACTAATGTTTCTCACATGAGACAATTGTTTAGTAAGAAGTTCAGATATATGTGGAAATAAGAAGCCGTTTTAATAATGAAAATACTGATTCAACTCCTTTACGAAGCTAAAAAAGCCTCCATCAATTAAATTAAATTCAAGTTTATTTGTACGTCACCAAGCAGGTTTGATAGAAAAGAAAAAGAAAAGAAGTATTTCCTGGAGGAAGAAAGCTGAAGAGACGATCGTGTTTACTGTGATTGTTTAAAACAACACAGTTGTAAAAGTGTCTCAGTGTAAATACATGACAGGAGGTACGGAAGATTAAAAGACAAGAATCAAATGAAAAGCTCCGTCAATTATATGTTACACTTGTGGTTTATTATTATAGTGTTTTCAGTTTATCCTCATTTAATCTACTACTTTCATTTCTACTTGTGCTTTTGAAAAAGTAAATAAACATTCGTTTTATCTTCAAACAGTTTTTTTTTTAAATCATGTGGTTTTTCTAAAAGTAACAAAGAAGAAGTGGCCGCAGCGTCTCAACACTCAAGAAGGATGTTAGAAGAACTAAAAGAAAAGAAGGATGTTAGAAGAAACTAAAAGAAAAGAAGGATGTTAGAAGAACTAAAAGGAAAGAAGGATGTTAGAAGAACTAAAAGAAAAGAAGGATGTTAGAAGAACTAAAAGGAAAGAAGGATGTTAGAAGAACTAAAAGAAAAGAAGGATGTTAGAAGAACTAAAAGAAAAGAAGGATGTTAGAAGAACTAAAAGGAAAGAAGGATGTTAGAAGAACTAAAAGGAAAGAAGGATGTTAGAAGAACTAAAAGGAAAGAAGGATGTTAGAAGAACTAAAAGAAAAGAAGGATGTTAGAAGAACTAAAAGGAAAGAAGGATGTTAGAAGAACTAAAAGGAAAGAAGGATGTTAGAAGAACTAAAAGAAAAGAAGGATGTTAGAAGAACTAAAAGGAAAGAAGGATGTTAGAAGAACTAAAAGGAAAGAAGGATGTTAGAAGAACTAAAAGGAAAGAAGGATGTTAGAAGAACTAAAAGGAAAGAAGGATGTTAGAAGAACTAAAAGGAAAGAAGGATGTTAGAAGAACTAAAAGAAAAGAAGGATGTTAGAAGAACTAAAAGGAAAGAAGGATGTTAGAAGAACTAAAAGAAAAGAAGGATGTTAGAAGAACTAAAAGGAAAGAAGGATGTTAGAAGAACTAAAAGAAAAGAAGGATGTTAGAAGAACTAAAAGAAAAGAAGGATGTTAGAAGAACTAAAAGGAAAGAAGGATGTTAGAAGAACTAAAAGAAAAGAAGGATGTTAGAAGAACTAAAAGAAAAGAAGGATGTTAGAAGAACTAAAAGAAAAGAAGGATGTTCAGGAGGAAGTCGTTTTCCTGAGAATCACTTTCTTCACCTTCAGGAGGCAGAAAACACACAAACGGTTTTCTCTGGACGCTTCAGCACCTCAACCTGCTTTCAACTCAGATCAAAGCAAATCAATCAGTTGCAAAGGCGAATACAATAGAAATCAACGTGCAGTATTCCTGCAGTATTTGTGCAGTATTCCTGCAGTATTCCTGCAGTATTCCTGCAGTATTCGTGTAGTATTCCTGCAGTATTCCTGTAGTATTCCTGCAGTATTTGTGTAGTATTCCTGCAGTATTCCTGCAGTATTTGTGTAGTATTCCTGTAGTATTCCTCCAGTATTCCTGCAGTATTCCTGCAGTATTTGTGTAGTATTCCTGTAGTATTCCTGTAGTATTCCTGCAGTATTTGTGTAGTATTCCTGTAGTATTCCTGCAGTATTTGTGTAGTATTCCTGTAGTATTCCTCCAGTATTCCTGCAGTATTTGTGCAGTATTTGTGCAGTATTCCTCCAGTATTCCTGTAGTATTTGTGCAGTATTTGTGCAGTATTCCTCCAGTATTCCTGCAGTATTTGTGCAGTATTTGTGCAGTATTCCTGCAGTGTTGCAGCAGACTGGGTGTGTACTACACAGGGTGTGTACCACACTGGGTGAGTACTACACGGGGTGTGTACTACACTGGGTGTGTACTACACGTGGTGTACTACACAGGGTGTGTACTACACAGGGTGTACTACACAGGGTGTACTACACAGGGTGTGTACCACACTGGGTGAGTACTACACAGGGTGTACTACACAGGGTGTGTACTACACTGGGTGTGTACTATACAGGGTGTACTACACAGGGTGTGTACTACACTGGGTGTGTACTATACAGGGTGTACTACACAGGGTGTGTACTACACTGGGTGTGTACTATACAGGGTGTACTACACAAGGTGTACTACACAGGGTGTGTACTTGTTTATATTGTGATTTCTGTGCAGAAGCAGAAGGAAAGACGTTGAACCAGTTCCTCTTGTCTTCTCCACGTCTTGCTGGTTCTGTCCATCATGTCCCTGCACGTCTCTCGTCCTCAGACGAGTAGCGACCAGTCGACACCTCCACGTTTTCAAAAATGCAAGAAAATTCTGTTGCCAAATAAAAGCAAAGTTGTGCTTCAGGCTTTGACTCCCGTCTGTCCCTTCATGAGGAAGGAGAACACTGTGAGGTGGAAGAGCTGCTCCGGTCCTTCATTCTACATCCTGCAGTCGGAGCTCCAGCCAGGTGAAGCTGTCGCCACGGCGATAAGGGGAAGAAATCATGTTTCACTCTGGAGCTCTGGAACCGCCACACCTTCCTCATCGGGAACGGTCGTGGGTGAGAACCGGCAATTTATCACAATGTCAGTGTCTGAGTGGCAGCTTGAACTCCTCCCCCCCCCCCCCCCCACCTCCCCTTTCACCCCCTGCAGCTCTGCAGCCTTGCAGCCATGCAGCCTTGCAGCCTTGCAGCCTTGCAGCCGTGCAGCCGTGCAGCCGCGCAGCCTTGCAGCCTTGCAGCCTTGCAGCAGTGCAGCCTTGCAGCCTTGCAGCCCTGCAGCCCTGCAGCCTTGCAGCAGTGCAGCAGTGCAGCCTTGCAGCCTTGCAGCCTTGCAGCAGTGCAGCCTTGCAGCCTTGCAGCCTTGCAGCCTTGCAGCAGTGCAGCCTTGCAGCCTTGCAGCCTTGCAGCCATGCAGCAGTGGTGAAAAATAAAGTGTCGTCGCCAAAATCTCCTCTTTAAAGGTGAATCTTTGACAGGAACAGTATTTTTGCTGAGGTTGGATGAAAACGGGATGAAGTGATGAACAGATGGCAATAAAAAGAAAAGAAGCTCGTCTTCCTCCGCTGACGAGGCGAGAGACACTTGTCCTCTGGACACTTGTCCTCTGGACACTTGTCCTCTGGACACTTGTCCTCTGCAGCTGAAGTGTCCAATGACATTTAATGGGAACAACTTCTCTGTGAGGCCGGCCTGTTTCTGGGACTGTTGTGATTACTCACTCTTAGTCACCATCATCATCATCATCATCATCATCATCATCATCATCATCATCATCATCATCATCATCATCATCATCATCATCATCATCATCATCATCATCATCATCGGCAGCAGCAGAGCAGCAGCAGCGCCGACGCCTCATGTGCTCCATACTGACACCAACACACACACACACACACACACACACACACACACAAAGAGCCCCAGTGAGGGGGGTCACCATGGGGGGGT
>NC_137665.1:648703-651203 GCF_963422515.1 Blennius ocellaris
CTCAAATATAAAGGCGAATAAATATAAATATATTGAATAATCATTAAAAATTGTAGAAATATACACGACAGTCCTGGTTCATATTTCTCATAATAACATAAACACGGTTGTGATTGAAGTATTTAATACTGCGTTTGAATGACAAAAATATAGCAGGTTAGAAAAAGGTGCGGAATCTACAAAATTGTGATTTGATCAGATTCACACAAATATATCTGAGGTTTGCATGAATAGAATTGTGACTTTATTCAAATAATTAAGGAGAAGTTCCAGTAAATGTGTGATTTTGGATGTTGTTCCACATTAATACTACATGTGGTTGTTCAGAAAGGCCGTCGCACAACCGTGACGGAACCTCCGCCAACTGACACAACTCGTGTTTATATTTTACAATATCTGATAAATCAACTAAACAACTGTCCCACATCCTTTTACACTGAAGCTCTAATAGTTTTAAATTAATTACAATAAATGCAATAAATCTGATAAAGCGATGATGAAGAAAGCGTCGTACTTCCTGTTGCTGCTCTCTGGCGCCCCCAGAGGACGGCCACTGCCACGCCGCCAACTGCAGGGTCACTACTTGTCATTTCCATGTGTGTATTTCTCTTTCAGCTCCTGAAGACCAGGGCCGCCGTTTACTGGGTGTCTCGTCTCCGTTTCCATGGCAACGGGGGGAAACTCCTCTTCTGAAACTGTGGTTTAGTTGGAGCGAGACGATGGACAAGGACGACGAGTGTCCCGACTTCCTGTCCTCGTCTGTCTGTTTGAGTTCATTGGCACGCTCACTGCACGGCCCCTGCACTTTCAGTGTCAACGTAACCCTAAGCCTCATTTTCAAACCCGTTGCCATGGAAACGCATAACTTTAAAAAATAATCCAAGTATGTGGGATTTTGATTTTTAACGTGAGAAATTTAAAAACCCGCAGTATTTTAGTAGCAACCTGACAGAACTCCAGTTAAACTAAACTGGACTTAGTTCCGTCGCGGCGCCGTTGACGCCCGGCGTTACCGGGGCGACGGGCGGCGGACCGGCCCGGACACGTTCCCGTACGCACGCCCTGCAGGTTCCTGCAGGACCAGGACGCCGAGTCCCGTACTGCCTGTCCCCGCGGGACGCTGCATTGTAGAAGAGGGCGTGTGGCGCCGGCCTGGAAGAGCAAACAGGGCGGAGGTGAACTCCACCCGCCTCGTGTTGACGGGGTGCAGCTCGCCGCACGCTCTGCCATTGTTCCCGGCGGCGAGCCCGCTGGTTGGTGAGTGTGCGGCGAGCAGCGGGTTACGTGGCGTCTCTCCAACCCGCCATCAGACACACGTATTAATTAGTGGAACCACAGAGTCAGAGCAGGGCGAGCCTCCTGCAGCCTCCTGCAGCCTCCTGCAGCCTCCGGGGCTCAGAGGAGCAGGGCGAGCCTCCTGCAGCCTCCTGCAGCCTCCTGCAGCCTCCTGCAGCCTCCTGCAGCCTCCTGCAGCCTCCTGCAGCCTCCTGCAGCCTCCTGCAGCCTCCTGCAGCCTCCTGTAGCCTCTTGCAGCCTCCTGCAGCCTCCTGCAGCCTCCTGCAGCCTCCGGGGCTCAGAGGAACTCGGCGTCAGCATCACGTGTGAGCGCAGGGTTCCAGAGCGGCGTGTTCACGCCTGGACTGGTCTGGGACCAGATCACCACTGATGTTTGGACATTTCCCCGCTGCAGTGCATGATGGGTAAGGAAGGCCCAGAGGTGCCAGAGGGACAATGTTTCTCTAGCGACCTGTTGTTTGTCGTCGCTCCTCACAGATCATCACCGTCATGCTTAGAAACACCAAGATGTCCACGTTGTTTGTTGTTGCGTGAGAGAAAAACAAGATGGCACCAAACAACACGTTGTTTCATGCTTGACATTTATTTACACCTTGGGTTTTTTTTTAATCTTGATTTAAGTTGCTCTCCTTTAATAACTCATTAAAACGTTGCTGCAGGAGACACTCTGGATTAATTCGGTTCTCCTCACTTCCACCTGACGGAGCCGAAGAAGGAAATGCAGCTTCAGTCCAGACGACTCCGTCACTTCGTCCTCTTCATCTCAAGGATTCACTTCTTTTTGTGTTGAAATCAGGAAATCTGATGATAAAGGTTGAATAATTAGTTTTGTTTCCATGATTGTACCAATCAGTGTGTTTTGATCTTATTACCTGTTATTACCTGTTATTACCTGTTATTACCTGTTATTACCTGTTATTACCTGAAGAGCTGCAGATGATAATATTGTATAATGTCGATTACATCACAACAGACATTTCTGTCCTCGTGTTTTTCACAGTCTTGCATGTTTTTACAATTTTCAGCAGCTTCTACACACAAACGTTCACATTCATTCTATTGTTCCTCCTTTACATTTGTTTAATTTTGAATAGACGGACATGTTTGGACAAATCTTCACTTATCATGCCGGCTTTTAACGGTAATGAACAAATAATCTAATGTACCTGTTCTATTCTATTCTATTGTATTCTATTCTGTTCTA
>NC_137665.1:658703-692524 GCF_963422515.1 Blennius ocellaris
CTGAAAGCTGCTGTTTGTCAGCTGGAGCCATCCAGTGGTGCTTCAGGAAATCTGAACCCAGACCAGCGGCAGTCCTTCAAAAATGTTAAATAGAAAAGAATCTGACTCTTCTTTTATAGCTTTTGTTTCATTTTCATTTAATACTTGAAAACTATGCATACATCTCTCCTTTATACTACAATTTCTCTCAATTGTAATTTTTGTCTTCTATAATTTTTTTATCTTCTTGTCATATATTAGTTTCAATATCCTGCTGATGGAGCAGTGGTCTGCTGATGCGACCTGCTAAACACCCCTGGTTCTCTCACGCCGTCACGCTTCACTCCCACGACAAGGCATCGCTAGAAAAACAAGAAATACTATTTTCAAAATGCGGTATTTTGGGTGTGGCTGTGTTTCACTGGCGAGAACAGGTTTTGAATCCCAAATTGAAGGTCACTGAAGGTCAAACACGTGTGGCTGTAAACGGGTGAATGTGACCGTTCATACAGAATGTTTTCATCATCTCGGTAAAGTCAAAGCCTTTTAAACTCTTGGAGTTGTGATGACTTTTCTGTTTTTAATACCAAGATCTGCTCGTTACAGTGTTGAAAAGCTGTAAAATTAAACTCAATAAAAGGACTGAGTTCAGCTGAGAATTATTATTTTCCATATTACACTTCCATAATGTCAAAGTATGTTACCTCTGCTTGTGAGTCATACAACACATGAACGGTTTTATGCTCTTTAAGACTGCAATAGGTCAACAGACATCATTAAACTGGTGTTTTAAATAGGAAAAACATTTTTAAAACGGAAAAGCTTTAAAAAAAAAAAAAACATTTCAAACATAGAAATAGTAAATCCAAATATATATCCACTTTTTGATTATAATAAATAATTAAATCATACTTTATGAAAATAAAGTCTTACAAAATCTATGATATGTTTAATTATATGATTAATGTGCCTGAAGAGGAGTAAGAAGCAGTAAACTTATCCAAGTTTATCGCTTTCCAATAATCAATTGTTATATTTTATAATTATCTTTCTGTATCAGAAATAGTTAGTATTATATATGCAAATAGAGCAATAACAATGTCATATAACTCCTGCGTTCAGACACGCGGTCCTTGAGGTAATCGGTCTCCATGGAAACGCCCCTCGTACGGAAGCCCGTTTGGATAACAGGAGGCGAAACGCGAAGGAAGTTTGCTTTCTGCGGCGGCCGGACGGGGACTGACGTGGAGGACAAACTTCCAGGCGACATTAGAGAAGGTTGGAGGCCGACAGCCGCGCCTCCGCAGCGGGTCCCCCCCCAGAAGGTCCCCCCCCCCCCAGAAGCCCCCCCAGCAGGACACCATGAGCCTGGACAAGGCCGAGCTGTGCGACTCGCTGCTCACCTGGGTGAGTTGGCTTCCCGCCGCCAGGCTAACGGCTAACGGGCTAACAGGTGTTCGCCAGCTGTTCGCCAGCTGTTCACAGGAAGCGCAGCTTTTTATTTGTTCAAACTCGACGGTCGATAAACGCTCAGTTACTTTCGTGAGCAGCCGAAGACTGGGAGGTTGTGTCGCGGTTGAGCTACCTGGTTAGCAAGACGAGCTAACTAGCTGGTAAACAGAAGTTTGGTCCAGACTGACCGTCAGTGACTCTGAATGACGCGACTGACCGTCAGTGACCAAGGCCAGTGGCCAGTAAACCAGGCGGAGGAGTAAGAAGTGATGGAAAGTAACGACTTAAAGTAAAGTAACGACTTAAAGTAAAGTAACGACTTTGTCCTACAGAGGAAAATCCACCTGTTGCTTCACTGTAGAACCAGGTTTAACTGTAGAACCAGGTTTAACTGTAGTACCAGTATTTAACTGTAGTACCAGGTTTATCTGTAATACCATTATTTAACTGTAGTACCATTATTTAACTGTAATACCAGGTTTATCTGTAGTACCAGTATTTAACTGTAGTACCAGGTTTATCTGTAGTACCAATATTTAACTGTAGTACCAGGGTTAACTGTAGTACCAGTATTTAACTGTAGTACCAGGTTTAACTGTAGTACCAATATTTAACTGTAATACCAGGTTTTACTGTAGTACCAGTATTTAACTGTAATACCAGTATTTAACTGTAGTACCAGTATTTAACTGTAGTACCAGGGTTAACTGTAGTACCAGTATTTATCTGTAGTACCAGTATTTAACTGTAGTACCAGGTTTAACTGTAGTACCAATATTTAACTGTAATACCAGGTTTTACTGTAGTACCAGTATTTAACTGTAGTACCAGTATTTAACTGTAGTACCAGGGTTAACTGTAGTACCAGTATTTATCTGTAGTACCAGTATTTAACTGTAGTACCAGGTTTAACTGTAGTACCAATATTTAACTGTAATACCAGGTTTTACTGTAGTACCAGTATTTAACTGTAGTACCAGGGTTAACTGTAGTACCAATATTTAACTGTAATACCAGGTTTATCTGTAATACCAGTATTTATCTGTAGTACCAGTATTTAACTGTAGTACCAGGTTTAACTGTAGTACCAATATTTAACTGTAATACCAGGTTTTACTGTAGTACCAGTATTTAACTGTAGTACCAGGGTTAACTGTAGTACCAGTATTTAACTGTAGTACCAGTATTTAACTGTAGTACCAGGTTTAACTGTAGTACCAGGGTTAACTGTAGTACCAGGTTTAACTGTAGTACCAGGTTTAACTTTAAATCAGAGCTGCCAGACAGGAAGTTGAGGTTGAGTTGTATGTGGTGTAAATAAAGTTTAGTTGAGTTCCAGGAGGGTGAAAGAGAGCAGCTGGATGATTCCAGAGCAGAGAAACCACTGAACTAACGACCTGCAAACTAGAGAAACCACTAAACTAACGACCTGCAAACTAGAGAAACCACTGAACTAACGACCTGCAAACTAGAGAAACCACTAAACTAACGACCTGCAAACTAGAGAAACCACTAAACTAACGACCTGCAAACTAGAGAAACCACTGAACTAACGACCTGCAAACTAGAGAAACCACTGAACTAACGACCTGCAAACTAGAGAAACCACTGAACTAACGACCTGCAAACTAGAGAAACCACTGAACTAACGACCTGCAAACTAGAGAAACCACTAAACTAACGACCTGCAAACTAGAGAAACCACTGAACTAACGACCTGCAAACTAGAGAAACCACTGAACTAACGACCTGCAAACTAGAGAAACGACATATATATATACATATGTATATATGTGTATATATATATATACATATGTATGTGTATATATATATACATGTGTGTATATATATATATATATATATATATACATTTGTTGCCATGTTTGTCTCCACGTTTGTCTCCATGTTTGTCATGTTTGTCTCCACGTTTGTCTCCACGTTTGTCTCCATGTTTGTCATGTTTGTCTCCACGTTTGTCTCCACGTTTGTCTCCATGTTTGTCATGTTTGTCTCCATGTTTGTCATGTTTGTCTCCACGTTTGTCTCCACGTTTGTCATGTTTGAAGCCATGTTTGTCTCCACGTTTGTCTCCACGTTTGTCATGTTTGTCTCCATGTTTGTCTCCATGTTTGACGCCACGTTTGTCTCCACGTTTGTCTCCACGTTTGTCATGTTTGAAGCCATGTTTGTCTCCACGTTTGTCTCCACGTTTGTCATGTTTGTCATGTTTGTCTCCATGTTTGTCATGTTTGTCTCCATGTTTGTCTCCATGTTTGTCTCCATGTTTGTCTCCATGTTTGTCTCCATGTTTGTCATGTTTGTCTCCATGTTTGTCTCCATGTTTGTCATGTTTGTCTCCATGTTTGTCTCCACGTTTGACGCCACGTTTGACGCCACGTTTGTCTCCACGTTTGTCTCCACGTTTGTCTCCATGTTTGTCTCCACGTTTGTCTCCACGTTTGTCTCCACGTTTGTCTCCATGTTTGTCTCCACGTTTGTCTCCATGTTTGTCTCCATGTTTGTCTCCATGTTTGTCTCCATGTTTGTCATGTTTGTCATGTTTGTCTCCATGTTTGTCATGTTTGCCACCATGCTTGTTGCCTTGCTTGTTGCCTTGCTTGTTGCCTTGCTTGTTGCCATGGCGCCCTGCTGCCTGCAGTGACGTGTCGGTGTTCCCCCTCAGCTGCAGACGTTCCAGGCGCCGTCCTGCAGCAGCAAACAGGACCTGACCAGCGGCGTGGCCGTCGCTCACGTCCTGCACAGAATGTGAGCTTCGTCTCTGTTCGTCCCCTGGAGGATTCATTCAACTCTTTAGTTTCTGTGTTTGAACCAGTCAATGTGTATGTGAGGCTATTTTCTGGATTTGGGGATTTTTCTTTTACTGTTTATATTTGAAGAAAACCACTTTGATTCCAATGAGCTTGAGTTCCTGACAAACGTTTTGAAGTCAAACTCTAATCTGTCGGTCCTTTATGAGGCCTTCCATGGTTCCTCTCATGCAATGCAGCTTTAATGAACGTTGTTTTGCCTGAATGTCAGCGAGCAGAGAGCAAAGTCCGGGGCCTCCGGGGACTCCGGGGCCTCCGGGGCCTCCAGGGACTCCTTATCTGCAGGGTTTGGTTTGTTGTCATTAACAGAGACCCTTCCTGGTTCAACCAGACGTGGCTGAGCAGGATCAAGGAGGAGAGCCAGGCCAACTGGCGCCTCAAGGTAAGTTGTGACCCAGCAGGACATGACAGAGCTGTCCCACAATGTCCCACAATGTCCCACGACATCCCACAATGTCCCACAATGTCCCACGACGTCCCACAGTGACCAAGACGTCCTTGATTCCTCTAGACGGAGCATCAAGGTCGTCGCTCTGAAGGCGTTTCTCTCTTGCAGGTCAGCAACTTGAAGAAGATTCTGAAGAGCATGCTGGAGTATTACCACGACGTAAGACTTGCTTCTCTCTTTCACCTCCACGTTCAGAGCTTTGGGACGTCTTGGAGAATCAATACTGAATCAAGTAGAAGTCCTTTACGGCCGGGGCTTGGTTTTAAAAAGGAGCGTGTGGACAGTGGAGACGTTAAAACTCCATGAAGGAGTCTCTCTTGAGGACTCCACAGTTCTTCTAGCCAGAGACACATTTCCACTAGTGCTGCATCTCACCTGCTTTCATGTTGCTGGCATCGAGGTTAAATGACCCCCCCCCCAGGTCCTGGGTCACCAGGTGAGTGAGGAGCACCTGCCCGATGTGAACCTGATCGGGGAGCTGGGGGACGAGGTCCAGCTGGGGAAGCTGGTCCAGCTGGTGCTGGGCTGCGCCGTCAGCTGTGAGAAGAAACAAGGTGGGACAAAGTGTGGGTTGGACCGGGAGTCGAACCGTGAGACTCCTCCGGGGTTACAGGCCTCGTCTTCCTTGTCCTGTCCCTCACAGAGCAGATCCAGCAGATCATGACCCTGGAGGAGTCTGTGCAGCACGTCGTGATGACGGCCATCCAGGAGGTGAGAGATCCTCCACCCTCACAGGACTCTGTCCTGGACCTCGGCCCACAAGCCGTGGTCCACAACTCTGTCCTGGACCTCGGCCCACAAGCCGTGGTCCACAACTCTGTCCTGGACCTCGGCCCACAAGCCGTGGTCCACAACTCTGTCCTGGACCTCGGCCCACAAGCCGTGGTCCACAACTCTGTCCTGGACCTCGGCCCACAAGCCGTGGTCCACAACTCTGTCCTGGACCTCGGCCCACAAGCCGTGGTCCACAACTCTGTCCTGGACCACGGCCCACAAGCCGTGGTCCACAACTCTGTCCTGGACCTCGGCCCACAAGCCGTGGTCCACAACTCTGTCCTGGACCTCGGCCCACAAGCTGTGGTCCACAACTCTGTCCTGGACCACGGCCCACAAGCTGTGGTCCAGAACGTGGTTGAGCCTTGTACTGGACCAGAAGGATCAGCAGGGAGGACCAGCGTTGGACCAGCGGAGGGAGAGGACCAACCCTGTCTGGTGTTTCATTCTGAGGCTTTCTTGACTTTCTTGTAGCTTCTATCCAAGGAGCCTCCGTCTGAACCAGGAAGTCCAGACACCTACGGAGACTTTGACTACCAGGTGAGCCTCGTTCCTCCACCTGCTCCTGCAGAGCCTGGTCCACACCACCTGGTCCACACCACCTGGTCCACACCACCCGACGCTCCTCTCTCTGCCTTACAGTCCAGGAAGTATTACTTTCTGAGTGAGGAGGCCGACGAGAAGGACAACCTGAGCCAGCGCTGCCGAGACCTTCAGCACCAGGTGGGTTGACAAGACCAGCTTTCACCAGCTCTGGTACTGGGACACCGGGACTCTGGTACTGGGACACCGGGCCTCTGGTACTGGAGCACCGGGGACCTCTGGTACTGGGACACCGGGCCTCTGGTACTGGAGCACCGGGCCTCTGGTACTGGAGCACCGGGCCTCTGGTACTGGAGCACCGGGCCTCTGGTACTGGGACACCAGGACTCTGGTACTGGGACACCGGGCCTCTGGTACTGGGACACCAGGACGTGAACAGGGACGGTCTGAAAGGTCAACATAGATTCAGCACGTTGAGGTTGAAGCCAGGGGGCAAACAGAAGAACCACAACCAGCCGACGGGGGTTTTGGGCTCCAACCGCCGAGCAAATCCTCTAAAAGGTATTTGGTAGGAGTAGCGGAGGCAGTACTGACTCTGACACTGACTCTGACACTGACTCTGACTCTGACGCTGACTCTGACGCTGACTCTGACTCTGACTCTGACTCTGACACTGACTCTGACTCTGACTCTGACTCTGACTCTGACTCTGACTCTGACGGGTCTGTGGTGCTCTTCATTAGAAGTGAGAGTGTTGGGATGGTGGTAGTTGTTGCATCACGTCACTGGTGGAAGGCGTTTCTCCCCGTCGGCACAATGACTGTGTGTTTTCATGAAGCAGCAGCGTCAGCAGTCTGGAGAACAGAAGTCCTCTTCCTTGTGTGGGAACAAAACGCCTCACCTGGTTACTAGGTGGTGGTTTTACCTCTCGAAAGCAGTCATTTAATATGTGAAACTGACTTGTTGACTTTGTCATCAAGTGTTTTTGATCTTTTAAAGTGGTGTTGATGTGAGACGAGCTCCACTGACATGTAGTCCAGTACAGTCAGAGTATTGTTCCCCCCCCCCCCCGTCCCCCCCCCCCCCATGCCTGGAGCACCTTGTTGTGGGGCTTTTATTGACTCGGTTTGTGTTCCTTGTTTTCCACCAGTGAAGGTTCATTTAGCTCCGTCCTCTTTTTGATCTTCTTTCCTTGAAATCTCCAGTCAGTCGGTCGTTACATCATGTTAGATATGGAGCAGCAGCCCCCGTTCATGGTGATGTGGAAGCTGCCTGGGGGGGTCACACTGGGGGGGGGGGGGGGGGGGGACTAACCAGAGCACGTGAAAGGAGGACAGTGTTTCAGCTCGTCTCTTTAACTCTGGACGTCTCTGAGGACGTTTCCTCTCTTCTGCTCCTTTTCCTCCACAACCTGCCTTCAGCCCGTCTTTCTTTCTCTCCCCATGTTGTTGTTGTTGTTGTGTGTAGCTGTCGGTGGCTCTGGAGGAGAAGTCGTCCCTCCAGACGGAGACGCGCTCCCTGAAGGACAAGCTGAGCCGCAGCGACTCCCTGGACGCCGCCGCCATCACCGGCAAGAAGCTGCTGCTGCTGCAGACTCAGCTGGAGCAGCTCCAGGAGGAGAACTACAGGTACAAGTAATCTGATTACATCCTAGAGAGAACCGTCCAGCTCGTCTCCTCCGAGTCGGCAGTTTCCTCCGTGTCTAAACCCGCCCCCGTCCCCGTCCCCGTCCCCGTCCCCGTCCTCGTCCCCGTCCCCGTCCCCCCAGGCTGGAGAGCAGCAGGGACGACCTGCGTCTCCGTGAGGAGGTGCTGCAGGAGGAGCTGGTCCACCTGCAGCTGAGGGCCGAGGAGCTGACCTGCCTGGCCCAGGAGGCGCAGACCCTCAAGGACGAGATGGACATCCTCAGGTGAGGCCTGGACCAGGACCCCCCACCCCCCCACTGGGCGGGAGGCGGAGCTAGAGAATGAAGCCTTTTATACAGGAGTCACATGAACACATGAGGGTTTCTCTTCTGGAGCTGAACAGTTTAGTTTTATTTTGTAATAATGCACTTCATTGATGATTTACCAGTAGGCAGAGATAGTTTCCCCTCTGGGGGGGGGGGGGGGGGGGGCTCAGTGAGGAGGAGGAGCAGCAGCAGCTCGAGGAGGAGGAGTAAAGAGGAGCTCAGTGAGGAGGAGGAGGAGGAGGAGGAGGAGGAGGAGGAGGAGCTCAGTGAGGAGGAGGAGGAGGAGGAGGAGCTCAGCAGTCTAATAAAACCAGATAATCCTGTGAAAATCAACTGAATCGTTGACGCCTGTTGATCAACAATCTTTGTACCGAGACATTAAGTATACATATAAATATACACTATTGTGTACAACGGTATTCCTTAATATATTATTATTGCTATTTTGAAAACCTGGTGAAATCTCTATTATAGCAGATAGAAATGATAAGTTTCAAGACGATTTTGAAGCATTTTCTTCATTTCTTCTTATTTTTTGGACGAGACTGAGGTGTTGAGCTGCTCCTCCTGGTTTTCTGTCTCGTTTGAAATAAATATTTCTGATGACTTGTTTTCATTACAAGTTCTGGTTTCACACATGTCAACATGTATTTCCTCATATGATCACATAGCAGCTCTTAAATCCTTGTCTGGAGTCAAATAACGGCGGCGGCGTAGTGTTTTGTATTTCCAACAGTGGGAGAACCTCAATCAGGCTCTTTGTTTCATTGTTCTCATGCTGAAGGCTGTTTGTGATTCACTGTGATGTTGAGAGTGGAACCGCTGGGCTCTGACGGCCCCCGGGGGCCACATCCTCGTCTCTTCACCTGTGAAACATGAACTAACTCTAAACTTAGACACTCGCCTCCTCTAATAGAAGTTAGTGGGCCGAAACCTGTGGTGACGGGAAACGCTGGGCGTCTGAGAGAGAAACTAACTGCTGCTGCTCTTTCTGACGGTTTGTTGACGGAATTAAAAAAAAATGTAGAATCTCACCAGGCTTTTCTTTTTTAGGCAATAGTTCTATTATCTGACACAAGCTGCCCACACACACACACACACACACACACACACACACACACACGTCCCTTCAGCTGCTCTCCCTGACATCTGTGTTGATAATATGAATTTCATGCATCGACACCGACTTGCGTCAGAGTTGTTCAGTTCTCACTAGTTAAGTACATATCCACACGGGGGGGGGGTGTGTGTGTGTGTGTGTGTGTGTGTGTGTGTGTGTGTGTGTGTGTGTGTGTGTGTGTGTGTGTGCGTCTATAAAAACCTGGTATTCCTGTGCTGCTACTCGCCGCCTCCCACTCGCCCCCCCCCAGGCACTCGTCGGACCGGGTGAACCAGCTGGAGGCGCTGGTGGAGTCGTACCAGAGGAAGCTGGAGGACCTGGGCGACCTGCGCCGGCAGGTGCGCCTCCTGGAGGAGCGCAACACCGTGTACATGCAGCGCACCTGCGAGCTGGAGGAGGAGCTGCGGCGGGCCAACGCCGCCCGCAGTCAGCTGGACACCTACAAGAGACAGGCAAGGGGGGGGGCTCCTGCTCCTGCTCCTGCTCCTGCTCCTGGTCCTGCTCCTGCTCCTGCTCTCTGACTCCCTGCTCTCTGACTCCCTGACGCCCTGCTCTCTGACTCCCTGCCTCCCTGCTCTCTGACTCCCTGACCCCCTGCTCTCTGACTCTGTGACTCCCTGACGCCCTGCTCTCTGACTCCCTGACGCCCTGCTCTCTGACTCCCTGACGCCCTGCTCTCTGACTCCCTGACCCCCTGCTCTCTGACTCTGTGACGCCCTGCTCTCTGACTCCCTGCCTCCCTGCTCTCTGACTCCCTGACCCCCTGCTCTCTGACTCTGTGACTCCCTGACGCCCTGCTCTCTGACTCCCTGCCTCCCTGCTCTCTGACTCCCTGACCCCCTGCTCTCTGACTCTGTGACTCCCTGACGCCCTGCTCTCTGACTCCCTGACGCCCTGCTCTCTGACTCCCTGCCTCCCTGCTCTGTGACTCCCTGACCCCCTGCTCTCTGACTCTGTGACTCCCTGACGCCCTGCTGTGTGCCTTGCAGGCTCAGGAGCTTCACGCCAGCCGCTCTGCTCTCTGACTCCCTGACGCCCTGCTCTGTGACTCCCTGACGCCCTACTCTGTGCCTTGCAGGCTCAGGAGCTTCACGCCAGCCGCTCTGCTCTCTGACTCCCTGACGCCCTGCTCTGTGACTCCCTGACGCCCTACTCTGTGCCTTGCAGGCTCAGGAGCTTCACGCCAGCCGCTCTGCCGAGGCCATGAAGGCTGAGAAGTGGCAGTTTGAGTACAAGAACCTGCAGGACAAGTACGACGCGCTGCTGAAGGAGAAAGAAGTGAGTCGTGACCTTGGTCAAAGATGTTCTCCCCCCATGTCGCCATGACGACGAGCTCCCCAGTCCTCCCAGTCCCTGGTCACAATGTTCAGGCTGAGGGTGCAGGAAGTGGAGTGCTGCTGGTCGCCTGCAGCAGGACGGTCCTCTTCCTCTGCAGACGCCCACACCTCCTGCTGATTCTCACCTCCTGCTGATTCTCACCTCCTGCTGATTCTCACCTCCTGCAACGTGACGAGTGGTGAATATCTGCTGGGCGGCAGGAGGAAACGCATAATGTTCCCATGTGAAGTGTGCATTTACATTTCCCCTGCGTGGGGCTGGACAGGAAAGCCCTCGACACTCACGTGGGTTTGATTCTGCTCATTAAGCTCTTCGCTCCGATATAGAATGACTGTATATCACATATGTGCGGCACGGTGGGGTTAATGTAAACAACGTAAGGAGATGTTTGTTTAAGCGTACGGTTGTCATTACGAGGCTCGCCCGCTGGCGACGGCGTTGCGTAAGAGCCTCGTGTTTCTCCGCCGGCAATTTGTTGCATTGGTACAAAATTAGCGGAGCACTTGTGAACGAATTGACTTTAATCTGGGACTCGTATTCATGCTCACTGGAAAGAAGAAGTTCTGGGACTTTCATCAACACCATCTTCCCAGAATGTTCCGTGCTGCATGGCGATGAGCTCGTTAGCTTGGTGGAGCTGCATCGTCCCTCCACCTCTGGGCTCATGTCTCCACCCTTCGTCTGCATTTCCTGCAGCTCAACTGGATACAAAGCTGGTGGTTGATGATTCTGACTTTAGAAAGCCGGACTGTTTCTCCTGGTAAAGATTAGGGATGTGGAGCCGACGGAAGCTTCCATGTCTCAAGTCTTCACTCAGGTAGAAGCAAACAGCTGAAATATTCTGTCAGACACGTTTCAATTGAGGAGCCACCAAAAAGTCCAACTTCATGTGGAGTGCCGGGCTGGTGGAGTCTGAACTGGAGAGGTTTGGTTGTTTGGTCCACAGTCATCAGATCAGATCAGATCAGATCAGATCAGAAAAGCCTTTATTGATCACAAAGGAGAAATGTACTTGTTCCATTCTGCTCTTAAGGACTCAAGAGTAGGAAAGACAAGAAATGTGCAAAGAATAGAGGAATCTTATATACAATGACTGTCAAGAACTCTAAGGGCCAAAAGTATTTACAGTAGAAAGTAATAATAAGTAAATCAAATAAAATAGGACTAAAATAAAAATAAGATGAAAACACAGACAAGTATAAGTTCTAAGGGGAGCAAAGTATACAGTAAGATGAAATACAAGGAAATTAAACTATGATGGGGGGGGGGGGGGGGGGGGGCAAAGTGTAGAATCAAGTACAATAAACATACTATAGTAAAAAATACTACCAGTGTTGGCAGAGCAGTGATGAAAATATCTAATGTGTCGACACCAAACCAGGAGAATTGACTGGAATCAATGTAGTGAAATCAACCTTCTGCTGCAAAATACAGGGAAACGTCCAGAAAACGTCTCCAACTGATGCATTCTGGGAGTTTTAATGTATTTTGTTAAAAGACATTTTCACCATTTCTGTGTTTTTTTGCTGCCCTGCTTTGAACGCTGCCGTGGGTCTGCATGCAGCCCAGAATGTCCTGGCTTCCCGTGGCGCCGCCTTCACCACCAACAAGCCTTTGATCTAATAACACCAAAGGCTCTGATCAAACTGTCTTCCTGTCCAGCGCCTGATGTCGGAGAGAGACACGCTGCGGGAAACCAACGACGAGCTGCGCTGCGCTCAGGTGCAGCAGCGGTGCCTCAGCGGAGCAGGTGAGCCGCTGCCGCCCTGCAGCTCCTCCCACCCTCTTTATGCAGGAACTAGCCGTTTTCCAGGTGGAGCAGGGTGGAGGCCGCTCTGTGAGCACCACTCTTCCTAAATCTCTATTCATGGAACGGATGAACGGAGGTCTTGGCTGGTCGTCGTCGTCACGGAGAGGATTATCTGTACAAACTTCAAATGGGAGGAAAATAACTGCTTTATGGATACACATGGATTCTTTATGAAGCCCAAGAGAAATTCAAGTTTTTACTGCATCTGTGTCCCAGCAGCTGCTAACAGTGAAGTCCTGTCCAGTAAAACATGAAATCCTATTAATACGACCTCAGTTCACACCTGTAGACCAGGAAATGACTAAATATCTGTTGTAGAACTGTTTTCCTGGATAGTAGTTCACTCATACGTACAAATCTTCGGATTGTTTTTCTGATGTTCTAGATCTAGTTTCTAGGGTGGAATCCTGAATTGGTCTGATGTCGTCGTGTAGGTTTTGCTAAAGATCTGATTCATTGGCTCCTTATTGAGTTTAGTTTTGGTGAAACTGTGACTTGTGACGACGCCAGTGGAAAGACGGAGAATCCCAAAATGTCAAGTTTTCATTTCTCCTCTAAAAAAAAAAACCCAAATAGCTTCGACAGTCAGCGAAGTGTCCAGCTGACGCTCGGCTCTCCTCGCCTCGTCTCCACAGGGGGTCTCTGTGACGACGGCGCCGCAGTGGGGAACCTCGCCGCGGAGATCCTGCCCACGGAGCTGAAGTACGTCTATTATTGTCCCTCCTGTCGTTTGCGTGTTAATGTTCACGTGACGCTCCGAGCGTGACCGCTTCACTGCCGCGCCGTCGCTGGAGCTCAGCCTCCGGAGGCGCCGGCGTCGTGGACGTCGGCTGTGCGGCCGGCGCGTGGCGGCGCTGCAGGTCTGGCCCGGGCGCAGCTGCACCCCGCTGCAGCTACGCCCGCCGCAGGCCTCCGTCTCCAGCCTCCGGCTGACCTGCCTCCCGTCCCCCAGGGAGACGGTGGTGCGTCTGCAGAGCGAGAACAAGATGCTGTGTGTCCAGGAGGAGGCGTACCGGCAGGAGCTGCTGGAGGCCGGAGCACAGCTGGAGGAGGCGCAGCGCAGCAACTACACCCTGGAGGCCCAGAACAGGTGACGGAGGAGTGGGGGGGTGGGTGTGTGTCTGTCTGTCTGTGTGTCTGTCTGTCTGTCTGTCTGTCTGTCTGTCTGTCTGTCTGTCTGTCTGTCTGTCTGTGTGTCTGTCTGTGTGTCTGTGTCTGTGTCTGTGTCTGTCTGTCTGTCTGTCTGTCTGTCTGTCTGTGTGTGTGTGTGTGTGTGTGTGTGTGTGTGTGTGTGTGTGTGTGTGTGTGTGTGTGTGTGTGTGTGTGTGTGTGTGTGTGTGTGTGTGTGTGTGTGTGTGTGTGTGTGTGTGTGTGTGTGTGTGTGTGTGTGTGTGTGTGTGTGTGTGTGTGTGTGTGTGTGTGTGTGTGTGTGTGTGTGTGTGTGTGTGTGTGGACATCCAGCAAACCAGTGGAAACTGAATCAATACCAGTTCTAGTATAAAGTTAACCCAGTGAACTAGTTCAGTAGAGATCATCCATCTGAGCAGAACAACAACAACTAACCAGTTAAAGTAAACAATCTTTACTGAAGCTCCACTGGGAGCAACCAGAGCGTCTTGCTCAAGGGCAGCATGGACAGGGTGAGCTGGGCGATGGAACCCCTGAGCCCTGTCTCAGTCCTCAGCTGGTGGACAACATGGCGTCCCAGATGTCCTCGGCTGGTGGACAACATGGCGTCCCAGATGTCCTCGGCTGGTGGACAACATGGCGTCCCAGATGTCCTCGGCTGGTGGACAACATGGCGTCCCAGATGTCCTCGGCTGGTGGACAACATGGCGTCCCAGATGTCCTCTGCTTCGGTCCAGCTTCTCCGTCAGGAATCCGTCTCTCACCTTCGTCTCCTCTGCTCTTCATGAAGCGCTCAGACGTTTTGTTTGACTTGAAGGTCCTGGAAGGGGGTGTCCTCGTGTCCTCAGCGTCTCTCTAACTTGTCCTCAGGCTGAACCAGCAGCAGATGGAGGAGCTGCGCCGTCAGATGGAGGAGCTGCAGAAGACTCTGCAGGAGCAGGACAGCAGGAACGAGGACGTGAGTGGACAAACCTGTCCTCCTCCTCTGCACGCTTTGTCTTCCTGCTCGGGATTACTGGTTTTCCAGTGAGATGGGGGACCATGGGGAACCATGGGGGTTCATGAGGGTTCATGGGGGTCCATGGGGGACCATGGGGAACCACGGGGGTTCATAGGGGACCATGGGGGTCCTTGGGGGTCAATGAGAAAGGTGTTGCTCAGTGGGTCCAGAGGACAGACTAGACTGTCCTCTGGACCCACTGCTGTGTGGGATCTTTAACCTGTTTGCTGTGGTGAGTCATGCTAACCCCCCCTGTCTCTCTCTCTCTGCCCCCCCCCCCCCCCCCCCCCTGTCTGTCTCCTCCATCCCCCCTGTCTGTCTCCTCCATCCCCCCTGTCTGTCTCCTCCACCCCCCCTGTCTCTCTCCTCCACCCCCCTGTCTCTCTCTCTCTGCCTGCCCCCCCCCGTCTGTCTCCTCCATCCCCCCTGTCTGTCTCCTCCACCCCCCCTGTCTCTCCATCTGTCTCTCTCCGTCCCCCCGTCCCCCTCTCTGTCTCTCTCCGCCTGCCCCCCCGTCTGTCTCTCTCCTCCACCCCCCCTGTCTCTCCGTCTGTCTCTCTCCGTCCCCCTCTCTGTCTCTCTCCGCCTGCCCCCCCCCCGTCTGTCTCTCTCCTCCACCCCCCCTGTCTCTCCGTCTGTCTCTCTCCGTCCCCCCCCGCCCCCCTGTCCCTCTCCCCCGCCCCCCCCGGTCCTCTGCCGTAATCAGGCCATGGTGAGTCCTCGTCCTGATTGACAGCGTGGAGCTTCTGTGTCTCGTCAGTTCAAAGACAAAGTCCCACTTCTGTCCTCACCTTTTCTCTTTCTGTCCTTCAAAGTCGTCCTTGTTGAAGACGAAGCTGGAGGAACATCTGTAAGTCCTGCTCTGACGGAGACATTAGTCCCCCAGGCTGAGCCCCACAGTGACCTGTCCTCTGGTCCTCTGGTCCCCAGGGAGAAGCTCCACCAGGCCCACTCAGACCTGCAGAAGAAGAGGGAGGACATCGACGGCCTGGAGCCCCGAGTGGACGGCAGCAGTACGAGTCCAGGACCCGGACTGTCTTCAGCCTCCGTCCTCATTCGGCATTAATGTCTTCCTTCTGTCTCAGTGGCCAAGAAGATCGACGAGCTGCAGGAGGTCCTGAGGAGGAAGGACGAGGACATGAAGCAGATGGAGGACAGATATAAACGCTACGTGGAGAAGGCCAGGACGGTCAGTCCAGCAGGGACGGTCAGTCCAACAGGGACGGTCAGTCCTACAGGGACGGCCAGGACAGTCAGTCCAACAGGGACGGTCAGTCCAACAGGGACGGCCAGGACGGTCAGTCCAACAGGGACGGCCAGGACGGTCAGTCCAACAGGGACGGCCAGGACGGTCAGTCCAACAGGGACGGTCAGTCCAACAGGGACGGTCAGTCCAGCAGGGACGGTCAGTCCTACAGGGACGGCCAGGACAGTCAGTCCAGCAGGGACGGTCAGTCCAACAGGGACGGTCAGTCCAGCAGGGACGGTCAGTCCAGCAGGGACGGTCAGTCCTACAGGGACGGCCAGGACAGTCAGTCCAGCAGGGACGGTCAGTCCAACAGGGACGGTCAGTCCAGCAGGGACGGCCAGGACGGTCAGTCCAACAGGGACGGCCAGGACAGTCAGTCCAGCAGGGACGGTCAGTCCAACAGGGACAGCCAGGACAGTCAGTCCAGCAGGGACGGCCAGGACGGTCAGTCCAACAGGGACGGCCAGGACAGTCAGTCCAGCAGGGACGGCCAGGACAGTCAGTCCAACAGGGACGGTCAGTCCAACAGGGACAGCCAGGACAGTCAGTCCAACAGGGACAGTCAGTCCTACAGGGACGGCCAGTCCAGAGACTGGAGGTCACCTGCAGGTGAACTGGAGGTGACCTCCAGGTGACCTCCAGGTGAACTAGAGGTCACCTGGAGGTCACCTGGTGGTGAACTAGAGGTCACCTGGAGGTCACCTGGAGGTCACTGGGCGCTCTGCTGAACCAGACTGGAATGTGTGTGCAGGTGATGAAGACTCTGGATCCCAAGCAGCCGGCGGGGGGTTTGAGCCCCGACATTCAAGCTCTGAAGAACCAGCTGACGGAGAGAGAGAGGAAGATCCAGCACCTGGAGGTGGAGAACGTCCTCACCTGCTCCTTCTCCTCCTTTCTCCGTCACTGATACCTTCTTTCACTCAGAACGACTACGAGAAGAACCGAGCTCGACACGACCGGGAGGAGAAGCTCATCATCTCCGCCTGGTACAACATGGTGGGCGCACACACACACACACACACACACACACACACACAGGAACCTGAAGCCCCTCCCCCTCTCCTCAGGGCATGGCGTTGCATCAGAGGGTGTCCAGCGAGCGCCCGGGTCCCTCCACCCAGACCATGTCCTTCCTGGCCCAGCAGAGACTCAACACCAACGCCCGCCGAGGCCTGATGAGGCACCACCCGAGATGAGGCACCACCCCAGATGAGGCACCACCCCAGATGAGGCACCACCCCAGATGAGGCACCACCCTCTATGAGGGCCCGGCGCTGGGTGGAGCTTCACCTCAACCCCTCCAACCCTTAACGCCTTCATTGGTTTTCCTAGCTTGTGCTGCTGCTGCCCCCTGCTGGCCGGTGATGATAGCAAAAGGCCTCCTGGGGCTGGTGGGGAGAGAGAGAGGGAGAGGGAGAGAGAGAGAGAGAGAGAGAGAGGTAGGACTAGACCAGGTGGAGGCCCTGAAGAGGACCCGCCTGTCGGAGCCAGTTTGTCTTTTAATTGTTTTTACTGTTTTGTGTCGAACACTGAGGTAAATGTGACGAGGAGGATCAGTGGCTGCTAAACGCCTAGACGCTCAGCAGGTGGTCCTCTAGCGTGTAGACCGGACCACCACTGAGCCTGTAGCGGTTCAGGGTTAGCTTTCTTTAATCATATGAAGGACCTCGGCAGAGCTGCTCGTGACGGTTTAGTGAAATAACGTCGGTACAAAATACACCAAAGCACTTTGTGTGTCGGAGGAAGAATCCAGAAGCTGTTCAGGTGAAGGTCGAGGAGTTCAGGGTCAAACTGTAGAAGTGATTCTCACCCCCAAACACTGGTCCCCCGTCACTGCACCACCCACTGCACCACCCACTGTAGTCCTGGGCCTTCTGCTACATGAGAACTGGACTCTGTTGATGAGAACTGGACTGTTTGTTGATGAGAACTGGACTGTTTGTTGATGAGAACTGGACTGTTTGTTGATGAGAACTGGACTGTTTGTTGATGAGAACTGGACTGTTTGTTGATGAGAACTGGACTGTTTGTTGATGAGAACTGGACTGTTTGTTGATGAGAACTGGACTGTTTGTTGATGAGAACTGGACTGTTTGTTGATGAGAACTGGACTCTGTTGATGAGAACTGGACTGTTTGTTGATGAGAACTGGACTGTTTGTTGATGAGAACTGGACTGTTTGTTGATGAGAACTGGACTCTGTTGATGAGAACTGGACTGTTTGTTGATGAGAACTGGACTGTTTGTTGATGAGAACTGGACTGTTTGTTGATGAGAACTGGACTGTTTGTTGATGAGAACTGGACTGTTTGTTGATGAGAACTGGACTGTTTGTTGATGAGAACTGGACTGTTTGTTGATGAGAACTGGACTGTTTGTTGATGAGAACTGGACTGTTTGTTGATGAGAACTGGACTGTTTGTTGATGAGAACTGGACTGTTTGTTGATGAGAACTGGACTGTTTGTTGATGAGAACTGGACTGTTGATGAGAACTGGACTCATTGTTGATGAGAACTGGACTGTTGATGAGAACTGGACTGTTTTCACTGAATATTTGATCATATTTTCCGCGGCAGAGAAAAGTAAGGTACTTTAGTTCAACACTACTTCGGCCTTCCGTCACTACTGAGCCCTTCCCTTTCTCGTCCTCCGTCCCGTTTCAGAGCTGCTGCTGATTTTATGTTTGTCCTTTACGTCCCCGTCCCGTCCCCGTCCTCCAGACCGGCGTCCTGCTGCTTCACGGGTTCTTCTTCTTCCTGCTGGACTTTATATTTATGGTGTCATGTTTGCGGTGCGTTTGCAGTTCGGCCTTCCGGCCCGTCGGGTGTCGGGCTCTGTAGGTCGTAGGTCGTAGGACGGGGGAGACGGAGGCAAATCAAACATTTGTAGTCATTTCTTCTACTTTTGCACAACAAATAAATGGGATCTTGAAACAACGGTGTCCATCTTCCATTCCATTCCCTTCATACGGCGCAGTGGGTGGTAGGGTGCAGGTAAAGAAGCCGACTGATGAGCAATAGATGTATAATGGACAGGACCTACACAGGCTTGTAATTCCACTTCCCACCACTAGATGGGGTTGCATGTTAATATTATGCCTGACTGACGGGGAGGGAATGAACATTTTCTCCCCAAATGTGACGTTTCAGAAGAATCAATCTAAAAGAAGGATTCCAGTGATTTTTCTCCCAGAACCAAGTTGTGAGTCGCCGCCAGGGTCTGACTCCCTGACGCCTCCAGTCTCTTCGTGTCTCCTCACTAACTGGTCCTCCAGTCGTCCTCTGGGACAGTTGGACAGACGTCTCTGGCCCAGGGGTGTCACCTTGCTGGTCAGACTGTTGGTCTCTGAACCAGTTTCCACCCGCCATCTTGGTTTCCTCTACGATTCAGAAGCAGGTTGTTCATGTATCAAGGACTTTGTGTTCCTCAGTGGAATGATGATGAAGTGTGCTCCGGAGCCGCGCCTCCCTACACGGCAAGGTCACAGGAAGGGTTTGTGTCTGACTGGTGTGAAATGCTCAGTAAAGGACTGGACCTGCTGTTGGCTGGACCACGTTTCTACCGTCTGCCGAAGTCAGACAGTCAGGATGCTTCGCTGTTGACTGATGGAGCAGCCAGTGACTCCGTCCTGGGGGGCCGCAGCCCTGCAGGTTGTCTACGTCTCCCTGCTTCAACGAGCAGCTCGTCCTCTGGTGATGACGCTTCAGGACATTCAGGGAGGGAGAACGTGGAAAACGTGCAGGGCTGCGGCCCTGCGGGAGTTTGAGACCCCTGATCTGGTCGCTTTAGATCCTGGTGTCAGTGTGACGTGGCGCCGCCTGGTGGCGGAGCCGCGTACTGCACGGCCGTCGTTCTGTCCTCGCAGTGAAACCGTCCAGGCTGGTGGGACGTTAGCATGACGTTAGCATGTCGTCCCCAACGCGGCGTAAATGTTGCTGCGGCGGCGTGAAACATGGAAGGAAGAGCTCCGGGGACATTTAGAAACGTTGTCTTTATTGAGAATGTAAAGAAAAGAACAGAAACACTGGTTTCAGCAAACTGAACACAGAACCGACGTCGGTTTCCCTTTTTCTTCTTCCAGAACTTGTGGGTCTAACGGCCTAGAAACAGGAAGTGATTCTGAGAGGAACGGCGGGAACACGTGACCAAACTACCAGAGCCTGAAGACTCGACCCTCCGGTTCCACTCGTCCTCCCAGATCCTGCAGTCTGAACCTAAGTTACTTTCCCCAGGAGGATTACTCTGCAGGACCTCCTCCACCAGGCTGATCTACTGCTGCAGTGACGTGGGCCGGAGGGCTACGGGGAGGAGGTGCGGGCGGGTTGCCGGTTCGATCCCGGCGTGAAGAACTTGTTGGATTCAGGTCAAACCAGCTGGATGATTCCTGTCAGTCACGCTGACGTCTGTACTGACCTCTAGTGGTTGGAAGGGTTCAGTTCCTCCACTCTGATCAACCTTCAACCAAGAAGAGTGGAATTCCCAGACAAACTGTCTCCTCACGCTTTGCATCAATCAAATGAACGACGTCAAAACCCACCAGGTCGACGGTGACGTCGAAGATGTAACATTTGAAAAGAGACTCATGTTCCCACTGACGAGTCAGGGAATCTTCCTGAAGCTGAGAAAACTGAGCCCAACATCCTTTATTGTGTTTTAACGTCACGACGGTCGCTCTGCTGGAGGAACTTCTAGGTTTTATGTCACATTTTAACTCTAACTGTGAAGTTGATGATCGTCACGACCTGGAACTGATCAGAGATCAGCTGGAGTGTCGCTGGTCCTCCAGACCTGTGGGACTGATGAGCTGTTCTGAGCTTGTTGAGTAACATTTCGCTGAGTCGTGGGATTAAATGGTGAAAAGTAAAAAGAGAATCTCCTTGAGGTTTCTCATCGTTAGAAATCCTCCTCGGTCAAACCAGAGCTTCATGATTTCAGGGTTTAGCTTTTAAACACTTATTCAGCGGCGGTGTCTTTAAAGCAGATTTAATAATCATATAGAGGGACTGTAAGATGGGGGGGGGGGGGGGGTCTACACTAGGGTCTAGTTCTCTCTAGACGTGGTTCTCGGCGCCACCTACAGTCCGCTGCCGCTGCCCTCCACGTCCTCCACCTCCACCGAGCGCTTCCGCAGCACCGAGTTGCCCCTCCGGCCGCCCCTGGGGGGGGCCGGCAGCTTGGGCTGGCAGGGGGCGCGGTACTGGGGCAGGCCGGCCTTGGTGGTGTCCAGCTCCTCGGGGTCGTCCTGCTGGGCCCGCAGGGCCGCCATCACGTCCCGGTCCGACGGGCTGAGGCTCAGGCAGCCGCAGGGCCGGGGGCCCCCCCCCCGCCTCCTCCCCCCCCGCCTCCTCCTCCTCGTCCTCCACCGTCATGAAGGCGTCGCCCCACAGGCTCTCGCACAGGTCCCGGCCGTGCTGGAACATCTGGAGGGGCACAAACATCTGGAGGTTCACAAACATCTGGAGGCTCACAAACATCTGGAGGCTCACAAACACCTGGAGGCTCACAAACATCTGGAGGCTCACAAACACCTGGAGGTTCACAAACATCTGGAGGTTCACAAACACCTGGAGGTTCACAAACACCTGGAGGCTCACAAACACCTGGAGGTTCACAAACACCTGGAGGCTCACAAACACCTGGAGGTTCACAAACACCTGGAGGTTCACAAACATCTGGAGGTTCACAAACACCTGGAGGTTCACAAACACCTGGAGGTTCACAAACATCTGGAGGTTCACAAACATCTGGAGGTTCACAAACACCTGGAGGTTCACAAACACCTGGAGGTTCACAAACATCTGGAGGTTCACAAACACCTGGAGGTTCACAAACACCTGGAGGTTCACAAACACCTGGAGGTTCACAAACACCTGGAGGTTCACAAACACCTGGAGGCTCACAAACACCTGGAGGCTCACAAACACCTGGAGGCTCACAAACACCTGGAGGTTCACAAACACCTGGAGGTTCACAAACACCTGGAGGTTCACAAACATCTGGAGGTTCACAAACACCTGGAGGTTCACAAACACCTGGAGGTTCACAAACACCTGGAGGTTCACAAACACCTGGAGGCTCACAAACACCTGGAGGTTCACAAACACCTGGAGGTTCACAAACATCTGGAGGTTCACAAACACCTGGAGGTTCACAAACACCTGGAGGCTCACAAACACCTGGAGGCTCACAAACACCTGGAGGTTCACAAACACCTGGAGGCTCACAAACACCTGGAGGTTCACAAACACCTGGAGGCTCACAAACATCTGGAGGTTCACAAACACCTGGAGGTTCACAAACCCCAACAAATAGAGTCCCACAAAGAAGGAAAGACGACGGCGTTTTGCTGCCAAATCTAATTCTGTCCAGCGCAAGAGGCTTCAGACGGTGATGGAAGGAGTGAGACAGGAATGTCCCAGGGCCTGTCCAGTCCTCTCCAGTCCTGTCCTGTCCTGTCCTGTCCTCTCCTGTCCTGTCCTCTCCAGTCCTGTCCTGTCCTCTCTCCTCCTCTCCTGTCCTGTCCTGTCATGTCCTGTCCTCTCCTGTCCTGTCCTGTCCTCTCCTCTCCTCTCCTGTCCTCTCCTGTCCTCTCCTCTCCTCTCCTGTCCTCTCCTGTCCTCTCCTCTCCTCTCCTCTCCTGTCCTGTCCTGTCCTCTCCTGTCCTCATCAGCTTTAATTCCATCTGAAACCTGCTGCGCCGCAGAGAAAACAAATAATTAAACACCAATTACTGGTGACCGAAGCCTTAAACTGCAGTAAATCCTTGTTTTTTGATCGTTCTAAATAGAAACATGTGACGTTAGAGTCAATCACAGGATTTACTCTAATGTCACTTGAGGGAAATGGAAACGTCACAGCAGCACAGATACAAACACAATAGAATGAGAAATGCAGGTAAACAAGTTAAAAAGCAAACGCTGCAGGAAGTCCTGAGCTCTAATCTGCTGCTGTGATTGAACAGCTTGAGGGATTCAGACCAGCGACGGCGTTCCTCTGAGGATAAACCACTTAGGAAGATTAACATGAAGACCAGGAACCTCTTGTTCCTGCTTCCACTTCAAACTGAGCTTTTCTGAAAACCTCCCGCTCAGTTCTGCTGCAGGAAGAAAAGCTTCTGGAGTTCTAGGACAAGAACAGGACGATTGTTGATTCTAAACACAGTTTGAACTGCAGAAGCTCTGAGGAGACGAACTGACCAGTGGTCGTCTCAAACAGGAGGAAGGAAGAACGACGGCCATGTGACCTGGAATCAAACCCAAACCACCAACAGGACGGCGGCATTCCTGGGAAATAACGATGTTTTGTAGTTTTTGTTCAGTTTGAGCGTCTCGATTATATTGTCATCGGTTCCTCAGTTGCTTTTAACATCATTACATGATATTAGTGTGTCGTCTTGTTTCACAGGTCGTTTCAGGTTCAAAGAATCGCCGTCGTTCACTAATCATAGTTTCCATCTAATCTCTTTGAGAGGAAAGCAGTTGTTTGTAGGAGTATTACATAGAAGTAACGTGGTCCTGCAGTAATGCAGCGTCTCCTGGTTCCCAGCAGCAGCAGGAAGCGTCTCTAAAGCCCAGAGAAAGCAGACCATCGCTGGCCAAGAATGTCCTCCGAGGACAAAGACGGCCAGAGCAGCTTAGCATGCAGAGCGAGCGGCTCGCCGCCTTTTTAAATCCCTCGCCTTGTTTCTATGCAAATTCTCCCCCAACGCTTCCAATCCTCAGTGTTTATCCTGAAGACGCTGCCGCGGCTGCAGGTTCCTCCTCTGCAGGTTCCTCCTCTGCAGGTTCCTCCTCTGCAGGTTCCTCCTCTGCAGGTTCCTCCTCTGCAGGTTCCTCCTCTACAGGTTCTTCCTCAGCAGGTTCCTCCTCTGCAGGTTCCTCCTCTACAGGTTCTTCCTCTGCAGGTTCCTCCTCTGCAGGTTCTTCCTCTGCAGGTTCCTCCTCTGCAGGTTCTTCCTCTGCAGGTTCCTCCTCTGCAGGTTCTTCCTCAGCAGGTTCCTCCTCTGCAGGTTCCTCCTCTACAGGTTCTTCCTCTGCAGGTTCCTCCTCAGCAGGTTCCTCCTCTGCAGGTTCCTCCTCTGCAGGTTCCTCTGCAGGTTCCTCCTCTGCAGGTTCTTCCTCTGCAGGTTCCTCCTCTGCAGGTTCCTCTGCAGGTTCCTCCTCTGCAGGTTCCTCCTCTGCAGGTTCTTCCTCTGCAGGTTCCTCCTCTGCAGGTTCCTCCTCTGCAGGTTCCTCCTCTGCAGGTTCCTCTGCAGGTTCCTCCTCTGCAGGTTCCTCCTCTGCAGGTTCTTCCTCTGCAGGTTCCTCCTCTGCAGGTTCCTCCTCTGCAGGTTCCTCTGCAGGTTCTTCCTCTGCAGGTTCCTCCTCTGCAGGTTCCTCTGCAGGTTCTTCCTCTGCAGGTTCCTCCTCTGCAGGTTCCTCTGCAGGTTCCTCTGCAGGTTCTTCCTCTGCAGGTTCCTCCTCTGCAGGTTCTTCCTCTGCAGGTTCCTCTGCAGGTTCTTCCTCTGCAGGTTCCTCTGCAGGTTCTTCCTCTGCAGGTTCCTCCTCTGCAGGTTCCTCCTCTGCAGGTTCCTCCTCTGCAGGTTCCTCTGCAGGTTCCTCCTCTGCAGGTTCCTCCTCTGCAGGTTCCTCCTCTGCAGGTTCCTCTGCAGGTTCTTCCTCTGCAGGTTCCTCTGCAGGTTCTTCCTCTGCAGGTTCCTCTGCAGGTTCTTCCTCTGCAGGTTCCTCCTCTGCAGGTTCTTCCTCTGCAGGTTCCTCCTCTGCAGGTTCCTCTGCAGGTTCCTCCTCTGCAGGTTCCTCTGCAGGTTCTTCCTCTGCAGGTTCCTCCTCTGCAGGTTCCTAACCGCTCTGTTAACCCTCCACTAACCCTCCACTCTGTTAACCCTCCACTAACCTACCGCTCTGTTAACCCTCCACTAACCTACCGCTCTGTTAACCCTCCACTAACCTACCGCTCTGTTAACCCTCCACTAACCTACCGCTCTGTTAACCCTCCACTAATCTACTGCTCTGTTAACCCTCCACTAACCTACCGCTCTGTTAACCCTCCACTAACCTACCGCTCTGTTAACCCTTCACTAACCCTCCACTCTGTTAACCCTCCACTAACCTACCGCTCTGTTAACCCTCCACTAACCCTCCACTCTGTTAACCCTCCACTAACCTACCGCTCTGTTAACCCTCCACTAACCTACCGCTCTGTTAACCCTCCACTAACCTATTGCTCTGTTAACCCTCCACTAACCTACCGCTCTGTTAACCCTCCACTAACCTATTGCTCTGTTAACCCTCCACTAACCTACCGCTCTGTTAACCCTCCACTAACCTATTGCTCTGTTAACCCTCCACTAACCCTCCACTCTGTTAACCCTCCACTAACCTACCGCTCTGTTAACCCTCCACTAACCTACCGCTCTGTTAACCCTCCACTAACCTATTGCTCTGTTAACCCTCCACTAACCTACCGCTCTGTTAACCCTCCACTAACCTACCGCTCTGTTAACCCTCCACTAACCTACCGCTCTGTTAACCCTCCACTAACCCTCCACTCTGTTAACCCTCCACTAACCCTCCACTCTGTTAACCCTCCACTAACCTACCGCTCTGTTAACCCTCCACTAACCTACCGCTCTGTTAACCCTCCACTAACCTACCGCTCTGTTAACCCTCCACTAACCCTCCACTCTGTTAACCCTCCACTAACCTACCGCTCTGTTAACCCTCCACTAACCTACCGCTCTGTTAACCCTCCACTAACCTACCGCTCTGTTAACCCTTCACTAACCCTCCACTCTGTTAACCCTCCACTAACCCTCCACTCTGTTAACCCTCCACTAACCTACCGCTCTGTTAACCCTCCACTAACCTACCGCTCTGTTAACCCTCCACTAACCTACCGCTCTGTTAACCCTCCACTAACCCTCCACTCTGTTAACCCTCCACTAACCTACCGCTCTGTTAACCCTCCACTAACCTACCGCTCTGTTAACCCTCCACTAACCTACCGCTCTGTTAACCCTTCACTAACCCTCCACTCTGTTAACCCTCCACTAACCTACCGCTCTGTTAACCCTCCACTAACCCTCCACTCTGTTAACCCTCCACTAACCTACCGCTCTGTTAACCCTCCACTAACCTATTGCTCTGTTAACCCTCCACTAACCTACCGCTCTGTTAACCCTCCACTAACCCTCCACTCTGTTAACCCTCCACTAACCTACCACTCTGTTAACCCTCCACTAACCTACCGCTCTGTTAACCCTCCACTAACCTATTGCTCTGTTAACCCTCCACTAACCTATTGCTCTGTTAACCCTCCACTAACCTACCGCTCTGTTAACCCTCCACTAACCTACCGCTCTGTTAACCCTCCACTAACCTATTGCTCTGTTAACCCTCCACTAACCTACCGCTCTGTTAACCCTCCACTAACCTACCGCTCTGTTAACCTGCTGCTTTTCAAGGAAACGAGGTTTTCTCGTGGTTTTGTGTGAAAATAATCAAATTCCCACTGTAATGATGAGAAACGACTCTTCAGCTCTGTTCTATTGAAACGTTCCTCAGACGGAACCACCTGGTTCTACGTCTTGCTTCACTACAACTGAGCGACTGGATGGATGGATGGATGAGTGGGTGGATGGACGGACGGACGGCCTCCTGACCCCCCCTCCCCCCCCCCTCCACCCTGGGCCTGTGGACCGGGTCCTACCTGCTGGTACTGGACGCAGGTCCCGGAGCAGTTCTGCCCCCGGGGGTCTCGGGTCCAGGTCCGAGCACAGGTCAGGTCCATCCTGCAGCCGTCGAACCTGCAGAGACCAGAACATGGACTCTAGACCGGATTCATATCTATTTCTATTTACACACAAACTCCAGTCTGCAAAGCAGCAGGCAGAGTTCAGAGTGAGAGGAAAACCAGATTAAATCTATTCTGCTGCTGATAATTCTGAATATTCATATTAATACTTTCCTGTGACAAAGTGACTTCAGGAGCTTTCAGCTTTACAAAACTAACTTCAGATGGAAGCGGATCAACGTGACTGTTAATCCCCAAATCCTTCATTTGTTTATCCTCATTCTCTCTTTTTTCATCTCAACAGATAAAGAACTATAAAGTCAAAGGGTGAAGAGATCAAAGGAACTGTTTCCACAACAATTCAAACAAAAATACGTGATTTTTGTTTTTTTCGTTTCAGGAAGGTTTCATGTTTACATGGAAACGTTTTGAAAACATAGTTAGCATGTCGGGCCTCTGCTGCTTGTTCATGGTTGTTAATCCACACATGCAGCAGAGAACAGAAGCTTTAAGCTTTAACAATGGGAGGAAATCTTAACTAGGACCTACTGAGCATGTGCAGACGAAATAGTAACTACGGCCTACTGAGCATGTGCAGTAGCAGCGCCTCCACAGCATTCAGAGCTGTTGTCAACAAGTTGAGCCTCAGCGGCTCCGAGCATCGAAAACACAACTAAAGTTTTGTGTTTTCACTCAAAAACATTGTCGTTAAATATATATATTCTGCTAAATCCACTTCCTGAAGGTCCTCCTGCAGTACTGACCGTCTCCTCCTGCAGTACTGACCGTCTCCTCCTGCAGTACTGACCGTCTCCTCCTGCAGTACTGACCGTCTCCTTCTGCAGTACTGACCGTCTCCTCCTGCAGTACTGACCGTCTCCTCCTGCAGTACTGACCGTCTCCTCCTGCAGTACTGACCGTCTCCTCCTGCAGTACTGACTGTCTCCTTCTGCAGTACTGACCGTCTCCTTCTGCAGTACTGACCGTCTCCTTCTGCAGTACTGACTGTCTCCTCCTGCAGTACTGACCGTCTCCTCCTGCAGTACTGACTGTCTCCTCCTGCAGTACTGACCGTCTCCTCTAGCAGTACTGACCGTCTCCTTCTGCAGTACTGACCATCTCCTCCAGCAGTACTGACCATCTCCTCTAGCAGTACTGACCGTCTCCTCCTGCAGTACTGACCTCTCCACATCTGGACCGACGCCCCAGAAGGGTAGAAAGTGTGTCCTCTCTCTCTCTCTCTCTCTCTCTCTCTCTCTCTCTCTGTCTCTCTGTCTCTCTGTCTCTCTCTCTCTCTCTCTCTCTTTTAAAAAGTGTGTTGCTCCAAGCAGCCAATCAGAAATCAAACCCTATATGATGTCATCGGGGGTTCAGCGAATCACAGTCAAGGTAGACTCCTCCCCCTTTGACTCCTCCCACAATCAGCCAGCTCTGCTCTGGCACATGGCGCCACGAGAGGTGATAGATGGGCGTGTGTGTGGGCGGAGCCAGTCCAGCTCACACAGACACAGCAGATTGTGAATGCAGCTGCTAGGATCAATGTTCTAATGGAGGATGGAGGAGGAGCTGGGAACCTCCCGGGTGGAGGAGGAACCCATAATGAAGGTGCTCACCAGTCGCGGCAGAAGCTGTGGCACAGCGGCACGGCCTGGATGGCGGAGCGGCGTTGGGGGTGTGGCCAGCGGGCGGCGTCCGGCGAGCAGCGGTAGAAACACGACACCCTCTTCAGGAAGCCTTCACACCTGGAGGAGGCGACGGAGGTCAGTTCACCACCACAGTGTTCAACTCCACCCTTTTCTACTTTCCTCCTAAATGAAAATTCAGATTCTAGAACCCTGCTGCTGCTCTCTGGCGCCCCCCGCAGGACGCCCCCCCCCCGAACCCCCTGGTTCTCCCTGCAGGGGAACCTTGACCCTGGAGCCTCGACCCACAGAGACACTGAGGACACGAGGACAGACGCCTCAGAGGGACACGTCTCAGCAGAACCACCGTGACTGACGTGAGGCTGAATGGAGCTTCAGGGAGGAATTCAACTGAAACCCTGCTGTTGTTCTGGCTTCAACATCTGGACGAGTCCAGATGTTGTTCTGGCTTCAACATCTGGACGAGTCCAGATGTTGTTCTGGCTTCAACATCTGGACGGTCATTTATTCATGTTTCTGCTGAAGCGTCAAGCAAACCGTGAAGACAAACTCTGTTCTATTCTGTAATTCCTCATGGAAACCTGAATGATGGGAGAAAACGGACCATTTAACCACGTTCCTCATGTTGTTCCATGGATTTATCGACGGTGTAATACCACTCTTCACCCCTGGGGGGCGACGGGGACTCACTCGGAGCTCAGAGGTCCACACTTGTCCCAGGGGTCGTTCCTGCTGCTGGCGGAGGGGACGTAGACCAGGTCCTGGATGTGCTCCTGTCCACAGCAGCTGTCTGTCCACAGCAAACACAAACAAACAGGTTGTTTACCTGGGGGGGGGGGGGGGAGGGGGAGGGGGGGGGCGGGGCTCTTGGGCCCTCTGAACCAGGCTGGGGTCACTCACTGTCGCCGTACATCCCGCACTCGCTCAGGTGGGGCTCCGGGCCGGGCGTGGCCTTGTGCTTCCCGTCCTGGAGACACGCCCCCTCACAGCGGATCCCTCCAATCAGAGCCGCCGCCAGGGAGACGCACAGGAAGAGCAGACGGGGGGCGGTGGCGGCCATCTTTGGAGGAGAGGCGGGCGTGGGTCAGACCGCGTTGAAGAGTCGGGACAGGAAGTTCTGCGGGGAAGACGACATGGAAGCTGCTTCAGGCTCCGCCTCCTGACCTCCAGGCGGCAGAGAGGCTCCGCCTCCTGACCTCCAGGTGGCGGAGAGGCTCCGCCTCCTGACCTCCAGGTGGCGGAGAGGCTCCGCCTCCTGACCTCCAGGCGGAGGAGAGGCTCCGCCTCCTGACCTCCTGAGACGCTAATCAGACACGTCGGCCTTTAATCTGACAAGCGTCTGCAGGACCTGGAGCCAGAACACCAATTACACAAATCTGCTGGACCTGGTCCTGGTTTCACCCCGCTGACGCTTTCCATGACCCCCCCCTCCACCCACCCCCCCCTATATATATATATATATATATATATATATATATATATATATATATATATATATATATATATATATATATATATATATATATATAGCTCAATCTTGGGGAGTTTAGTCTGTTGCTAGCGGCTGAGCTAACTTGTCGCGTTAGCTAAATAGTTGCTCTAACAGCTGAGTAACTTTAGAATTAAAGTTAAGCGTTTCATTCCCCCTATATATATATATATATATATATATATATATATATATATATATATATATATATGGTGGTGCCTCAAAACATTTAGAAAAAAATACAGTTTTAAAACCATAATAATTAAATGACTGAATAGCTTTGCCAGGGAAATTGTACAAATATACAAGAACGTCCATTTTAAAAATGTATATCTTATTTTCAATACTAATAAATAAACAAGCTCCTGTGAAATGTGTAAATAAACCTACTTCTGCAATAAATAAGTAAATAAACCATGAAAGAAAGCGGTGGTTGTATTTCAGACGTCAAACGAAACGTTTTGCTGCTTTAATTAATTTACTGATTCACTGAACATAGAATCTGTAGTGAGGAAGGAAAACTGGCTGTTTTGAATTTGAATCGTGATGATTAATGGACTAATAACAATAATAATAATTATTATTATTATAATAGAAATAAAATAGAGGTTAAAATAGAAAAGTAGTGAAAACTGGCTTGAGAAAGTGAGACTTTTAAAAGGTAGAATCTAAACCGAGGTGATCATAAAGTCACAGTGACGAAAGCAGCTGCGTTATGAAGTCACACTTCTTTTCCTCTTCTCTGGTACCTGAGTGTCGCTGTGGCCGCGGCGGGCGGCGGGCGGCGCTCCGGTCCCGGGGGGCGGCGGCTCCCGACGGATACTGACGGCTCGGTCTCTGGTCTCTGGTCCCTGGTCCCTGGTCCCTGGTCTCTGGTCTCTGGTCTCTGGTCCCTGGTCTCTGGTCTCTGGTCTCTGGTCTCTGGTCTCTGGTCTCTGGTCTCTGGTCTCTGACGGCCGCTGCAGCAGGAGCCGCTGCTCGACACTCGGTCACCGTTTATATGAAGGACGTTTCAGTGTGTCGAGGCTGCAGCCCCCCCCCTCCTCCTCCCCCCCCCTCCTCCCCCCCCCCTCCTCCCCCCCTCCTCTCCTCTCCCTCCCTCTCCCTCGATCCTCTCTCTCCCTCTCTCTCTCTGTTAATCCCCCAGCAGGAGGTCACCAGCTACTCCTCCTCCTCTTCCTCCTCCTCTTCCTCTTCCTCCTCTTCCTCCTCCTCCTCCTCTTCCTCTTCCTCTTCCTCCTCCTCCTCCTCTTCCTCTTCCTCTTCCTCCTCCTCCTCCTCTTCCTCCTCCTCTTCCTCTTCCTCCTCTTCCTCCTCCTCCTCCTCTTCCTCCTCCTCCTCTTCCTCCTCCTCCTCCTCTTCCTCTTCCTCTTCCTCCTCCTCTTCCTCTTCCTCTTCCTCCTCCTCCTCCTCTTCCTCCTCCTCTTCCTCTTCCTCTTCCTCCTCCTCCTCCTCTTCCTCTTCCTCTTCCTCTTCCTCTTCCTCTTCCTCTTCCTCTTCCTCTTCCTCTTCCTCTTCCTCTTCCTCCTCCTCAGTTTCCAGTCAAGGATCAGAAAAGAGAGATTCTCAGGTGAAGCTCCGCCCCCTGCCCTCTATCACAGGTGGTGCTGAGTCACACCTGCTGGGTCACCCTCCCAGGTCACCCTTCTGGGTCACCTTCCCGGGTCACCCTCCCAGGTCACCCTCCCGGGTCACCCTCCCAGGTCACCCTTCTGGGTCACCTTCCCGGGTCACCCTCCCAGGTCACCCTCCCGGGTCACCCTCCCAGGTCACCCTCCCAGGTCACCCTCCCGGGTCACCCTCCCGGGTCACCAGACGAGCCCAGCAGCCAGAACCCGGCTCTGGTTGTAGAAATAACCGGAGGATTTACGGTTTGCGGCTCCTGGTTTTAATCCCGTCTCCTCTTGGCTCCGGCGTAGCGACCTAATCCCCGGCTGGACCCGCGCCACCCACTCCCTACGCCCTGCAAGGCTTTTCTCCACATGGCAGCAGATGGAGGACGTCTTGTGGCCCAGATACGCCCGTCTGACGACGCGTCGCCAACAGAACTGTGTTTGGCAAACAAACCGGCGGAGAGACGGGACGGAGGGACAAAGGGACGGGGGGACGGGGGGACAGAGGGACGGGATGGAGAGATGGGACAGACAGACTGGACGTTAGATAAAACCTGCATATGATGGAAGCGTCTCGGAGGAGGACGGGTTGGGTGGAGGACAGGTCGGGTGGAGGACAGGTCAGGTGGAGGACAGATCAGGTGGAGGACGGGTCGGGTGGAGGACGGGTCGGGTGGAGGACAGGTCAGGTGGAGGACGGGTCAGGAACCAGGCCGGCCCACCAGACTGTTTCATAACAGGGGTCAGGGGGGAGGGGTGGGGGGGGAGGGGTGGGGGGGGGGGGTGGGGGGAGGGGCAGACAAGAAGCTCTTCATCCAGTAATTAGAGGAAGAATAACGAAGCTTTGTGGAGAAGTTATTCAGGGACCAGAACGCTGGGGGACAAAGACGCCCCCACCCTCACTGACCAGCTCCAGGACGGCCCCCACCCTCACTGACCAGCTCCAGGACGGCCCCCACCCTCAGGACGGCCCCCACCCTCCTGTTGGCTCCATCACTGACATTCCTGTCCTTTTGAGCCTCTTTGGTTTGTCACACTGACCTATTTGTCCTCCAACTTGGTGCTTTTATTTTGACAGTCACCATAACAACAATCCAACTTGGTGCTTTTATTTTGACAGTTACCAGAACAACAATCCAACTTGGTACTTTTATTTTGACAGTCACCATTACAACAATCCAACTTGGTGCTTTTATTTTGACAGTCACCATAACAACAATCCAACTTGGTACTTTTATTTTGACAGTCACCGTAGTAACGTTCCAATCCATATATACATATATATGTATATATATATGTATATATATGTGTGTGTGTGTGTGTGTGTGTGTGTGTGTGTGTGTGTGTGTGTGTGTGTGTGTGTGTGTGTGTGTGTGTGTGTGTGTATATATACACCAACAACTGAAAGTGTTTCCTCAGAGACGATCCAGGTTTAATGATGTTTCACTGCAGAGGACAGGAAATACAATGTTCTGAGTGTCTCCAAGTAATAAATGGGGACAGACAATGATCTGAGACTCCGTCCCTCCATCCCTCTGTCCCTCCGTCCCTCCATCCCTCCGTCCCTCTGTCCCTCCGTCCCTCCGTCCCTCCATCCCTCCGTCCCTCTGTCCCTCCGTCCCTCCGTCCCTCCGTCCCTCCGTCCCTCCGTCCCTCCCTGTGCTTCCCAGTTATCTAATGAAGAACCTTGGCTGAGCTTCTCTTTCCCTTTAAATCCTTTATCTATTTATTTCTGTCCTCCATCCTGCTGTGACCTGTCTGTCCTCCGTCCTGTCTGTCCTCCGTCCTGCTGTGACCTGTCTGTCCTCCATCCTGCTGTGACCTGTCTGTCCTCCGTCCTGGCTGTCCTCCGTCCTGCTGTGACCTGTCTGTCCTCCGTCCTGTCTGTCCTCCGTCCTGGCTGTCCTCCGTCCTGCTGTGACCTGTCTGTCCTCCGTCCTGTCTGTCCTCCGTCCTGCTGTGACCTGTCTGTCCTCCGTCCTGCTGTGACTTGTCTGTCCTCCATCCTGCTGTGACCTGTCTGTCCTCCGTCCTGTCTGTCCTCCATCCTGCTGTGACCTCTCCGTCCTGCCTGTCCCCTGTCCTGTCTGTCCTCCGTCCTGTCTGTCCTCCGTCCTGCTGTGACCTGTCTGTCCTCCATCCTACTGTGACCTCTCCGTCCTGCCTGTCCCCTGTCCTGTCTGTCCTCCGTCCTGCTGTGACCTGTCTGTCCCCTGTCCTGTCTGTCCTCTGCCATGCTGTCCTGTCTGTCCTCTGTCCTGCTGTGACCTGTCTGTCCTCTGCCCTGCTGTCCTCTGCCCTGCTGTCCTCTGTCCTGCTGTCCTGCTGTCCTGCTGTCCCAGCTCTTGTGTTGCTCGGCAGTAAATCACTTCAAAGCAGAGGAGACGAACCTGACCTTGGGACAATTTGCTGTTTTGTCTGTCCTGGTTTGACACCAGGTGAAGGAGACAGTGAGACAAGAGGACACACACATTTTTAAAAGACAACTTTATGGCACAGAAACCCTCCAGTCCAGCGGCAGTGTCCTGCTGTGGGACGAAGCCTCTGGGTCTGTCTCTTATTGTGGCGGGAGCAGACCGCCATCCTGTGGTCACTCCGCGGTACTGCAGGCAAACTTCACCTCTGCCGACCCTATTATTAGTATTAGTATTATTTTAGTATTA
>NC_137665.1:692724-730224 GCF_963422515.1 Blennius ocellaris
ATTCTGAGTGAGATGGGCGAGGTGACGGACGGCGTGATGGACAACAAGGTGAGGCCCCGCCTCCTTCTGCTCCTGGTGAACTGACGGTACCAGAAAGAGGCCCCGCCTCCTTCTGCTCCTGGTGACCTGACGTACCAGAAAGAGGCCCCGCCTCCTTCTGCTCCTGGTGACCTGACGTACAGAAACCAGTAATGTTTCTTTCCTCTCCAGATGGTTCATTACGTCACCAACCATGCCGACAAGATCGAGTCCATCCATTTCTCGGACCAATTTTCTGGTCCAAAAGTTATGCAAGAGTGAGTCCAGTCCTTCTGCTGTGTCTGCTGCTCCTGCTGTGTCTGCTGCTCCGCTGTGTCTGATGCTCCTGCTGTGTCTGCTGCTCCTGCTGTGTCTGCTGCTCCTGCTGTGTCTGATGCTCCTGCTGCTCCTGCTGTGTCTGATGCTCCTGCTGTGTCTGCTGCTCCGCTGTGTCTGCTGCTCCTGCTGTGTCTGATGCTCCTGCTGTGTCTGATGCTCCTGCTGTGTCTGCTGTGTCTGATGCTCCTGCTGTGTCTGATGCTCCTGCTCTAACTGATGTGTTTCTCCTCAGGGAGGGTCAGCCCTTAAAGCTGCCTGAGACCAAGAAGACACTGCTGTTTACATTTAATGGTGAGTCTCCTGACCTCCTCCTGACCTCCTCCTGACCTTCTCCTGACCTCCTCCTGACCTCCTCCTGACCTCCTCCTGACCTCCTCCTGACCTTCTCCTGACCTCCTCCTGAACTCCTCCTGACCTCCTCCAGGGTTGAGAACTTGTGTTGTGACTTGTGGACATTGTCTTTCAGTGCCTGGGACAGGAAACACGTCTCCCAGAGACATGGACAGTCTGCTGCCCCTCATGAACATGGTGGTGTACAGCATCGACAAGGTGAAGAAGCTCCGGCTCAACCGAGAGGTGAGGACACGTCTCACTACACGTCTCACTACACGTCTCACTACACGTCTCACTACACGTCTCACTACACGTCTCACTACACGTCTCACTACATGTCTCACTACACGTCTCACTACACGTCTCACTACACGTCTCACTACATGTCTCACTACACGTCTCACTACACGTCTCACTACACGTCTCACTACACGTCTCACTGCACGCCTCACTACATGTCTCACTACACGTCTCACTACACGTCTCACTACACGTCTCACTACACGTCTCACTGCACGCCTCACTACACGTCTCACTACACGTCTCACTACACGTCTCACTACACGTCTCACTACACCACCTCACTACACGTCTCACTACACGTCTCACTACACGTCTCACTACACGTCTCACTACACCACCTCACTACACGTCTCACTACACGTCTCACTACACGTCTCACTACACGTCTCACTACACGTCTCACTACACCACCTCACTACACCGTCTCACTACACGTCTCACTACACGTCTCACTACACGTCTCACTACACCACCTCACTACACGTCTCACTGCACGTCTCACTACATGTCTCACTACACGTCTCACTGCACGCCTCACTACACGTCTCACTACACGTCTCACTACACCACCTCACTACACGTCTCACTACACGTCTCACTGCACGTCTCACTACACGTCTCACTACACGTCTCACTACACGTCTCACTCTGTCCTGGTAACAGTAGTGGTGGTAGTACTAGTAGTACTAGTAGTACTAGTAGTACTAGTAGTACTAGTGAGCCGGTGTGTCTCCAGGGAAGCAGAAGGCGGACAGGAACCAGTACTAGTAGTACTAGTAGTACTAGTGACCCACCATGTCTCCAGGGGAAGCAGAAGGCGGACAGGAACCAGTACTAGTAGTACTAGTAGTACTAGTGACCCGGTGTGTCTCCAGGGGAAGCAGAAGGCGGACAGGAACCAGTACTAGTAGTACTAGTAGTACTAGTGAGCCGGTGTGTCTCCAGGGGAAGCAGAAGGCGGACAGGAACCAGTACTAGTAGTACTAGTGACCCGGTGTGTCTCCAGGGGAAGCAGAAGGCGGACAGGAACCAGTACTAGTAGTACTAGTAGTACTAGTGACCCGGTGTGTCTCCAGGGGAAGCAGAAGGCGGACAGGAACCAGTACTAGTAGTACTAGTGAGCCGGTGTGTCTCCAGGGGAAGCAGAAGGCGGACAGGAACCAGTACTAGTAGTACTAGTAGTACTAGTAGTACTAGTGACCCGGTGTGTCTCCAGGGGAAGCAGAAGGCGGACAGGAACCGGGCCCGGGTGGAGGAGAACTTCCTGAAGCAGACCCACGCCCAGCGCCAGGAGGCGGCTCAGACCCGGCGGGAGGAGAAGAAGAGGGCGGAGAAGGAGAGGATCATGAACGAGGAGGATCCTGAGAGGCAGCGCCGCCTGGAGGTCAGAGCAGGAAACACACCTCCACAACCTGACGGAGCAGATCTACGTCACTGTTCGGGGCTGCACCGGCTTGTTTCAATCCTATTTAGCACGTAGCCTCGTTAGCATCGGGGGGCGGAGTTACGTGATGCACCTGAACGCATCATTCAGACCAGACCAACATGGCGCCTCAGACACAAACTGACTTGTTTCTCAGAGTTCAGAGGAATGTTTGATTATTGAGTTTTGTTCCAATGGAAAGACACTGGCTTTGTTACAAGACTTTAATTTGAAGAGTCTGATTAAAGAGAAAATCCTCAAATGTAGAATAATTCCTTAAAACGCCGACTGTAGATATGAATTGTCACGTTGTTGTTCCAGGAAGCTGCTCAGCGGCGCGAACAGAAGAAGATCGAGAAGAAGCAGATGAAGATGAAGCAGATCAAAGTCAAAGCCATGTGAGGAGCAGGATGGAGGCTCGCTCTCTCTCTCTCTCTGTCTCTCTCTCTCTCTCTCAGTCTCTCTCTCTCTCTGTCTCTCTCTCTCTCTCTCTCAGTCTCTCTCTCTCTCTCTGTCTCTCTCTCTCTCTCTCTCAGTCTCTCTCTCTCTCTGTCTCTCTCTCTCTCTGTCTCTCTCTCTCTCTCTCTCAGTCTCTCTCTCTCTCTCTGTCTCTCTCTCTCTCTCTCTCTGTCTCTCTCTCTCTCTCTCTCAGTCTCTCTCTCTCTCTCTGTCTCTCTCTCTCTCTCTCTCAGTCTCTCTCTCTCTCTCTCTCTCTCTCCATGGTTCACGTCCTCCACCTGCTCCACGATCAACTCTCCAGCCAGAACAAATTCTCTCCACCATGTTGGGTTTTTTAACTTCTTGCTGACTGTTTCTCCTCAGAGAAAACATAATAAAATGCACTGGAGTCTATTGGAAAACTGTCCTTTGTTTCATTCCAGCTGATCAAAGTCATAAACCCAGAGAGGACAGAGAAACTGACCAGAGATCAGCTGATCAAAGGTCATCAACCCAGAGAGGAGAGAGAAACTGACCAGAGATCAGCTGGAAGTCTGACGGTCGTTCTTCTTCTGGAAACATCAATTAATTCATTTAAAGTTGTCATCAACTTCATTAGTCTAAAGACAGATTACATAGAATCCATCCCTCAGTATGACCAGTGTATGACCACTGTATCACCGCTGTATGACCAGTGTGTGACCAGTTTATGACCACTGTATGACCACTGTATGACCAGTTTATGACCACTGTATGACCTGTATGACCAGTTTATGACCACTGTATGACCACTGTATGACCAGTTTATGACCACTGTATGACCTGTATGACCAGTGTATGGCTGCTGAGAGCTTTTGCCCCTGAGCCTTGCTGTGAGGAAATGAGACCCTGGACAAAGTGAGGTTCTGAGCGGCAGCAGGAGACGAGCTGGACGGCTGCTGAGCTAAATTTAACCAGGAGGCGGATCTGGTTCCATCCTGGTCGTTAACTTACTGAAACACTGGTAATCACCTGGTTCCATCCTGGTCGTTAACTTACTGAAACTGGTAATCACCTGGTTCCATCCTGGTCGTTAACTTACTGAAACACTGGTAATCACCTGGTTCCATCCTGGTCGTTAACTTACTGAAACACTGGTAATCACCTGGTTCCATCCTGGTCGTTAACTTACTGAAACACTGGTAATCACCTGGTTCAGTCAGACTGGATATGAGGAACTTTCCCTCTAGAGATCTAGACGTTAGCTCTGGTTAGATCTAGTTAGCTCTGGTTAGCTCTAGTTAGCTCTAGTTGAGCTGCTCCCTCGGGACTCCAGGTCATCGCAGGACAAACAGATTGTTTTTAGACACTGAAGCAGAAATAAAGCATTTAAAGATGCACGTTCATTTAATCAAGTAACTCAGGTTTTTATGTATTGAGGTCAATTATAATTCATGTGTTGGTCTGTTTGTTGTTTACATTAGTAAACCTAACTGTTATTTAGTAACGACGACAAAATAACAACCACAGGTTTCTTCATTAGTTTTAATAAATCCTTGATCACATGATAGATAGTGTAGGAATGTCACATACTATTTTTTTTCTAACATTTATTTTGATAAAAATTACATCTGAACAATACATGAACATGTAAAAAACTAATAAATAATTACACATTGTTTACTTTTAAAGGGTAAAATTAAAATGCCTTCAGTCCTCCTCTCCATCCCTCCACAAAGTTCAACAATGGTCTCAAGACATTCTCACACGTCCTTCTTCCCTCACAGTATTTCATTAATTTGCTCCAGTGGTAAATCTGCCGTCATTTGTTTAATCCAATGTTCAATATTCGGCTTCATTGCCTCGTTACCTATTAATACAATTAATCTCTTTGCTTGCAATAAATTCATCTCGATAAAAAACTGTTCACACTTTTTGTATCTTACATTTTGAAGATTATCGGTCTGATCATGAACGTATTTGAAACGGAGAACTGAATGTATAGAGAATCTCCAAATAATTGATATTTCCACTAAAATAAACAGAATGAAGATATTTAGCTTTAAGGTGTCTTATACTTATTAATATAAGTTATCTTTTTATATTATTAAAGTTGGGGATTCAAAATAAATGAGTATTTTTGCTCGTTGTCGTTAAAACGATCAGATGAAGTTGACCTGTGATGTCAATGATCAGCCTGCAGGGGGCGCTTTGACAATTTCCCGACCTTTGTTACTGTAAGAGCAGATTCCAGCTTTTTTGTATTTAAATATTAAACTACAATAACAACGAAAATTAAACATTTTAACGAGTTTATAAAATTGTTACTTGATTTAATTTAACCCTTCAGCGCCACAAAGTCTCTCGCCGGAGTTTTGGTGTTTATCCGGTGTGGAGAAAGTGCCGCTCGGTAACCGTCGGCTGCGTTCACACACACTGATGGAGAACAGGCGAGGCTTTCAGGTTGGTTACGCGATGGCCGCTCTCTCAACAATATCTGGATTTTAAGGAGAAAACCGCGGCTCCGCGGCTCGGGGACGCGTCTCGCTGTCTCGACGAACCACCGGAATGGTAGCGGTGCGGCTTTAGCGGGTCGGTGTCGCTCCGGAGCCGGCGCGGAGTCGCCCCCGTCCCTGTGTTTTTCTGCTTCGTCTCCCGGGCCTGGCTGCACCGTAGCGGCGGGCTGCTACCCTCGGGTGAGCGGGCAGCAGCTCCCCGAGAGGCGCGGGTGTCAATTCGGCCTCCCCGGAGCCCAAACGAGCCACCGGAGCTTCCGGGGGAGTCGTGCACCACGAATGTCTCCGGTAAAACGTTCGTAGTGTCGGCGGAGGGAGGAGAGCAGCCTCACTCCCAGCTTGGCGCTAACTAGCATTAGCCCTGGGTAGCGGCAACTTGCCCGGGCTTCGGCGCAACTCGCTCGGCGGCGGTTGACGTCGAGCAGCCGCTCGCCCCGTGCGGGCGGACGGTATCGGAACCCGAATCGAGTGCACGTGACGGGAAGCCCGTGCGCGCGGCGGGGGAGACGCGGTTTGCGTCCCGTGTTGTTGGCGCACGTTAGCCGCCGCGAGCTAACGGCTAGCTGGAGGCTCTGCTCTGTGACGTAACGCGGCTCATTGTTTTGACAGCGCGCAGCGTCCGAGCGGCGGCGCGCGCCCTCTGTTTTGGGTCACTACCCCCCCCCCCCCCCCACACACACACACACACACACACAGGTTTGGATTTAACTGTGAATTGCATGTTCAGTTCGGTGGTTTTGAAAAGTTGTGTGGATGCAATGTTTTTTTCCTGTTTGCTCGTGAAGACCAGGGTTCTGCTGCGACCATACGTCTTGTTCTGCCACCAGCCCGTGTTGGAGCCTCTGACCTGAGGCCAGCAAACTGAGCCAACCACTGCACTTGTTCTTCCTTATGAAAGTCATTCCTGGTGCCATTAGCTGGATATCTGACATCACCCATGGGGGGTGAATTCTGAACAAGTAGCTCACCCTTCCACTTTGCCCATCAGGGATCAGACCGCTGCCCCGTCAGAGAAACTGCCTTCATGTGTTCATATTCAGTTCTTTGTAATCCTTCATAAGTGAAGGAAATCCCTCTGGAGCTCCTCCAAAGCCCGACTGGTTGGATTGTGGTAGGAAACAACCACATTTCAGCACAGGTGGATCCCCGTTACTTTTTAAGATGCCACACCTCCGTAGTTACAAATCTGCCCTGCATAGCTCTGGTTGATTGAGCTTTGTGATCCGTGTGGATCTGCAGACGGCCTCCGGTCCTCGGATGTGACTTGATTGTTTCAGGAGAGACGAGGACAGTCGCCACTGTTTCAACTCTTCTTCTATAACTCTTGTTGCTCGTTACTTTCTGTTGTTAAAGGTGTGGCAGGTTTTAAATGCAGTGTTATAATGATCTGCTTCTGCAATTATACCGAATAATTGAGTGGCTCAAAGATACCATGGTGTTTATTTAGATTTAGATTTAGATTGAGCTCAATTATTATTGTATTGCCGTGTGCTTTTCTTCCAGAAGTCCTGATAAGACCCAGATTACCTTCCTGTTGGCCGTGAAGTCCGTCGGTGAAAACATCCAAAGCTTTTTGTATTATGATTGTTTGCTGATGTAGACAGTGAAGCAATTTCTTTTCCTTTTTATGACACGTTTCACGTATTTCTTTTGAATGAAAATGTTTTGTGTCCACTGACAGACTGAAAAGGTCATTTTGAAGTCGGCTTTTTCCAGGGTTTGTTTCTAAAGCATGGATGGATGTCAGGGTGTTTTCTTTCTTTTGGAGCTGATTGGTTATTGGTTGTGCTTGATGGCGTTCTGAGGTAGAGACCCTGTGTCGTGGCACAACTTGCCATTATTGTGACCACAGGGGCTGGGGAGCCTCGTCTTTATAATCCAGTCTAGTTTATTAAAGCCGAATGGTTTTGTAGCGTAATGTGACGTTGTTCTCTGCTGCCTGGCGAAGTAATGGCCGTTGCTTTGCGTCCCAGTTGTAGGATGGATCCAGACGGTGGGGCAGAAACACAAAAAGCTGTCAGTTTGCAGTGGAAGAGCTACAAGCTGGTTCAGGACCCCGCGATCCGCCGAGTCACACAGAAGATCTACAGATACGATGGAGTGCATTTCAGCGTGCCAGTGAGTGGCCTTCCCCTGTTTTTAACCTCTTATGACTTTTCACCTGCGCCGTGTACTTGATCTGCGCCGCCGTCTCTCCCCAGGACTCTGGCTTCCCCCCGGTGGGTGACCTGCGGGACCCCAGGCCTCGGAGGCTCTGGTCCAGCAGGTACGCAGAGATGTCCCTGCCGGTGCCCAAGTTTAAGGTGAGAGCTGATCAGTCAACGTCCATCTTTACAAATCTCCATATGCCTGTTTGATAGAGGGAAAGCTGTGATGTCGGTGTTGCATGACGGATCCCGTTTCCTCAGAATAATAAAAAAAACACTGTCAATGCCTCCGTAGCGTCGACGTGACGCGAGCGGCGATAAGAGTCAGACGTAACGGCAGTTCTACGTCACAGAGAGAGAGAAATAGAGCTGCGAAATGTAAACGATAAAACTTTGACGTATAAAGACACGCAGTAGTATTTACAACATAAAAACGATCAACTCCTCATGAAGAAATGGACAAATTCACAATATTTACAGGTGGAAACAGGCCCAGTTTGGCAGGAGGACTGGGAAGTCGATTCACTGGTTTTAAATAATGTTTTGTCGCTTCGGCTCATCGAATGTCTCAATTAAAAGTGAATCTCTCCTCATTTCATGTCTGCAGCTGGATGAGTTCTATGTGGGGCCTATTCCGCTCAAAGAGGTGACCTTCGCCCGACTCAACGACAACATCAAGGAGCCCTTCCTGGCAGAAATGTGTGCCAAGTTCGGCGAGGTGGAGGAGATGGAGATCCTGTTTCACCCCAAGACCAGGAAGCACCTGGGTCTGGCCAGAGTCTTGTTCACCAGCACCCGAGGAGCCAAGGACACCGTCAAGCAGCTGCACAACACCTCCGTCATGGGGAACATCATCCACGCCCAGCTGGACATCAAGGGTGAGCCTCAGATTCTGCTCCACAGCTCCTGCTCCTCAGCTCCTGCTCCTCAGCTTCTGCTCCTCAGCTCCTGCTCCTCAGCTCCTGCTCCTCAGCTCCTGCTCCTCAGCTCCTGCTCCTCAGCCCCACCAGGGTGGCTCCTCACTGCCTTCATTCCTTCATGTGTTCATTGTGTTGGTGGGACAGTTTGACAGTTTGACAGTTTGACAGTTTGACTGTCATCAGAGGACGACTCTGGATTTCAGAAAGTGGAATAAAACACAAGAAGAAGAATGTTCCGCGGCCGCGGGATATCGTCACAAAATATTTTGGTCCTTTTTGTCCGCCACCGAATTCGTCTCGTTATCATTGGATTATATTTAGTCAACCGTCATTGAAAAATAACGTTAAAACAGTCATGCAGGTTAACATGTGTAGCCTCCATATTGATCGTACTCCCGCTGCACATGCACGTCACCTGACGGTCGCATTTCAGCGCAGACGATATGAATGCATCAAGACTTGCAGTGTGAACGTATCCAGGGAGGAACACATGAATCTCATACCTCTTTATTCACAAGGAACCTTCAAAACATCTATAATTCAAAATATATACACCAGTGTCTATATTCCTCCCAATGCCTCAGCATGTGACCTGCATTCATTTAATAGTTCTTCTCTTCTTTCTGGATATGTATACATGTGTATATGGATATGTATACATGTGTATATGGATATGTATACATGTGTATATGGATATGTATACATGTGTATATGGATATGTATACATGCACAGGAATACAGCCAAGTGATATGTTTGCCCTTCCTTTGCTGGATGCTTTAGTGAAACTAGTGAGGTTGGTGTTATTAATCCACACTTACATGTTTGTTGTCGCTACATCAGAAAAGAATAGTTTGCATTTTGAAGCACAAACGGTTTTATATCAAGTGTCTTTGGACCAGTTGGGAATATTGCTAATGTTCTGGAGTTCATGCCGTGTTTCATTTTTATTTTGAAGCAGAAGTGACTCCTTGAAGCTCCGAGGGAATCTTTTTTCTTCCAGCCCGTTGAATCATTCAGTTTTGTTCTACCTGCAGCAAAATGCCGTTGTTCTTCATTAAGCGTCCCGACCGCTCTGACTTGTGTGACCCTGCAGGCCAGCAGAGGCAGAAGTATTACGACCTGATCGTGAACGGGTCCTACACTCCTCAGACGGTGCCTCTGGGAGGAAAGGCTCTGACTGAGCGGCTGCAGCCTCCGGCCCCGGCTCAGCCGCCGCCGCAGCCACAGCCGCCGCCACAGTCCGACACGGTAACGCTCGTCTTCTGTTAGTTTACCTGAGCTGTGATGCAGGCTGTGTTCACTTCTTCTTTTATTGTGTATGTTTGGTGCACAGTCTGCAGAGATCCGGCGGCGGCTCTCCACGGAGCTGGCGGTGTTAGCAGCAGGGGTCCAGGCACTGGCGTCGGGAAGCATCACGCCCGGTTCTGCAGAGACCGGCTTTGCTGAGCAGCGTCTGGACGCCACCCCGTCCTCCATCACGGGCCCCTTCACTCCGGGCTCCTCCGCTTCCTCCCAGGGCGGGGGAGGAACGCCGTACAGCTCCAGGTCCGGGACTCCTTTCTCGCAGGACTCGGGGTACACCGGCAGCCGGTTGGTCATTTATCCGTCTTCCGCCCGGCGAGGCCGTGAAACGCCTCACACAGGGAGAACATGCAAACTGGGCAGAGGAAGGGTTCTCCTCCTTATTTGTTCCTGACGTTAGAACGGTTCACAACCCTGTGCTCACTGAGGACCTGCTGCTGCATGTCTGCATTTCTCTGGGATTTCCTGAATGGAACATTTCTGATGACTTGTGATGCAGTTCTGTTCACATTTAATTACTTTTTTTGAATTGATCAGGTCTAATCCAGCCTTTTCTTGTTGTTTGTTCTGCTATTATAAGTGAAGGTTTATCGCTGTGCGTGCCAGTCCTAAGACCTGCTGTGTGTCTCCTGTGTTGCAGACATGCCGGCTACAGTGGCGGGACCCTGGGCAGCGGCTACCCCCCCCAGGACATGCTGCCCTCCTCCTCGTCCTCTTCTGCCGTCTCGTCCACCGTCGGAGGATATAAAATGTCCCGCTACTCCGACGACGCACAGGATCCCTCAGTGTACCACCGGGGTCGCCCCATCTACCCCCCGGCCTCCTCCTTCCGTCCCAACGAGCCCCCGTGCTACCCCCCCTACCCCAGCGCCGGGGGGCCGGGGCCCCACCCGGCCCACCACTCCTCCATGCCCCCGCCGCCCCTCGCCAACCAGTACGAGCAGCCCCCCGTCCCCGACCGGGAGCGTGAAAGAGACTCGGGGGGGCGGTACGGGGCCGGGGCCGGGGCGGGGGCCGGGGCGGGGGCGGGGGCCGGGGCCGTCCCCTCCAGGAGGTCGTCCTACCACCACCAGCAGGACACAAACTCTTCCTCCAAGTACCACTCCCACCACTCCCACCACCACTCGGACCGCCGGGAGGAGCGGGGCTACCGGCGGGACGGCCCGGGCCCCCGGCCGGCCGAACACGGCCACCAGAGGCACCGCAACCACCACCACTCCCACAACCACCACGGCCGCAGGAGGAGCAGCCACGACCGGGACCGGGACCGGGACCGGGACCGGGACGGCGACTTCTCCAACAGCTCGGACCCCAGGTACAACTCCAACTCCTACCGCTCGTCCTCCAACAGCATGTCCCCGCCCCCGTCCTCCTACGCCGCCTTCTCCTCCTCCAAAGAGCCGGCCCCGGCGCCCCCTCAGGGATTGGATGTTTCCGCTCGCGTCGCCGGGGCCCCGGGCCCGGCGGAGAGGGGCCCGGGGCCGGCGGCCGGCGCCGACAAGGACTACCACGCTCAAGGTCACCACGGTGCTCTGCCGCCCCCTCCCCCGCCGCCGCTCCCGCCGGCCTCGGTCATGGCGGCGGCCGTGGCGGAGACGCTGGGGACGCTGGACTTCGGCCAGGACAGTCCCGCCCGGGACGAGCAGTGGACGAAGCCCAAACGCCGTCCCAGCACCCCCCCGGCTCCCCCCAAGACCCCCCCGCCCTCATCCCCGCCGCATCCCTCCGTCGCCTCCTCCTCCAACTCTCCCTCCTCCTCCGCCCTCCCCCACCACCTCCCCTGCTCCTCCAGCCCCCCGCCGCCCTCCCAGCGGGACTCCAGCTCCCCCGAGCCGGACTCCACCAACGAGAGTCTGCCGTTCGTCTACCACAGCAGCAGCCTGGACTCCAGGATCGAGATGCTGCTCAAGGAGCAGAAGGCCAAGTTTTCCTTCCTGGCTTCCGACGAGGAAGACGAGGAGGACAGGAAGGAGGAGAAGCAGCGAGGTCGCAGTGGAGACGGGGCGGAGAGGAAAGGTGGAGGGGGCGGCGCGGTGGGGGAGCTGGGGGGGGACAAAGGGGAGAAAGACCACCGGAGGAAAGGGGACAGGGACAGGGACAGGGGAAGGAAACGGGGGAAAGGCGGGGAAGGCCGGAAGAGTCCCACGGCGCTCACGGCGGCCACGCCCCCCACCTCCACCTCCACCTATTCCCCCCACGGCCCGCCGCCGGAGGAGCCCCGGCAGCCCCCGGGGGGCCTGCCGGGGACCGGGGCTCTGCAGGACGAGTGTCCTCAGGCCGTCTCTGCTGAGTCCCGCAGCAGGACGGGAGCGCACACGCCACCTTACAACGGGCAGAGTCAGGTGAGGACGAGCTCTTCTTCTTCGTTGGTTCCTGCTTTTACATTCTGTACCAACGTTCCGTTTCCTCTCAGGCCTCGCCGCGTTCCTCGGGAGAAGACATGGAGATCTCCGACGAGGAGGAGGAGGACACGTCCACCATCACCACGGCGACCCCCCACCAGCCGTCGGTCGCCCCGGGATCCTCGCCGTCCTCGTCCCAGGCCGCCCTGCCCTCCCAGCCCAAGGACCCCTCGTCCTCCCCCCAGCCCCACTCTGACTCTGCACAGCACTTTGGCACCTCCATGCACCCCCCCATCCCTTCCTACCCCCCTCATCTGCCCCCTCCCCCTCCCCCCGGGTACTCCCTGCAGCCCCCGCCTCCCCCGGGAATCCCCCCCCTCCCCCACATGGAGCTGCACCCCGAGTACCCCCCCCCCATGCCCCACCACATGTACGACTACGCCACCTCCATGGAGCTGATGAGCCAGTACAGCGGGGGGGCCCCCATGTCCTTCCAGATGCAGACCCACATGCTGAGCCGCCTCCACCAGCTGCGCGTGTCCTCGTCCAACGGCTCGCCCGGCCCGGGCGAGGCCGCCACCGCCGACTACGCCTCCTACCACCTCCACTCCATGGCGCCGCACCACGCCCACCACCCCTACCTGGACCAGGAGGGCAGCGGGACGGGCGCCCATTACGACCAGGACCACCGCTACATGCCCCCCCACATGCCCTACCCGTACGCCGAGGCCCACGGCACCCAGATACCGCCCCCCCCTCCGCACCACGGCCTCCCGCCCCCCCACACGGCCTGGCCGCCACACGTCCTGCCGCCGCACTACGCCTCCTACATGCCGCCGCCCGGCTACGGCACCCTGCTGCCGGGCGACGGCGAGGAGTACGGCGCGGCGGGGCCGGAGGCGGCGCCGCCGCCGCTGCTCCCCGAGAACCCCCACGAGGCCACGGTGCAGATGGCGCTCGCCACGCTCATCCAGGAAATGAAGAACATCATGCAGAGGGACCTCAACCGCAAGATGGTGGAAAACGTGGCCTTCGCCACCTTCGACGAGTGGTGGGACAGGAAGGAGACCAAGGCCAAGGTGAGCGGCGCCCAGAGCGCCGACAGCGGAGGCTTGACTTCCTGTTCCGGACGCCAAGTCACAGGATCTGAGATGAATCCGTCATTAATTATTATTCTGTGTAATTTATTTTAATAATGTGTTTCCTACTCCAATACTTTATGGCTTCTATTTTTTATTCTGTGTGATTTCCTGTTATTACTGATATTTTCTTTAAATTAGTATTATGGGTTAAAGTGGAGCTGCATCTTATTTATATCAATGTATTTCAACTGAAATGCCAAACGTTCAGTCCCTCGGGGAGAATTGGCTGGAAATCTGTTCATGTTTTCATCTTTTACTGCAATTTGTACTTTTCGTTACTGCAAACGCTGTCCTCTGTGTCGCAGCCCTTCCAGACGATGGTCAGAGGCGTGTCTGCGCTGCGGGATGACGAGAAGAAGGAGGAGAAGGTCAGCCGTCCCCGGGAGCCCCTCATGTCTCTGGTGGACTGGGCGAAGAGCGGCGGCGTGGAGGGCTTGTCCCTCCGCGGGGCGCTGAGGCTGCCCTCCTTCAAGGTAAAAGCACGGCAGAGCTTCCTGTCTGGGTCTGCAGGAGACCTGAAGACACGCAGAGACGTGCAAACTCACACGCGGGATTAAAGCAGAGTTCATCTGAGGGGACGGTCCTGCTAGTTTAAGATTAGGACTTTTAATCCTGCGTCAATCATTTTGTGGTTTCTGGTCGGACGGGATTTAAAGTGAGTCCATTGGAGGGAAAACCAGAGACGGAGTAGTTTGGTTCTATATGCAGAGGAAGATTGTGGTTATTCTTCCTGTAAAGCTCATTTGTTACGGCGCCTTAAGAAGCGTCGGGAGTAAAAAGTACACGACATCATCGTTACTGTAAGAAGCTCCACATTAGTGATGATTGCAGAACTCCGTCCTCTCCAGGAATGTTTGAAATCATTTTAAACTCCAGTTGAAGGGGAGAGACGCTGCTGCTGCACCAGAGTAAATACTTCGTAGTGAACAATAAGAACAAAGTTTCCTCCAGTGACTCTTGACTCCAGATCCTCCTGGAACCTGGTAGTTTTATTTTGATAGTCACCGTAATCACAATCCACTGGATTGTCCAACATTGTTCATGTTTCTAGCGCATTATTCTCTGCAGACTTGCGTTTTAGATGTTTCCGCTTAAACGGACGTAGTTTTCAGACTGTTGCCACAAACATGAAACTTATCAACAACAACAAGAAATAGTCAACAGCCATGACTTTCCACTGGGGGTGTTGTCGTTGTGACGGAGGCTGACGGAGGCTGAGGAGTCAGGAGGTTGGTGGTCCAGTGAGGGAGGAGAGAAGAGACGGCGTGTTGGAGGACCAATGATTTCAGTTTGATCCGACTTGGGAGGCAGTCGTTCATAATAGTTAATAGTGAATTTCCCTGCAGGTGAAAAGGAAAGAACCTCAGGAGCTTGAGGAGGGAGACCTGAAGAGGCCGCGGCCGTCCACCCCGCCAGACGAGGACGACGAAGGTTGGCTGGCGCCACCGACGCTCACAACACAAATATGAAGTCTGTCTGTGTGTAACTGTCATCCTGGGACCGTTTGCAGCTGCTGATGGACGGCGGGCGGAGGCCGACCGGCGAGGAGCTGAACGGGACAAGAGGAGGAAAAAGAAGCCCAGAAGCAGGAAGCCCTGGGAGCTGGACAGCGAAGGAGAGGAGACGTCAGACGGTTCCTCCACTGAGAAGGTGAAGCTCGGTGTGAAACAGGCTGCTGCTGCTTTTCACCACTAGGTGGCGCCATTTCAGTGCTCTAACTCATTGTCCAAACTTCTTCATGTGTGTCAGGACGAGGAAGAGGAAAGTGGAAAAGAGTCCGACGGTAAAACACAAACATCACCATCTCTTTACTCTCAACTTGTTTCTACATGAAGAATCGTTCTCCTCATCTGTTTTCCTGTCTTCCTTCCAGACGACGCTCTCAGTGCCGACAGTGACGACGAGAGCCTCTCCTCATCCTCCGACGGCTCTTCCTCCTCAGCCTCCTCCTCCTCCTCCTCCGAGGACGAGGAGGAGGAGGGGGAGCGGGCCGACAGCGACGGGCCGGACACCGTGGACGAGTCCACCGTGGACAGCACGGCGGGGAAGGAGGACGACAGGTGGAGCTTTGTTGAAGTGGCGTCACGTGACGAGTGCTGCTGCGCAGGTTTCCGTCAACGTCACTGAATGTGTGGTTTCTGTTCTCAGGGACGCCGGCGCCGCTGCAGCACCGAAGGCCCACGTCAAGACAGGTCGGTCACATTGTTCTGCAGATACAAACCTCCACACCGCCAGGGATCGCAGAAGGAAACTGTGAAATGGTTGCATTTACAGGCAGTTGAATCTTCTATTAGGCAATTCTCATTCAAGATAGTGTGAATATGTACATTAATTATCTTCACCAAGTTGGGCCAGAAGGTTGTTTTGCATCCGAGTATACATTTATTGGTGTGAGTGCAGTTTGTATTCCACCGTCTTTTCACAAAAACTACTCACCCGAATTGCATGAACTCTTCAGAGACGATCCGTCGTCGTCCAAGGACCAATCGGTGAGACTGAGACGTTAACGACCAGCCGTTTCTGAATTAATCCTAAAAAAACTACAAAAGAATTTCCCATACAATGCGGATGGGAGAGGCGCCTCGATTGAAGGAGATCAGCGGCTGTTGCCATGGAGACGCTCCATTGCTCAGTGACGTAGCTACCGAGGGAGCATCGATATGAGCGACTGCTACCATGCTAACGCGGTTCTGCAAACAAATGTGGCGTTGGCGAAGGTCTGCCGAGTTAAACGGATGAATCTTCACGCTGATGTTCTATAAAACAAAGTGCATAGAATGTAATCTGATTACATGTGACCATGTACTCAGAATTACTCTCCGTCTCAGTTTCAGCAGTTTTGTTCATGAGACGCCAGTAGTTTAGACATTTATCATGAGAAAACTCCGTTACAAGCGAAGGATCGTCGCAGCAGGTCTTTATACAAACACTCCTGTGCTCAAGCAGCAGTTAAAACCATAATCTGAACATCTGGAGCATCTGGAGCGTCCCCATGATCCCCAGTGCTGCGAGAGGCCTGGTGGTGTGCTGAGGGGAAGTGTGACTGCTGGTCTCTACTCTGTGTTGTTCTGGCAGGCGACTCCAAGGACAGCCGAGCCGAGGCGGCGGTGGCGGCGCCCGCCAAACGTCCTCCGTCTCCTCCGTACCCGCGGCCCCCGTCCCCCGTCGTCCTCGTCCCTCCTCTCAAGAAGCGCCGGAAGACGGTGTCCTTCTCCACGGAGGAGCTGGACCACAGAGCTCCACTTCCCGCCGCCCCGCTGTCCCCGGCGCCGTCGCCGGCGGCGGGCGAGTCGCCCGCTCTCTCCGGCAAGCTCCCCGACTCCCCCTCCCCCGCCGCCGCCTCGCCGGCGCCCTCGGCTCGACCCGGCCAGGGCATCCAGCTGCTCCCCTTCGCCTCCAAGCCCGGCGAAGCCAACGCCCTCATCCTGCCCCCGTCGGGCCGAAGCCCGGACGCAGACGAGTCCAAGAAGGGCCCGCCCCCTCCGGCCCTCGCCACCCCCGTCAAGTCCCCCGCCAAGCGGGGGGCGGGTAGAGACTCCCCCAAGTCCCCGGCGCCGCCCGTCATGGTGTGCCGCACCGTGCAGAACCTGCCGCTGGACCACGCCTCCATGTGCCGGATGGCGTTCGAGGAGGCCCCGCCCCCGCCGCCGGCCAGCAAGCGGTCCAGAGGCAGGCCGCGGACGCCCAGCTTCTCCGCCTCCTCCTGTCACTCCCTCAAGGAGGAGGAGGAGGAGCAGGAGGAGGAGGAGGAGGAGCAGAGGCTGAGGCTGCGGGAGCAGCTGGGGGCGTCCAGCCTCCTGCAGCTGGCCTCCGCCTCCACCGCCGACCTCTCCGTCCTCGCCGACGTGGCCCTGAAGATGGACCCCGACGCGGCGGACTCCGAGGAGACGGAGACGTCCGACGAGGCGGAGGAGCAGAAGATGGAGGACGAGCACTTCTTCTCCCGGGAGGCGCTGGCGCTGGCGGTGAGCCCGGGCGGCGTCCTGGTCCTCATGGAGCACAACTACTGCAGACCCCCGCCGCTCCCCGCGCCGCCCGCCGCCAAAAGGACTTCCTCCAGACCGGACGCCTCCGTCCTGCTGCCGCCGGACCTCGGCGCCATCTCCGGGGTGCTGGAGGCCCCGGAGGAGGTGATCGGGGAGGCGCAGCCCCCCCGGGCCGACTCCGGGGAGCTGCTGTCTGCGGTGGGCGTGCTGTGTGACGCTCAGGCCGGCGGCCAGGCGGCGCCACCGAAGAAGAAGAACGCCGCGGCCAAGGGCCTGGAGGCGGAGCAGGACAAGAGCAAGAAGAGGAGGAGGAAAGACAAGGAGAACCTGGAGCTTCACAAGAAGCCCAAGGAGCAGCCGGGGAGGAAGCAGAAGAAGAGGAAGCTGGAGGTGAGTGACAGGCTGTTCTCTCAAACCTCTGCTTCACATCTGGCTGCTTCACATCTGGCTGCTTCACATCTGGATGAACTAGCTGCTTCACATCTGGCTGACCAGACTGAACTAGTTGCTTCACATCTGGATGAACTAGCTGCTTCACATCTGGATGAACTAGCTGCTTCACATCTGGCTGACCAGACTGAACTAGCTGCTTCACATCTGGATGAACTGGCTGCTTCACATCTAGTCGACCAGACTGAACTAGCTGCTTCACATCTGGCTGACCAGGCTGAACTAGCTGCTTCACATCTGGCTGACCAGATTGAACTAGCTGCTTCACATCTGGATGAACTGGCTGCTTCACATCTGGCTGACCAGACTGAACTAGCTGCTTCACATCTGGATGAACTAGCTGCTTCACATCTGGATGAACTAGCTGCTTCACATCTGGATGAACTAGCTGCTTCACATCTGGCTGACCAGATTGAACTAGAGATGAAACTTTAGAGACAAATACACGTCTCAATAAAGCATTCATGTTTTGAGAAATTGATGAATTACAGCCGGGCCATTTAGCCCCCCCCCCCCCCCCCCGCCAAAAAAACCCAAACATTTTTTAAAGAAACATTTGCGTTTCGGTTCCATGTTTCTTCTCAATTCACTTTAAAAAGCCTGCACACATCAGGTATATTGTCAAAAGGGAAACTTTATCGCTGTGATTCTTCTCAAGAGTTAAAATGCATATAATGGATCCCAGAACACAGAAACTGAGGCTCAGTCATAAAGGTTCAAGCTTGAAGCAGGTTTCCCTCAGCAGTACCTCTGAGGTACGACGGAACGCCAAACACTGAGAACAAATACATTTTCATCCACTGAGCCTGAGACGCTGTGAGACTTCCACGGGCCTGAATGTAGAAACCGACTGACGGTAAACCCTGATGACTTGGCAGGACTCGGAGGAGGAGGTGGACGTGGAGGAGCTGGAGTCCGGCGAGCTGACCGGCACCGACACCGAGGACGAGGCGGCTGCTGCGGCGGCGGCGGCGGTGGAGGAGGTCAGGAAGAGCGAGCGCCTCTTCCTGCAGGACGCCGGCGTCACCGCCTCCCAGCGCCGCTCCAAACCGGCGCCGGCGCCCGAGCTGCCGCCCTTGAAGTTCGACAACCGCAGCGAGTTCGAGCAGATGACCATCCTGTACGACATCTGGAACTCGGGCCTGGACGGCGAGGACCTGCTGCTGCTGAAGAGGACGTACGAGAAGCTGCTGCAGGACGACCACAGCTCGGAGTGGCTGAACGACACGCACTGGGTCAACCACACCAATATCCTTTCTGCCCCGCGGCGCCGCTTTCCACATCGCTGGCCGTTGTTTAAAACAGTTTTTCAACCTCGGGTGTTTCCTCCAGATCGTCAGGTGTTCCGGGGGAAATTATCACATTTCACAGTATTTCTAAAAAACCTTTGTTCTCACAGCGACAGTGTGTTGCAGAGTAATGATGTATAAATACTCTTCACCACTAGAGGGCAGTGTGTTGCAGAGTAATCCTGTATAAATACTCTTCACCACTAGAGGGCAGTGTGTTGCAGAGTAATCATGTATAAATACTCTTCACCACTAGAGGGCAGCACAGAACTTTGCCGGTGAAATGTAAAGTGACAGACGTCAGTGTGGTTCATCTCCACCTCCTGCTACCATCTTGTATCAAAGTACTGTGTCAGTGACAGTGATGGAGAAGTTTTTGAAAACCAGGATCTCAGCTCTTCATCCATCAGGTCCAGGTTTCACACTGAGGGAGGCACTATTAAAAAAAGTCCTTGGTTTCTGGATTTACTGGATTCCTGTTGATCAAACTTTGATGAGAAAGACTTTATATTGTTCATAGAGGCTGCAGAGTTTAACATTCTAACATTTTCGGTGGAGGTGTGACTCCAGAGTTTTCCAAAGAAAAAAGTGTCTCGGCTCCAAAAGGTAGAAAAACCCTGGTTTAAATCATTACGTGCGTCTCGCCGGTTGATATTGTCCTTGACCTTCCCGCTGCACTAACCAATTTGCCAAATCCTCGCCGTAAGAAGAAGAACGTGGACGCGCAGCTGCGTGAGCACGTGACCGGCTGCGCCCGCAGCGAAGGCTACTACGCCATCAGCCGCAAGGAGAAGGACGTGTACCTGGACCTGGACCTGCCGGAGCAGGTGATCCGGGAGGTGGAGAACGTGGACACGGCGGTAAGAACTCTGAGGAGAACCTCTACACCAGGGGGCGCCACACTCTTTCAGCCTGCGAGCTACTTTATAAAACGACCAAGTCACAGTGACCCCCCACTACAGAAATGCAGAACATATATTTATTTTCAAATATATTGAGGATTCTTTATATGTACAATGTATAATGATGTACGTTGCAAAACCGTACGAGCCAATATTGTGCAACACGACATGATTAACTATGAACATTTATTGTAATTACCTGAGTTTACTCTGATTACTCTTCTTTGGTATTGTGACGGTCGACTGGCAGACGAGACAAACACACTTCGGAAACGACATCGTGAAAAACAGTCCCCCTCCCCTTCCTCATGACAGTGACTCGTCTTCATCTTCTCACCTGGTCCAGCCCCCCCACTCATTTTTTGGGGGCTTCAAATTTGCGGTAACTCGCTGAATAGCTTGTTAGCTTCGCCACACTTAGCGTCGTTGTTTGCGCGTCGACCTGAAGGTCAGAAACATTCCGCCGTCATCTGACGCTGCGTTCGATCGTACTCGTAGTTCGGAAAGGTAAATTAGTTTCATTACACCAGCGTCTATTTATTTTCTAATGTCATGTGATCTACTGTTACTACCTTTGATCCACTGGGAGACGGCCGTCTACCAGTGGATCAAATGTAGTAAAAAAACGACCCCAGGGTTATTCTTCAACATCTTTAAAATGAAAAGTTGTAATATCTTCATATTCCAGGTATTCCTCAAAAAACATGTTTGTGACATGAGGCCATTTGCGTTTTTATTAATTTTTTCATTCATTTTAAGAAATTGCAGTTTTTGTGTGGTCAGACTGCTGACGTCACGTCAGTGTTGACAGTCAACGTTGCATCAGATGTGTCGGTGGTTAAGAATGAAGTTTCATAGAAGATTCCAGAGGAACTTCTTGGGATCATTTCTGACCCCACTTGAGGAAGGGTGGGGTCGTGATACAAAAACTGCACTTTCTTCAAATGAATGAAAAAATAGATGTTCCGCCTCCGAGTCCAGGATGTCAGCGGGACGAGATTCTCCTTTATCTTCACCAACATTATTGTGGTTGAAAGAAAGTAATGGAGAGTGGAGGTGGTCCTGTTTGTCCCTCCTGCTCATGTCCACCTGGTTCTGGACCTGCTCTGTCCCCAGGGGGTGAACCGGGTCCTCTCAGAGAGACGCTCCGAGCAGCGCCGCCTCCTCACCGTCATCGGCACCACGGCCGTCATGGACTCCGACCTGCTGAAGCTCAACCAGCTGAAGGTAAAGCAGGACGAGGAAGTCCTTCACTGTTCATCATCAACTCCTCGTCTGGAACCTCCAGACGTCTGGAGGTCTGGAGGTTCCAGCGTCTGGAGGTCCCAGACGTCTGGAGGTTCCAGCGTCTGGAGGTCCCAGACGTCTGGAGGTTCCAGCGTCTGGAGGTCCCAGACGCCTGGAGGTCTGGAGGTCCCAGACGTCTGGAGGTCTGGAGGTCCCAGACGTCTGGAGGTTCCAGCGTCTGGAGGTCTGGAGGTCCCAGACGTCTGGAGGTTCCAGCGTCTGGAGGTCCCAGACAACTGGAGGTTCCAGCGTCTGGAGGTTCCAGCGTCTGGAGGTCTGGAGGTCTGGAGGTCCCAGACGTCTGGAGGTCCCAGACGTCTGGAGGTCCCAGACGTCTGGAGGTCCCAGACGTCTGGAGGTCCCAGCGTCTGGAGGTCCCAGCGTCTGGAGGTCCCAGACGTCTGGAGGTCTGGAGGTTCCAGCGTCTGGAGGTCCCAGCGTCTGGAGGTCCCAGACGTCTGGAGGTTCCAGCGTCTGGAGGTCTGGAGGTTCCAGCGTCTGGAGGTCCCAGACGTCTGGAGGTTCCAGCGTCTGGAGGTCCCAGACGTCTGGAGGTCCCAGCGTCTGGAGGTTCCAGACGTCTGGAGGTTCCAGCGTCTGGAGGTCCCAGACGTCTGGAGGTCCCAGACGTCTGGAGGTCTGGAGTTCCCAGACGTCTGGAGGTCCCAGACGTCTGGAGGTCTGGAGGTTCCAGACGTCTGGAGGTTCCAGCGTCTGGAGGTTCCAGACGTCTAGAGGTTCCAGACGTCTGGAGGTCTGGAGGTTCCAGATGTCCGTTGCTGTGGAAGCGTCTGGAATTGCCAGCGTGTGACTGGTCAGCTGTGTTGTGGGCGGAGTTTCCCTCCTCAGTGATTCACGGTTTCTCTGCAGTTCCGTAAGAAGAAGCTGCGTTTCGGCCGCAGCAGGATCCACGAGTGGGGTTTGTTCGCCATGGAGCCCATCGCCGCCGACGAGATGGTCATCGAGTACGTGGGTCAGAACATCCGCCAGGTACGACTTCCTCTCTGGGACACCACACTTCCTCTTCCTGCTGCAGCAGCACCACATGATCCTCCTCTTTAGAACCTCCATCAAGGACCTTTTCTGTAAACACAGAGGCTTTAATTATTGTTGCATAGTTTCACTGTCAAACTCACAGACTGATACCGAAATAAACATTCTATCTTATTGATATTTCATTTACACCAGGCATTTTCACCATAACTTATTTCTTGTAAAATAAAAGGCTTTAAAAAGGCACAACAACTAAAATTGGGTAGAAAATGCTTTTTTTTTTTAAAGTAATACTTCATTGAAAAGAGATGAAATGTTTTCCTCCCTGTGGCCATGAGACTAACAGACAGTTAAACCTGTTAACTGTCAAACTGTTGGTTCAGCCTTCCTGTGATCATGTGACTCATTCATTCTTGTGAACATAACGTAAGACAGGATGAAAGTGTTTTCTTTCCATTTGTTGTGTGCAGCGACGCTGAAAGGAACAATAAAGTCTGTCCTTTCTAAAATGTCAATTGTGTGAAAGACGCTGGAAAAGCAGGATGAAACTTAAACTTGGGTACAAAAACAAATATGAGACGTTTACCGTCTGAACTTGGGACTGAATCATCAGCAAACATGTTTTTTGTTTGTTTTCAAATGACTGTGGAGGTGAACGTCGAGAACTTTGTCTCGTTCTCAAGGTTCAACATGGGAAAAACCAGGGAACGGCTGTTTTGGTCATAAAGATTGCTGAAGACCTGAGATATTAACCAATCAGAGACAGAAGACCTGAGATATTAACCAATCAGAGGCTGAAGACCTGAGATATTAACCAATCAGGGACTGAAGACCTGAGATATTAACCAATCAGGGACAGAAGACCTGAGATATTAACCAATCAGGGACAGAAGACCTGAGATATTAACCAATCAGAGACAGAAGACCTGAGATATTAACCAATCAGAGGCTGAAGACCTGAGATATTAACCAATCAGAGGCTGAAGACCTGAGATATTAACCAATCAGAGGCTGAAGACCTGAGATATTAACCAATCAGAGGCTGAAGACCTGAGATATTAACCAATCAGAGGCTGAAGACCTGAGATATTAACCAATCAGGGACAGAAGACCTGAGATATTAACCAATCAGGGACAGAAGACCTGAGATATTAACCAATCAGAGGCTGAAGACCTGAGATATTAACCAATCAGAGGCAGAAGACCTGAGATATTAACCAATCAGAGGCTGAAGACCTGAGATATTAACCAATCAGGGACTGAAGACCTGAGATATTAACCAATCAGAGACAGAAGACCTGAGATATTAACCAATCAGAGACAGAAGACCTGAGATATTAACCAATCAGAGGCTGAAGACCTGAGATATTAACCAATCAGGGACTGAAGACCTGAGATATTAACCAATCAGGGACAGAAGACCTGAGATATTAACCAATCAGGGACAGAAGACCTGAGATATTAACCAATCAGAGACAGAAGACCTGAGATATTAACCAATCAGAGGCTGAAGACCTGAGATATTAACCAATCAGAGGCTGAAGACCTGAGATATTAACCAATCAGAGGCTGAAGACCTGAGATATTAACCAATCAGAGGCTGAAGACCTGAGATATTAACCAATCAGAGGCTGAAGACCTGAGATATTAACCAATCAGGGACAGAAGACCTGAGATATTAACCAATCAGGGACAGAAGACCTGAGATATTAACCAATCAGAGGCTGAAGACCTGAGATATTAACCAATCAGAGACAGAAGACCTGAGATATTAACCAATCAGGGACAGAAGACCTGAGATATTAACCAATCAGGGACAGAAGACCTGAGATATTAACCAATCAGGGACAGAAGACCTGAGATATTAACCAATCAGAGACAGAAGACCTGAGATATTAACCAATCAGGGACAGAAGACCTGAGATATTAACCAATCAGAGACAGAAGACCTGAGATATTAACCAATCAGAGACAGAAGACCTGAGATATTAACCAATCAGGGACAGAAGACCTGAGATATTAACCAATCAGAGGCTGAAGACCTGAGATATTAACCAATCAGGGACAGAAGACCTGAGATATTAGTCTGTGTGTCTGTAATGCGTCCGTCCACGTCCACCAACTTGTCTCCGTGTGTCCAGATGGTGGCGGACAACCGAGAGAAGCGCTACACCCAGCAGGGAATCGGCAGCAGCTACTTGTTCAGAGTCGACCACGACACCATCATCGACGCCACCAAGTGTGGGAACCTGGCGAGGTTCATCAACCACTGCTGCACTGTGAGTGTCTCTCGCCCTCTCTCTCTCTCTCTCTCTCTCTCTCTCTCTGTCTCTGTCTGTCTCTCTCTCTGTCTCTGTCTCTCTCTCTCTCTCTCTCTCTCTCTCTCTCTCTCTCTCTCTCTCTCTCTCTGTCTCTCTCTCTCTCTCTCTCTGTCTCTGTCTCTCTCTCACCTGACCCACTAGTCATGAAATCGTTGGTCTCCGTCTTCAAAGCAGTAATAATGTCACCACTCGTCTCCATGACGACGTCCTTCCAGCCAGGAGTGTCTCTGTTTCACTCCTTCGTCACGCAGTTCCTCCAGCTGCTGGTTAGGGGGCGCTGGCGGACCATGGTTTGTAAAGGAAGCCAGCCCCCCCCCCCCCCCCCCCCCGTCACCCCCAGTTCAGGGTTGGTGGGCGTCGCCCAAAACATACGGTTCCCTGAAGAGACTTTGTTCCACATGAAACAGGAGGTGAACGAGTCCAAGTCTCTGATGTTTATCTCTCTCCCTCTCCCTCTCCCTCTCCCTCTCTCTCTCTCTCTCTCTCTCTCTCTCTCTCTCGCTCTCGCTCTCGCTCTCGCCCTCTCGCCCTCTCTCTCTCTCCCCCCCCCACCGCAGCCCAACTGTTACGCCAAGGTGATCACCATCGAGTCCCAGAAGAAGATCGTCATCTACTCCAAGCAGGCGATCGCCGTCAACGAGGAGATCACCTACGACTACAAGTTCCCTCTGGAGGACAACAAGATCCCCTGTCTGTGTGGGACGGAGAACTGCCGGGGGACGCTCAACTAGCCCCGCCCCCCCCTCCCCCCAGAGTCTTCACACCCCCCCCCCCCCCCTCCCCCCAGAGTCTTCACGCCACCGAAGAATCAGACGCACACACTTGCACTTTTCACGCTTTACACTGTTGGTTCACGATTCATCCACAAACCGGCGTGAGACAGTTGGTAATCTGGGATTAGTTAATCTGGATCTGGGATTAGTTAATCCGGCTCTGGGATTAGTTAATCTGGATCTGGGATTAGTTCATCTGGATCTGGGATTAGGTAATCCAGCTCTGGGATTAGTTCATCTGGATCTGGGATTAGTTCATCTGGATCTGGGATTAGTTAATCCGGCTGTGGGATTAGTTAATCCGGCTGTGGGATTAGTTAATCTGGATCTGGGATTAGTTCATCTGGATCTGGGATTAGTTCATCTGGATCTGGGATTAGTTCATCTGGATCTGGGATTAGGTAATCCAGCTCTGGGATTAGTTCATCTGGATCTGGGATTAGTTCATCTGGATCTGGGATTAGTTCATCTGGATCTGGGATTAGTTAATCCGGCTGTGGGATTAGTTAATCTGGATCTGGGATTAGTTAATCCGGATCTGGGATTACTTAATCCGGATCTGGGATTAGTTAATCTGGCTGTGGGATTAGTTAATCCGGATCTGGGATTAGTTAATCCGGCTGTGGGATTAGTTAATCTGGATCTGGGATTAGTTAATCCGGCTGTGGGGTTAGTTCATCTGGATCTGGGATTAGTTAATCCGGCTGTGGGATTAGTTAATCCGGATCTGGGATTAGTTAATCCGGATCTGGGATTAGTTAATCCGGATCTGGGATTAGTTAATCCGGCTGTGGGATTAGTTAATCTGGATCTGGGATTAGTTAATCCGGCTGTGGGATTAGGTAATCTGGATCTGGGATTAGTTAATTAGCTCCATGTCTCCTCTCTCCTCCCCCTTCTGCTCACGCCAACATCCGTTTCACTGGGAGGAGCGTGGATCACTCCTCCACCTGCACTCCCTCGCCACACACACACACACACACACACACACACACACAAACCGCCAATTCAGGGTTTTTAAAACGTGCTCACTTTTGGGCGCAATTTTAAAAAACTTCTGCCAATTAGTTCTTCAGTTCTGCAACTTTTCCTCCAGTGAAGTTTTTGTTTTTTAGCTTTTTGTTTCCTATTAATTCTTTCATTTCATAGAATTATACGATATTACTGTGATTGATGCTTTTCTTACTTCCTTGTTTTAGTGTCTGACAGGGACACACACACACACACACACACACACACACACACACACACACACACACACACACACACACACGCTCCGTTCAGCCTGTTTTCAAACCTTCACACGTTCACCTGTCGGTTTATTTCCCCGTTTCCTTTTTCGCATTTCGTTTTTTTCACGTCTCGGACATTTTGGTGGCGTCGGAGCCTCTGGCCGTTGCATTGTGGGTAATGAAGTCAGTTTGACTTCAGTCTGCTGGCGTCGTCCTGTCGGGCTCTTCTCTTCTTCCTCTTCTCTAACTTGACAAAAGGTCGTTTCCAGGAGAAATAATGGAACAAACACAGGAAAGGAGAGAATTAATTCATAGAAATAACGGATCAAATCATCAATTCACTTTTCAAAAAGTTCAATTTTCGCGGCGACTCAAACGAGACTCGTTCTTCTAGAGTTCCTTCTTCTGAAGACGCAGAACATGAGATTCTCCTGAAGGTGGAGCGGCTCCTGTAATACCAGCGTGGACCACCAGGTGGTGTCAGTCTTTCTTATTAGTTCAATAAACCTGCAAACCTTTTAGCTTTATTTGACATAAACTGAAACATTTCATCCAGTTTTTATTTTATTCTGATATGTTGACTCATTTAAAAAAAAAAAATTTTTCCCACTGAAGGTCAAAAGTATAAAACAACAAAGTCAACAAGCTTCGTCACAAGATGCACCTTGAAAGAATTTATAGATTCACCTAAAATACGTAAACATGAGAAAACAAAGTGTTGCAGACCAGCTGAAGTCGTTCAGGCCGAGTTTCATTTACGTTTTATTTTCAGTGTCGATGTGGAAACAGACGTTTGTCCAGAACCTCCGTGTGGTTTAACGTCTTCCTCATTGTTAGTTTGATTTTCAGAATAAAACGTTGTCATTCGCTGCTTCTTGACCCGGTTCAGACAAACCAACGCCGTCCTCCTCGCTGCAGGACGCCCCCCCCCCCCCCCCCCCCTCTCTGCAGGACCCCCCCCCTCTCTGCAGGACGCCCTGCCACCCCCTGCAGGATGCCCCCCCCCCCACGTGGCTCCGGCCGTCCAGAAAGTTCCATGAACTTTTAAAAAGTACTTTTATTTCTCCCTCCCAAGCAGGAAACTGTAAAATATTTCTTGTTGCGATGATAAAGATCAAAGCCTTTCAGAAAGAAGGATGAAAGGACGAGTAAAAGAAGTAGAAAAGCAGGAAGGTGTAAATATTGTCGAAGTGTTTGTTTCTCGTAGAAACACACTGATTCCAGCTGTACATAAGTTGTTCCTCCTCCGCGGAGAAGAAGCCTGTACATACCTTCATTCTTTGTTTTTTATCTGTTTCTCCTTTTCATTTGATGATTATTTTAATATTATTTGCAATATTTCTCTTGTATTAATGCGTTGGACCCTTTATTAATGGTGCATTAAAATATTTTTTAAATAAAACGACTCGTGTTTTTGTTGTTGTTGACAAAGCGACAGGACGCAGATGTGAAGCAGCTGTTGGCAGGGAGTGACACGACAGGAAGTGAAACATCACAGGAAGTGACATGTGACAGGAAGTGAAATGTCACAGGAAGTAAAACGTGACGTTACCAAAGTGCTTCTTTGAGGCTGAAACAGGAAGTTGCAGGATGTTTGTCCTTTGTGATGCCGCTGCCGCCGCCTCCACCTCCTCCTCTTCCTCCCTCTTCCTCCTTCCTCCTCCCGTTCCTCCACCTCCTCCTCCTCCCCCCTCCTCTTCCTCCTCTACATCCACCTCCTCCTTCCTCCACCTCCTCCTCCTCCCCCCTCCTCTTCCTCCTCCTTCCTCCTCCTGTTCCTCCACCTCCCCCCTCCTCCCTCCACCTCCCTCCTCGTCCCTCCACCTCCTCTTCCTCCCTCTTCCTCCTTCCTCCTCCTCTACCTCCACCTCCTCTTCCTCCACCTCCTCCTTCCTCCTCTACCTCCTTCACCACCTCCTCCTTCCTCCTCTACCTCCTTCACCACCTCCTCCTTCCTCCTGCTCCTCCTCCTGCTCCTCCTCTACCTCCTCCTCCACCTCCTCCCTCCTCCTCGTCAGAACCTTTGATTCAGCGTCAGAAACCCTCAAACTTTTTCACCTTATTTGGAAACTCAAGTGTTGGTTTGTCGTCTTTGTTCCTGTTTCATCTGTCTGGTTCTGGTTCTGGTTCTAGTTCTAGTTCTGGTTCTCAGGAAGAGGAGAAGGAGGAGAAGAGGAGAGAAGGAGGAGAAGAGAAGAAAAGGAGAAGAGAAGGAAGAGAAGAAAAGAGGAGAAGAGAAGAAAAGATGAGAAGAGAAGAGGAGGAGGAGAAGAGAAGAAAAGGAGGAGGAGAAGAAAAGAGAAGAAGAGAAGAGAAGGAGGAGAAGAGAAGAGAAGGAGGTCAAAGTTGAAGGGCGGAGTTTCGATCCTGACGTCATCAAATGGAACAAAACCACAATAACAATAATAAACATAATAAAACGCGATGCTGCAGTTTTTCAGGAACCAACGACGGGAGTTTACTGTAGTTAATTATTATTTCATGTTCCTGTCGTCCTTCTTGTGCTGGGAGTTTAACTACATGGAGTTTCTGACTTGTTTTCTTGTTGACACGTTTATAAATATTGTTGTTTGTTGGTATTTCGAACATGAATTCATTCATTTCTACCAGGAAATAGAGAAGAAAAGTAAATAAGTTGATTCTATTATAGAAGTTGGTGATCGAGAGGAGGAGAAGAAGAAGCTCCGCCCACAAGCTGGTGAGAGTCTGAGCTCGAGCTGCAGTCAGTCAGTCCACAGCGAGTGAGTGTGTGTGTGTGTGTGTGTGTGTGTGTGAGAGAGAGAGAGAGAGAGAGAGAGAGAGAGAGAGAGAGCGAGCATGTCTCTGGTCTACCTGCTGACGGGGGGCTGCGGCTTCCTGGGGAAACACCTGCTCCGGGTCCTGCTGGAGACGGAGCGCGAGGTGACGGAGGTCCGAGTCTTCGACCAGCACGTGGACGAGGACCTGGAGGCGCTCAGCACAGGTGAGGTGTTACGGGTCGAGTGGCTTCCGCGCTCGCTGGTGACCGACCGCCTGAACAAGAGAAACAGCTGTTAGATCGCGTTACAGTTACTGAGAAGGTAACGGATACTGACGCGTCGCTTCAGCCAGTGGTGGTGAAAGGGTTAAAGTTCTTATCATCTGAGAGAAGAAAGTCACTAAATAACTTTCAATCACGTCAATATTGCAGGAAAAGCTGTTGTCAGGGTCAGCAGTTTATTTTTTTTGGGGGGGGGGGGGTGGACTGTGTGTGTGTGTGTGTGTGTGTGTGTGTGTGTGTGTGTGTGTGTGTGTGTGTGTGTGTGTGTGTGTGTGTGTGTGTGTGTGTGTGTGGAGGGGGGGGCGGTGAAAGGCACGAGCCGGGGTTTTAGAATTCCCCCACTCTGGGACCCGCCTCATGTGGACGACAGGCCAGAAACAGCTGGTTCAGGTGTGGATGGGCTCTAAGCCCCGCCCCTTTCAGTTACTGTTGCTGACGTGAACATCAAAAGATCGTCTTCACCTTAAATTCTTTATATAATCTCTTTCTTTCTTTCCTTCACCTGAAGTTCTGTAATCTCTTTCTTTCTTTCACCTGAAGTTGGTTCTATAATCTCTTTCTTTCATCTTAAATTGGTTCTATAATGTCTTTCTTTCTTTCATCTTAAATTGGTTCTATAATCTCTTTCTTCTTAAATTGGTTCTATTATCTCTTTCTTTCATCTTAACTTGGTTCTATAATCTCTTTCTTTCTTTCATCTTAATTTGGTTCTATAATCTCTTTCTTCTTAAATTGGTTCTGTAATCTCTTTCTTTCATCTTAACTTGGTTCTATAATCTCCTTCATGGTTCCGACCAATGAGCATCAGGTTCCATCAGCAGGTAACTTAATCAGATTCAAATACAACAGCAGGGTTCATGAACTTTAATCTTACATAATTATGACATCATTATTCGGTGCATGAAGCTCAACCTGTGAGCTTTTACCTTGAGGGTGAAGGTTGCCGGTTTGAATCCGACACTCGTCAGTCCCACCGGCTGATCCTGCTTTTAGTTAGTAGTTTGTTTGGACTCTGGTCGGTTCTCCACTGAAGAGTTTCCAGTACGGAAGGTTCAGATCGTCTCTTTCGGCTCCAGAGGAAACAAACGAGTTTCCAGGAAACAAACATTTCCTGCATGAGGGAAACTGTGTTGTTGTTTTTTCATTTGTGTGTCGGCCGATTGGTCAAACTGTGTCTGAGGAAATGAGGACATGAGGAAATGAGGAAATAGCAGGCTGCTCGCGTGTGAAAAGTGAATTATGCCTTTGACCTTTGACCTGGTGCAGAACGGTTCCGCCCTCCTGTGGTGTCTGAAGGTCGGAGATAAGTCGCGCTGGAAGCTTCAGACTGAACGACACATTGTTGAGGGACACTTTGTCTTCTGGAGACGTTTCTGGACAGACGGATCAGTTTATAGTCGTTTCCACAGTAAACCAGAGGAGGACGGTCGTCTTGTGTCGAAATCTGGACAAAGTCAAGAGGATCAAAGCTCCTCAGGATCAAAGGGTCGTTTCTCCTTTGAGAACCACAAAGAGGAACCTGAGCGCCGTTCCCAGACCAAGTGATGTGTTGCTGGTGAACAAAGTGAGCATTTCCAGTCTGTCCTCCTCAGAGACGACCAGGGTGGCGGTGCTGCAGGGCGACATCACCGACTACCACGCCGTGCTGGCGGCGACGCGCGGCGCCGACGTAGTCATCCACTCGGCCAGCCTGGTGGACGTCTGGTACCGAGTCCCGGAGAACCTCATCCACGCCGTCAACGTCACAGGTGAGGCAGAGCGGCGAGGAGAGAGGGGGAGGGGGAGGGGGCTGGCGCCCCCTCGGGGTTAGGAGGGTTTCCAGAGGCGCAACCATCAGCCCAGATTATAGAGCATCTTCCTCCTCTGATCCAGATTATAGAGCATCTTCCTCCTCTAACATCAGATTATAGAGCATCTTCCTCCTCTAACACCAGATTATAGAGCATCTTCCTCCTCTAATCCAGATTATAGAGCATCTTCCTCCTCTAATCCAGATTATAGAGCATCTTCCTCCTCTAATCCAGATTATAGAGCATCTTCCTCCTCTAACATCAGATTATAGAGCATCTTCCTCCTCTAACACCAGATTATAGAGCATCTTCCTCCTCTAATCCAGATTATAGAGCATCTTCCTCCTCTAATCCAGATTATAGAGCATCTTCCTCCTCTAACACCAGATTATAGAGCATCTTCCTCCTCTAATCCAGATTATAGAGCATCTTCCTCCTTTGATCCAGATTATAGAGCATCTTCCTCCTCTGATCCAGATGATAGAGCACCTTCCTCCTCTAACATCAGATTATAGAGCATCTTCCTCCTCTAACACCAGATTATAGAGCATCTTCCTCCTCTAATCCAGATTATAGAGCATCTTCCTCCTCTAACACCAGATTATAGAGCATCTTCCTCCTCTAACACCAGATTATAGAGCATCTTCCTCCTCTAACACCAGATTATAGAGCATCTTCCTCCTCTAATCCAGATTATAGAGCATTACACAATAATCCAGCGATGATCATATCATTAAGAAACTCTACTGAAACAGACGTATAAAGTAATCCTGGTGATCTTCTGTATTTGCAGTAACAGAGGATGTAACTAGTACTTTTTGAAGTAGTGAAAGTAGTGAGTAAATGTAAGTTACTGCCGTAGATCAGCTGGTTTGGAGACGCAGTCCTTCACGAGTATTTTTAGTGAAATGTGTTTTCCATGACTCAGCGCTTCATTAAAAGGTCTAATCAGTCACAGAGTCGGAGCATCGCCACGGCGACCACGAGGGTCACATGACGTGGTGAATGTTTTACAGGACGCCTGCACGTTGCCTCTATTTCAGGAATGTGGAGTTCTTGTGGCCTGAAGTAGGAACAAATTCAGTTTTTTCTAGTTTGAAGCTCATGAAGCCTGAAGGAAGTTGTTTTTAAGAGGACAAAGTCAGAGGGACAGACGGAGGACAGAGGACAGTGTGACGGAGACAGATGACTTTTAGCTCTTGTTTTCCCTGAAAAGCTTCATAAAGTCAACCTGGAAAAAATGAGCACAAGATAACGGAACGTTCCAGGTTAAAGTCTGAGTTGTGAAACAAACTGGAAATGTGCAGAAGGTCGACTGGAAACTGCAGCTTTTATTTTTTTAGTTCTTGTTTCTCACATGTTTTGCTTTGTTGCTGCATCGTGTTGTCATGGTGATTGTTTTCTAATGTAGCGACAAACAAACGGAACGATCCACTAGAAACATCTACAATGAAACAACGCAGACATTCTAGTGGGCAGACCACCAAAATAAAACTGCCAAGATGGATTGTTATTATGGGGACTGTCAAAATAAAACCACCAAGATGGATTATTATGGGGACTGTCAAAATAAAACCACCAAGATGGATTGTTGTTATGGGGACTGTCAAAATAAAACTACCAAGATGGATTGTTATTATGGGGACTTTCAAAATAAAAAGTTTCCTCTATATTGATCCTAGTAGCTGCATTCAGAATCTGCTCTGTCTGTGTGAGCTGGACTGGCTCCGCCCATCTATGGGAAGAGGAGGAAGTACTTCCTCTCGTGGCGCCATGTGCCAGAGCAGCGCTGCCTGATTGTGGGAGGAGTCAAAGGGGGAGGAGCCTACCTTGACTGTGATTGGCTGAACCCCCGATGACATCATATAGGGTCTGATTTCTGATTGGCTGCTTGGAGCAACACACTTTTTAACACCTGGAACAACCAGGGAGAGAGAGGACACACTGTCTTCACCAGAGTGACTGACTGCCTCCCTTGTCCCCCTGGTCCCCCACGTCCCCCGGTCCCCCTCCTCCCCCTCGCACCACCCCACCTTTCATCAGCAGTGTAGCTCCGCCCCCACGCTTGGCCTCCAGCCCAACATTCCTGGTGGAGCAGCTCTGGTCCAGGTCGCTCAGGAAGAGCAGCTGAACTGTTTTCCTCTCGATTGTCAAGCGTCTCGATGGTCGAGAGTCTCGTTGGTCAAGAGTCTCGATGGTCAAGAGTCTCGATGGTCAAGAGTCTTGATGGTCAAGAGTCACGATGGTCAAGAGTCTCGTTGGTCAAGAGTCACGATGGTCAAGAGTCTCGATGGTCAAGAGTCTCGATGGTCAAGCGTCTCGATGGTCAAGAGTCACGATGGTCAAGAGTCTCGTTGGTCAAGAGTCTCGATGGTCAAGAGTCACGTTGGTCAAGAGTCACGTTGGTCAAGAGTCACGTTGGTCAAGAGTCACGTTGGTCAAGAGTCACGATGGTCAAGAGTCACGATGGTCAAGAGTCTCGATGGTCAAGAGTCACGTTGGTCAAGAGTCACGTTGGTCAAGAGTCACGTTGGTCAAGAGTCACAATGGTCAAGAGTCTCGTTGGTCAAGAGTCACGATGGTCAAGAGTCACGATGGTCAAGAGTCACGTTGGTCAAGAGTCACGTTGGTTTGTCCAGAGGGGAGGAAGAAGTTTACTGACGTAGATTAAAACATCAGTTTATCACAGTGAAGACAAACTGTCCCTCTATCAGGACAAAGTCTCCGTCTCACTGCTTTCACCTCGTCTGGAACAAAACACTTTTATCAGAACACTTTTATCAGAACACTTTTATCAGAACACTTTTATCAGAACACATGTTTCTGAAGAGGTGCGACTCATTTTGTCTGAATTCCTGCTGAAACGAACCTCGTCAGTCGTTTCGCCTCGTCGCTTCTGGTCAAACTGAGTCACCTGGCAGCTGGAAGAGTCGATATGACGGAGCTGCACCATGTTTCTTTACTCTTTCTTCTTCTCCTCTTCTTCACTCCTTCTCCTCCTCTTCTTCACTCCTTCTTCTTCAGTCTCCCAGTAAAGTCAAAGTTCTGCACCACCAAGTCGTCACAAGACGAGAGATAAAAGTGATATTTGAATTCATTCCTGGCTTGTTTGTGGCTTGAGGCTTTAAAAACGAGCTTCATTGAGGAGCTGGACACGGAAAAGACGAGATAAGAAAAGACGAGATAAGAAAAGACGAGATAAGAAAAGACGAGATAAGAAAAGACGAGATAAGAAAAGACAAGATAAAACAAGACGAGACAATCCTTTCTGTCACAAACAAAGCTTTCCAGGTCAGAACCAGTGGAGTTCCAGACTTGTGCTTTACTGTTCACAGTGTTTTTCTTTCCCTCCTCCGTCCCTCTGGGATTCTCTACCTTCACTTCTCTGCTTCAGACTGACACATGAAGTCCAAACAAGGTTTTCCAGGCAAAACTGGAGCGTTTCCTGGAAAATGTGCATTTTGTTTGTTTACCTTTTCAAAGCCAGCGTCTGGACGTGAACAGGTGAAGACCAGTGGAGCAGAACGGAGGCTGGTCCCCTGGTCCCCTGGTCCCTTGGTCCTCTGATCCTCTGATCCTCTGGTCCCCTGGTCCCCTGGTCCCCTGATCCCCTGGTCCTCTGGTCCTCTAGTCCCCTGGTCCCCCTGGTCCTCTGGTCTCCTGGTCCTCTGATCCTCTGGTCCCCTGGTCCTCTGGTTCTCTGGTCCCCTGGTCCCCTGGTCCCCTGGTCCCCTGGTCCCCTGGTCCCCTGGTCCCCTGGTCCCCTGGTCCTCTGGTCCTCTGGTCCCCTGGTCCCCTGGTCTCCTGGTCCTCTGGTCCTCTGGTCCTCTGGTTCTCTGGTTCTCTGGTCCCCTGGTCCTCTGGTCCCCTGATCCCCTGGTCCTCTGGTCCTCTTGGTCTCTGGTCCTCTGGTCCTCTGGTCCTCTGGTCCTCTGGTTCTCTGGTACCCTGGTCCTCTGGTCCTCTGGTCCCCTGGTCCTCTGATCCTCTGATCCTCTGGTCCCCTGGTCCTCTGGTCCCCTGGTCCCCTGGTCCTCTGGTCCTCTGGTCCCCTGGTCCTCTGGTCCCCTGATCCCCTGGTCCTCTGGTCCTCTTGGTCTCTGGTCCTCTTGGTCTCTGGTCCTCTGGTCCTCTGGTCCTCTGGTCCTCTGGTTCTCTGGTACCCTGGTCCTCTGGTCCTCTGGTCCCCTGGTCCTCTGATCCTCTGATCCTCTGGTCCCCTGGTCCTCTGGTCCCCTGGTCCTCTGGTCCTCTGGTCCTCTGGTCTCCTGGTCCTCTGGTCCTCTGGTCCTCTGGTCCTCTGGTTCTCTGGTACCCTGGTCCTCTGGTCCCCTGGTCCTCTGATCCTCTGATCCTCTGGTCCCCTGGTCCTCTGGTCCCCTGGTCCTCTGGTCCTCTGGTCCTCTGGTTCTCTGGTCCTCCAGCAGACAAACAAGCTGCAGCTTTCCTAAACACAGAAATTCTGAATCTGCTGATAAATAAGAGATTTTAGTCCCTGAAGACAACCAGAGCAGACGGGGGACATGCAGGACAGGAAGACCAAGAACCACCTTGTTTCAGGATCTTCACCCAGGAGGGACATTCAAACTCCAGACGGTTCCACCGCCGCCCAGCTGCAACCTTAAAGTCCCAGTGAAATGAAGGTTCCACCTCCAGAACCCTCTGGTGTCTCTTCTAGAACGTTTTCCTGCTAACTGGCTGAAGGTCAAATGTTAAAACACGACAATCTGTGAGAAAATAGCCGATAAACGGCGCTATTTCCTCTGCTGGGCGGAGCTTCTGACAATAACAGAGTGACATCACGAGTTGTGCACACGCCCAAGTTGTGTTTACATTATGGAGGATCAGAGTTTTGACCACGAAGAGGCTGAATTGAACCAGATTTCATCATCGTGGTCATTTCAAACCCAGTGATTGATGAAGAAGACACAGAAGGTGGTTCTGCCATCGGTGACCCCGTCTGGAACATGTTTGAGGAAGCAGCCGCTAGCCGCTAGCCGCTAGCCGCTAGCCGTGCTCCTTTCCTCCTCTCTGGTCTCTTCCAGGCTCAATCTTTCATCAAGGCTCATAAAACGCCGACTAGAACTTCAAAACACTGTAAAAACTTGAATATTTAAGAGGAAACAAGCCGATATAAACACAACAGATGGAGATCTGCACAACTCTTGACGTCACGCTCACGAAGAAGAATTCCCCCGACTTCCTCGGCTGGAGATAAAAAATTCAAATAACTTTGTTATGCGACAACAGTGGTGGAGCAGAGTCGGAGGAACCTTAGAAGTAGAACCACAACTGTCGTTTTCTACAAAGTAGAGTTTTACGTTTCACTGGGACTTTAAGGAAACAAAGCGTGGTGGTTTGTGCTTCCAGGGACGGAGAACGTGATCCGGGCCTGCGTGGAGAGCGGCGTGCAGCGTCTGGTCTACACCAGCAGCATGGAGGTGGTCGGGCCCAACATGGACGGAGACCACTTCCTCAGGTGGGACACTTCTTACTGCATGGTGTCCACAATCACTTTGTCTTTCTGCTGTCAAATACTGAGAGGGCAGCACACACACACACTGGTTGGGATGAAAGGGGGGGGGGGAGGAGGAGGAGGAGGAGGAGGAGGAGGAGGAGATACATACATTTTTCTATTTTTTTTCTTCTTTTCTTTTTTTTCATTATAACAATAATCACAGTGATCCAAATATTTCCCAGCTGCCATGAGATGAAACCATCCTGAGCAACAACAGAGCAAAAACCTAAATAATCACAACAATAATAACAAAAACAAAAACAAAAGGACACAAAACAAAGAACAAAACATGATTTTGGTCATTGACAGAACAAAAGCAGAAAATAAGAAAAATCAGCAGCAAACTGCAGTGGAGTCGAGGTGTTTTGTTTTTTTTGTTTATTTGTCAGTTCAGTTAAATGTTTTTTCACCTAAAGAACCAAAAGAGCTTTTCCTTCTCGTGCAACATTTCTTCATAACTTGTCAGTTGAACACGTTAAAATAGAAGAATGTAGCTGTGAAGACGTGTAAACTGTAGTCGTAACATAAAAAACAGAACCGAGGTCAAAATGACAGGATGGACGGATGAAAAACAAGATGTAGAGACAGTTAGAATTGAAAGGTTATTATATTATAAGCTTGTTATTTCACTGGGAGCTGAATGTGGCCCCTGAGCTGAAATGTGTTTTTATCCAAATACTTGAAATACTTGACATTCTTGTGCTTCCTTCAAACAGAAATGGAATTTGAAAACATGT
>NC_137665.1:732724-754312 GCF_963422515.1 Blennius ocellaris
AGCGTCTGTTGTTGTTGTTGTGATACTCGGATACTTCCGGGACAAACTCGTCTTCACAGCTACATTCTTCTATTTTAACGTGTGAAACTGACAAGTTCTGAAGAAATGTTGCACGACAAGGAAAAGCTATTTTGGTTCTTTAGGTGGAAAAACATTTAACTGACAAACAAAATAAAAAAAAAAACCTCAACTCAGCTGTGTGTGTGTGTGTGTGTGTGTGTGTGTGTGTGTGTGTGTGTGTGTGTGTGTGTGTGTGTGTGTGTGTGTGTGTGTGTGTGTGTGTGTGTGTGTGTGTGTGTGTGTGTGTGTGTGTGTGTGTGTGTGTGTGTGTGTGTGCAGGGGGGACGAGGACACGCCCTACACAGTGAGACACACCATGGCCTACCCCCGGAGCAAGGCCCAGGCAGAGAGGCTGGTGCTGGAGGCCGACGGCACCGAGGTCAGACTCATGGCAACATCTGAACACTGGGGGGGCCACTGGGGGGGCCACTGGGGGGGGCACTGGGGGGGGCACTGGGGGGCCACTGGGGGGGGCACTGGGGGGCCACTGGGGGGCCACTGGGGGGGGGCCACTGGGGGGCGACGCTCAGCACCCCCAGCACCAGGCTGGACCTCCTCCTTCCTCCTGGTCTTCCTCCTCTTCTTCCTCCTCTTCTTCCTCCTCTTCCTCCTCTTCGTCGTCCTCCTCTTCTTCCTCCTCGTCTTCCTCCTTCCTCCTGGTCTTCCTCCTCCTCCTCTTCTTCCTCCACCTCTTCCTCCTGGTCCTGCTCCTCTTCTTCCTCCTTCTTCCTCCTGCTCTTCCTCCTCTTCCTCAACTTCTTCCTCTTCTTCCTCCTGGTCTTCCTCCTCTTCTTCCTCCTCGTTCCTCCTCTTCTTCCTCCTCCTTCTTCCTCCTGGTCTTCCTCCTCCTTCTTCCTCCTCGTTCCTCCTCTTCTTCCTCCTGTTCTTCCTCTTGTTCTTCCTCCTGTTCTTCCTCCTGTTCTTCCACCTCTTCTTCCTCCTCTTTGTCCTCCTCGTCCTCTTCGTCCTCCTCCTCGTCTTCCTCCTCCTTCCTCCTGTTCTTCCTCCACCTCTTCCTCCTCCTCTTCCTCCTCTTTGTCCTCCTCGTCCTCTTCGTCCTCCTCCTCTTCTTCCTCCTCTTCTCCCTCCTCTTCTCCCTCCTCTTTGTCCTCCTCGTCCTCCTCTTCTTCCTCCTCTTCTTCCTCCTCTTCTTCCTCCTCCTTCTTCCTCCTCGTTCCTCCTCTTCTTCCTCCTGTTCTTCCTCCTCATCTTCCTCCTCCTTCCTCCTGTTCTTCCACCTCTTCTTCCTCCTCTGTCTTCCTCCTCCTTCCTCCTGTTCTCCCTCCTCCTCTTCCTCTTGTCAACAAGTGGTTGTTTGTCCCCTGCAGGTCTCCGGTGGACGCCGTCTGTCCACCTGCTCCCTGAGGCCGACGGGGATCTACGGCGAGGGCCACCAGCTGATCAAGGACTTCTACAAGGAGACGGTCCGGAGGGGGGGCCTGGTGATCGGGGGCATCCCGGAGCACGTGGAACATGGACGGGTGTACGCAGGTAGAACCACCTGGGGGGGGAGGAGGGGGGGCGGAGCTTCCAGTCAGCTGACGAGCAGCACAAGCTGATGATTCTGAGTTTCACAGGAACTTTGATGATAAAAGGAGTCGTTTCCTTCAGGTCACGTCTCAGAATCCAGTTGAGTTCATGTGATGAGGTTAGTGAGGAAACAGGAGCTGGAACTAGTCCTCTGGGTAACTGATGAGTACTACTAACTTTTAGTTACTTGCCCAAACCGAGTACCGTTAAGTACTTATTAAATCCCATAAAGGTGATCGATACTCCAACGAGGCGTCGTCTGTAAAAACACTTTATTCCACTGAAAAATGATCATCAGGTGATAATTATCAGTAAAAGGTCATTAATTTTAAACAGGCGTCCATAAAAAAAGAAAAAAAAAAAGAAAGGAATGACGTCCTGCAAACTGTTAAAACAAAAGCCCAGATCGTCTCTGGTCTGTGGAGTTAAAGTGACGGAGCAGAAGAGTTTCAACAAGTGAAGGAATCTGCTGGATTTCATGTTTACTCACTTTGTTTTGTTTGTTTCATAGTTTAGTCTGATGGTTTTAGAACTTCACCTTGAAACGCCTGTAAAAGACCATTGATGGACGCTAAGCTAACGCTAACGTCCGCCGCTCGCTGTGCCGTCAGGTAACGTGGCCTGGATGCACGTCCTGGCCGCCCGCGCGCTCCGCGACCGGCCGCAGGAAGTGGGCGGCGAGGCGTTCTTCTGCTACGACGACTCGCCCTACAAGAGCTACGAGGACTTCAACATGGCGCTGCTGTCCGCCTTCAACTTCCGGAAGACGCGCGTCCCGCTGCTGGCGCTCTGGTTCCTGGCCGTGCTCAACGACGTGCTGCGCTGGGTCCTGAGGCCGCTGTACAACTACACGCCGCTGCTGAACCGCTACACCCTGGCGGTGGCCAGCACCACCTTCACGGTGGGGACGGACAAGGCCCAGCGCTACTTCCAGTACCGCCCGCTGTACGACTGGGACCAGAGTCTGGCCCGCACCCGGGACTGGATCGCCACCTTCGGCGCCGACAAACCCAAAGACGCCTAGCGCCCCGCGGCGCGGCGCGGCGCCGTGCTCAGCGGGTGGTCGTAATGTTGCGGCCGATCGCTGCTCACACTCAGAGGTGCACCAAATGAAAGCATGACTCAGCGATTCTGCCCAGGTCCTCCGGTTGTTTGGTTTCCAGCGTCGTCACGACGGTGGAGGGAAGAAAAGGTGCACATTTCACATGGTAATAAACTGATATTTGAAACGTTCCGACGACTCGGCATGAAGGCCTGGTCTGTTTTTCTTGGAGGGAAGGAAGGAAGGAAGGAAGGAAGGAGGGAAGGAAGGAAGGAAGGAAGGAAGGAGGGAAGGAGGGAATGAGGGTTCACACCTCCGCCAGGCCCGTCTGACCTTCTTCTTCTTCTTCTTCTTCTTCTTCTTCTTCTTCTTCTTCTTCTTCTTCTTCTTCTTCTTCCGTCACAATGACTGAAGGAATTTTCCCCCTCAATGAAACATTTTTGATTTCGGGGTTCGTTTTCTACGTTTTCTCTGGTTTGTCACTCAGAAATTTGTTCAGTATTAAAAACTAAATGTGGGTTTTCTGAATTAAACTGCAGCACAACTCGTATATTTGATGACATGAAGAATTACAGGTGAATCATTACGATGTTCTGTAATGTGGCAGTAGCGAGTCTCTGTTGGAAAGCACTTGCTGCTATGTGGGTCCCGTTGCCATGACGACCCTCTCGAGGGAAAACGTAGAATATTTGTGTGTATTTGTTTTGGGGGTCAGTTTACGTAACAGCCGAGCGACTTTTTGGAAAACTGAAATGTTCGGAGGTGATGTAAACGGGGAAACGCTACTTTGACGAAATGCAGTTCTGCACATTTTCACAACTTCCTCCGGAGTCACGACTCCGTCAGTCCACTATAGTGGAGTGACTCACTACACCCCCTTGTGGTACAATGTAGTATTGCAAGATGCATCGACGTGGCTTCTTTATATTAATTTCTAAGTCGCCTTCAAAGTATTTCCATTCAGTTGTTGTGAAAATGTATTTTTGTGATTCCAATAAAGACTATTTAATATATTCAACATGTTTTCTGTTGCGTCGTTCTTTGTGTTTGTCACAATAACCGACTTCCATTACGTCACACGTCGGTGTGCGTCAGTGAAAGTAAAGATCTGAGTTCTGGTTCCAACGGCGGCTCCGTCTTCTTCACCACATGCTGGCGTTTCCATGGTAACGTGAGCTGTTTACCCAGACTGCAACAGGATCTGCTGGAAACTCGGATTACATCTGCATGACTCAGAGGGAGTTCCCTCTGCAGAGCTGTTGACATCACTCTGCTGTTCCAGGGTGTTTCCTACTCCCCCCCCCCCCCCCCCCTCCTCCACCCCTCCTCCACCCCCCCATCCTCCACCCCCCCCTCCTCCAAACAATGGAAGTGACTCGGATCCAATCGGTTTCAGCAGCAGAACAAAGAACAAAGATGTTTGAAGAATTGAAACTAATAATCAACCTGCTGACGCGTCATAACATTAAATGTGATGTGTAACGGTCGTACTTCAAGCAGGAAATCACCTTAAACGGAGGTTGTGTTGATGGGAAAGCGGTTCTATGTTGTTTGTGTCAATTTATTGGACAGATTTAATTCTGTTGCAATAATTTTCACACTTCTTGGTTCTGAAAAGTCATGAGAATTTACATTATTTATCCCAAAAAATTCTTAAAGGGGAAAAGATGTATAAATCTACATTTTTTTTTACACTTTGCATAAATACTCCCATTATTGTTACGTTGGGCTTTTAAGAGTATTTATTTCCTCAATAATGTAACTTTGCTCACACTGTTAAAATTGTCTGATGTTGCTTTAAAAACCACAGCTCTCTATTGACTATGCTCCCAATTTGAATAATCTATAAACTTCTTAACACTGAGTTTCATAATTTCTTCTTTTAACAGTGAAAAAGTCACATTTTAATGTCGATGTTTAATGTCGATGAACCAGACGCCGAGTTTATTGTGACTTTACTGTCATACATTGTGTTAATCTCTTATTCCTGTTTTCATTACTCCTGTATCGACTCTAAGAATAGGTTTTACTCTATTTTGTTTTAATCAAGAAGTATTTAACATGTTCTGGGTTCTTCATCTTCGGTCACTCACAGTTTTGTCATCAACTGATTTCCAGGAATGAAAGATTCAGAAATAAGTTTCATAAATTACAATATTTTTCTTCACTGCTTCGCCTCAAACGTCAATATGAGGATTTTAACTAAATGCGACGGCGCCATCTAGTGGTGTTTTTCACTCCCAGCAAATAGAAACAAGAATTCGTCTGTCAATAAGAATGCTTTGAATATTTTCAGATTTTTTTACATATTTGATCGTACTTTTTTCCCTTATTTTCTATAAGAAGACTAAAACCAGATGATTATTTCAATATAAATAAGACGGAAGTTGACGTTGATACCGGTGAGGTTTATCATGACATCTGAACTCATTTTCTTTTTTTCACATCCGAGAATTAAAACTGAACGGTTGAATATGTCTGTGTTCAAATGTTGGGATTGAAAGTAAGAATTAACCATACATATAAATACTAGTAATGTAGTGAAGTGCATATGGTTGTGTAGAAAATATTTACATTTTATCAACATGTTAAAGAAGTCAAAAATGGTCATTTCCATTAAAAATATGACATGTTTTACTCTTAGACTTCATTTAATATTTTGATAGATGCATAAACAGTTAAAACTGGGTTGATGGTGTAATCAGATATAATACATGTACCAATATAGAACATAACTGACATCTTTATTCTTTTAAAAGTAATTCATCTTAGCAGAGATGTCACAATTGATAGAATTGAAAAAAGAATTCTAATTTCTTATTTCAAAACTTCTTAGTTTTGACAGTCTATTGAGATAATTTCTGTTTTACTGAGAATTTTGTCAATAAACTTGTCAACAATACGCAGATGATTGTGTTGAAATGCTGGAAATAAAAGTAATCAAAGTAAATACTACCCATCAGGTAAAATACATACAATTATATAAAATATGTAACCATTTTATTCATTACTTTATTTGTAATTACAATACAATAACGTTTTTTTTAAGTTATTAAAAATGAGTAATAATACAGCTGTAAGTAATTGAGTATTTGCAGGGAGTTTCCTGTACGTGCGCGTGCTCGACGACATTGACGTGAGCGCGCACGCAGCTGTCAGTAGGAAATGCGGGCTGTGCGGACCTTGCGTGCTGGATGCTCCCGAGCCGCCGTGCGTGGATGAAGTACCGCAGACGGAGCTCCGGTTGGAGAATGAAAGGCTGCCCGGGGGTGTTTTGGAAGCTCGAGGCGGCTGCGTGTGTCTCCGGGAGAAACGGGAACATTTAGCGGGAGCGCGATGCTAACGAGGCTACCGGCCGCTAGCCGCTAACGTTAGCCTGCTCGCTCCCTCCAGGACGTCTCCCTCCAGCCCCCCCCGCCTTCCTCCGTCTCCACCCCGGGGCTTGACTGTTTGTTTTCTCCTCGCCCCGCCACTCTCAAACGGAGGAGGTAACGGAACCGGAGCTGTGGCGGGGGGACGCGCCGACAGCAACCCCCTGGCTCTCCAGGCGGACGGATACCAGTGACACGCCGGTCGCCGGTGAGTCAGAGAGCGGAGTTGAAGTTGAAGTTGACCGGGGCAGCGGGGGTGGGAAAGGCCGTGGACCGGGCTCGTCCAGGGCCTGACAGGCTGGAGAGGGGAGGGGGGAAGAGGAGGAGGGGGGAGGGAGGGGGGGGAGGGTGGCGGCTATTAGCTGTTAGTAAACCGCTGCTCCTTGTGGGCTGAATCGGGAAGTCGAGCCGAGGCCTCCGGGGGGACGAGGTGCTGTTAGCCTTTAGCCGTTAGCCGCTAGCCTGCAGTCGAGCTGCTTCATCAGCGGAACCCTGGATCACCTGCCTGGCTTGTGTTGGTAAATACCGATGGAATGATGGTGGTGGTGGTGGTGGTGGGGGGGTCTCCTCCTCCTCCTCCAGTGTCCACCACAAACGGAGCTCTTTAACTCGTCTGCAGCTCAAATAGAATCATATAACGTCAAATAGAAGTTCCTCACACACTTCTGTCATGATCTGCAGCAGAAGAGGAAACAATGCAGCCCGAGGCTCCTACGAACCCTGAACCCTACATTCACTGTCTGGCTGTGTTCAGAACCCTGAACCCTACATTCACTGTCTGGCCGTGTTCAGAACCCTGAACCCTACATTCACGGTCTGGCCGTGTTCAGAACCCTGAACCCTACATTCACCGTCTGGCCGTGTTCAGAACCCTGAACCCTACATTCACGGTCTGGCCGTGTTCAGAACCCTGAACCCTACATTCACTGTCTGGCTGTGTGTTCAGAACCCTGAACCCTACATTCACTGTCTGGCTGTGTGTTCAGAACCCTGAACCCTACATTCACTGTCTGGCTGTGTGTTCAGAACCCTGAACCCTACATTCACCGTCTGGCTGTGTGTTCAGAACCCTGAACCCTACATTCACTGTCTGGCCGTGTTCAGAACCCTGAACCCTACATTCACTGTCTGGCCGTGTTCAGAACCCTGAACCCTACATTCACGGTCTGGCCGTGTTCAGAACCCTGAACCCTACATTCACCGTCTGGCTGTGTTCAGAACCCTGAACCCTACATTCACTGTCTGGCCGTGTTCAGAACCCTGAACCCTACATTCACGGTCTGGCCGTGTTCAGAACCCTGAACCCTACATTCACGGTCTGGCCGTGTTCAGAACCCTGAACCCTACATTCACTGTCTGGCTGTGTGTTCAGAACCCTGAACCCTACATTCACTGTCTGGCTGTGTGTTCAGAACCCTGAACCCTACATTCACCGTCTGGCTGTGTGTTCAGAACCCTGAACCCTACATTCACTGTCTGGCCGTGTTCAGAACCCTGAACCCTACATTCACTGTCTGGCCGTGTTCAGAACCCTGAACCCTACATTCACTGTCTGGCTGTGTTCAGAACCCTGAACCCTACATTCACGGTCTGGCCGTGTTCAGAACCCTGAACCCTACATTCACTGTCTGGCTGTGTGTTCAGAACCCTGAACCCTACATTCACTGTCTGGCTGTGTGTTCAGGCATTATCTCAAGCACTGATGAAGCTAATCTGTTCGGGCTTTGTGTTTATATTACAATGTTTACATGCTTGCAGGTGATTTTCACTTCTTTGATTCAACTCCTGAAAGTTCTGCACACTCGGCTCGTATAGTGTTTAGCTATTTTGCATAATGTTCCTTAACACAACGTTTTACTGTTTGCGTTCTCTGTGGAGAGCAGAGAAATAGTAAATAGTCAGTTTTCTGGGTGCACATGGCAGTAAACTTGAACGTGGTATTCTGTGTAAACTGATCAACAGTAAAAGTGTAGACATGTTGGTTTGTTGTTGAGAATAACATCAAAAACTCTAAGTTCTGAATCTCTGAAGAGACTGTGTGTTTCCAGTATCGCTTACGGCTTTTCTTCACTGACATCTAAAGGTTACTTAGAAAAGCGTTTGCCGATTTATATGGTCCACATATGTAATAGACGGTAATGTTGTTTCGCAGCTTCAGTCATCTCGGGACTACTTATGCCGTCGCGTTCAACGATTTCCACCAACATGGTGACAGTGTCTGTTGCTCACACCGACTGATGTCCCTGATGGAACTCTGGGCTTCATGTCTTCCTCAAACACACTTGGTCACATGCAGACGCAAATATGGGCTCCGTCTCCCGAGGAAAGGTGTGACGGCTTTATACCCGAGCTGTTGCCCTCGGTAACACATCAGTTTCCTGAACACACATTAAAAATGACAATTTATCATTTCTGTTTATAATATGCCTGGCTGTGATTGCTACCAACACAATGCCACAGATTTAGCTTCTTTTCCAGTAGTTGTGAGAAGAAATCGACAGAGAATAATAATGTGATCCTCCACAGAAGTTGACTGACGGCAGATTTATCTGGTGTTCAGATTACTAAGGGATCATGTGCACCCGGTGATGTTTTATCTGAGAATGACCAACCCTGTGCTCACAGCTTGATCTCTCCTCCACACTCCACTCCTTCTGGGCATGTACACCGCTCATCAAGCATTTTCTATTCTATTCTATCTGAGCATGCAATGAAAGAAAGCAAGTTATGCAGTAACAGATTGAGCCAGAAAGAAAATGACAAGCATGACGTGTAGCGGCCAGGAAGTAAATGAAGATGAGTCTGGAGAAGAAAGAAGAATTACATGTGAAACGGGTGGAAGAACCCACAGGCCACAAGATCTAATAGATTAAATTAACACACACTGAGTCTTTCGGTGTCGTTCAGACGGCAGTCGTCGGTTTTAAATGGTTCAGAACTTCCTCCTGAAGTTGGAGGAAGTTCTCATCATTTGTGTTTGTGCCTGTTGGCGGAAGTTCCACCTGCTCAGGTGAGCCTGTGGACACAAGCAGCAGTATAACCGACCCTGACGAGCAAAATCCACTTTTCACATGTTCCGAGTGTCAATAAGCAATTTCTGTTCATATGTTGGGTTGCAAACATTTCTGAGATGGCAGTGATTTTAACCTATTTTAACGTCTTCACCTGCACAATGACACTCAGGAAGATCTCAGCATCATCTTATATTAGCGTTTAGAAGGAAAAACGTGATTAAACGTCGATGCAGTCGTTTCCTGTCTGCAGCAGGTTTTGTTTGTTGTTGCAGTCAAGAGGCTCTTTGTTGAGATTTAAGAAGTGGCTTTCCTTGTCTTTGTGTTTGTGAAGGAGAGATCTGAGTGGAGCCATGGCTGAGCTCTCCACCTTCTCCCCGTCTCCACCCGGACTGGCCGACCCTCACGCTGCTCCACCCAGCCCCGCTCCAGAGGCGGCCAGGGAGACGCCCGCTCCAAAGTCTTCCTTGTACAACGACAAAGCCTTGACGGGTCTGGCCTCCAGTCCGCAGCCTCCAGCCCCCCCCAAACTCTCCACTGAGCCTCCAGGCCCCCCCAAACTCTCCGCCGAGCCTCCAGGCCCCCCCAAACTCTCCGCCGAGCCTCCAGGCCCCCCAAAACTCTCCGCCGAGCCTCCAGCCCCCCCCAAACTCTCCGCTGAGCCCCCCGTCCCGTCGTTGGTATGTGGAGCTGCTCCACTGCTGGACGAGTCGACGGGGGACGATGCAGAGGCTGGTGCTGGTGCTCGGGTCATTAAGGAGACTACGTTATGTGACATGCCTGCTGCAGAGCTCCAGAACTCTGAGAGCCTGAATACTGAGGCCCAGAACTCTGAGGCCCAGAACTCTGAGGCCCAGAACTCTGAGGCCCAGAACTCTGAGACTCCGGCGCAGGCGACTGAGCCGTCGGCGCCCAGCGAAGCTCCTCAAGTGCCCCCCTCCACTGATGTAAATCCTCCTCCTAACCTGTACCCCAGCGTTCATGTGGCCCAGAACCCAAACCCTGTCCCGGACGACGCTCCGGGGGCGGCGGTCCAAACCCACACCGCTCCGCCAGCGGAGGAGGAGGAGGAGGAGGAGGAGCCTCAGCCGCCCCCCCCACAAGCACAAGCCCGTCAGGGCGACCCTCCTCCCGTGTCCCCAAAGCCTCACCTGGAAGCCTGGAAGGCAGACCCGCCCCCGCCCCCGACCCCCAGCAGGGCGGAGCACCCCGGCCCCTCGGTGCCGCTGATCCACGAGCCCCCCTCCGCCTGCCCGCTGCCCAACCCCAACCCCCGGCCGGCCCCGGACACCCTCAGCTACCTGGAGTCGGCCAGCTTGATGTCGGGGACGCTGGAGTCCCTGTCGGGCCTGGGGGAGGACGGCAGCTCGGTGGGCTCAGACTCCGAGATCAACGGCCTCACGGTCCGGCGCACGGACAAGTACGGCTTCCTGGGCGGGAATCAGTACAGCGACGGCGGGTGAGTGCAAGGCCTCCGCTCTCCCTTCCTCACACCCCCCCCCTTTCAAAAAGAAAATGACACGAGTGTTTTTGACGGCAGTAACGGTAAAATCACCAGTGAGACTCAAGTCGGCGGCGTTAACGTCCACGACAGAAACAATGTCAACGACAACTAAACATTAACATCGTCCATAATAATGTTCACATCACACAACAATTTACATTTTGGCAAAACAGCTGCAGCAGCAACGATGCTTAGTAGGTAAGGAAGTAATAACTTCATTTGTTTGCATGATTCAAAACATGGTGAATTGTTATGACAAGCCAAACCTACATGAACTGCCTTCTTCGGGACAATATATTGCCAGGTATCCGCACACATACCAGAAAAAAAGTCATTTGATTTGCATCTAATGGTAGTAATATTACCTGAAATTGTATATGGTGTTCAAGTACTTTTTAAAACTTTGTTTCATCATGACATACATTCCCTGTCCCACCTTCAACAGTAATACATAGCAATCATATTTTTTGACATTGTTTGTCCTGCAAATTGAGTTTTTTACAACATTTTTGGTCTTCAGTTCAAATAGCCTCAAGAAAAAGTCAACTATTAGAGGATGGGGATGTGATAAAGCTGATGGAAGCTTGATAGCAACACCGCTTATTGGGAACAGTCATGCTGCTAAACAATAATCTTCACACCTCATGTGAGTTTCTAGTGTTATAAGTATAAGAAGTTATTTAAAAAATTCTAAACAGGAATAACATAAGAAGCAAAGCTAAAGTGAAATGGACCCGTTTAAGCCGTCAGTGTGTCTTTGAGGACGAGTGTAAAGACGAGCTTGGTCTCTGCCCTGCAGGTTTTTAACCAGACGTTCTCCATGACGTCACAAAGACGTTACGTAGATTAATAATCTAAATGCTGCTCCATTATCTTCCTTTTCAACTCTCCACTTGGCTCCAGCCAGCCCAGGGAGACCCTCCCCTCTCCTCTCCTGACGCTTCCTGCCTTCCTCTTCTCTAAACATATCTCGTCCTCTGCCTCCCCTTGCTCTGACTCACATGATGCTGATGGCGCTCGCTGACTCAATATGTACTGACTTTGTGTCTCTGCTATCGCCTCTCACTCCCATCTGCTCCCTTCCACCTCTTTTCTGTCACTTTTCTGACCAGCTAATTGCCCTTCCGCTCCTGAATAATTCAATCTTTATTGATTGGTTGGCATTGAGCAGTGGCAGTGTGTTCTGGTGCCCCAGCAGGACGGAGGAGTTCTTCAGCATGTGCTGGTTCACTGGCGAGAAAAAAGGGGATGTAGGAGTCTATTACGCTGACGTGGAGTCATAACATGAGTCTATAGAGGAGATGTTCTTATCTCTTTCTCAACCAACTTCCCAAACCGAGGCGCTGCAGTCCATCTGCTGTGATAATGTTGCTCTAAATCAAGTGATTCATTGACAAAACAATAAAAGTCACCGCTTATGTACACGTCAATAAAGAAAATCAACATTAAGTGCATGAAAATGATGGTAAGAAAATATCAGCAGTAAAAATGTACATATTAGTCTTGACGCACACAGATCAGCAGTATTTGTTAACATTTGTACTCGTAGTAAGATAATACAATATTTAAAAAGGTAAAATAGACTTAAACATTTCAAATAGTAAAAAAAGCATTTCACTGCAACATTTCAGAATATACAAGTAATCAACTTGAATAAACAAGTGCTAAATGACTCAACATAATAATGTGACCGTAAACCTCGACAGTGTTAGTTTTTATGAACAAGTGAACTTGAGTCGTGGAACATTTTCATTAAAGGACGGAACCGAGCTGCAGCGCAAATGATCTCACGTAACGTAAATGTGCGAATGGATTCGTGTTTAAAATGTGAATTCTGTCAGCAGATAACGTGTTAACATGACGGAACATTTCCTCTGTTTGTAATCCAGTAAAATGAATAAAAGTACAGGAATGGGAAGCAGTCCTTGTTCATGCTTCGGTAAAAAGTGTTCTAAAAATAGTCCAAGCATGAATAAATAGTGCAGCTATAAATAGTAAAAAGAACAAGTCTGAGTCAATCTAGAGACTAAATCAAGACCGAGACGGATAAATATGCACGTCTAATGTATTTGGAAATATTCTAGTGGTAAATGAGTGTGAAGCTCTTTTTCTATATTGTTTCTGTTTAGATTTAACAGTGTTTATTCATATTTGTAGGTTTTCTGTCTCTTCCTGTCTTTGTGGTCTTTTTCTGTCCGTTTCCATAGTTTGTCCTTTTCTCTCTATTTCTGTCTGTTTTATCTTTTTCTGCCTCTTTCTATTTTTCTTTTTGTCATTTTCTGCCTCTTTCCATCTGTCTTTTTGTCATTTTCTGCCTCTTTCATCTATCTTTTTTCTTTTTCTGTCCCTTTCCATCTTTCTTTGTCTTTTTCTGTCACTTTCATCTTTCTTTTTGTCTTTTTCTCTCTTTCATCTTTCTTTTTCTTTTTCTGTCTCTTTCCATGTTTCTTTTTGTCTTTTTCATCTCTTTCCATCTTTTTCTGTCTCTTTCCATCTTTCTTTTTGTCATTTTCTGTCTCTTTCATCTTTCTTGTTGTCTTTTTCTGTCTATTTCAATCTTTCCTTTTGTCTTTTTCTGTCTCTTTCCATGTTTCTTTTTGTCTTTTTCTGTCTCTTTCCATGTTTCTTTTTGTCTTTTTCTGTCTCTTTCCATCTTTTTTTTGTCTTTTTCTGTCTCTTTCAATCTTTCCTTTTGTCTTTTTCTGTCTCTTTCATCTTTCTTGTTGTCTTTTTCTGTCTATTTCAATCTTTCCTTTTGTCTTCTTCTGTCTCTTTCCATGTTTCCTTTTGTCTTTTTCTGTCTCTTTCCATCTTTTTTTGTCTTTTTCTGTCTCTTTCCATGTTTCTTTTTTGTCATTTTCTGTCTCTTTCCATCTTTCTTATATTTTTACGAAGTCGTTTCTATTGACATCCGTCGTTGCTGGTTGTTGCAGCGACAAGGACGTTGGAGTTGAAGTCGCCCGCCAGAGGGAGATGAAGTGGCTCGACATGTTCGCCAACTGGGACAAGTGGGTCAAGCATCGTTTCCAGAAGGTAAGCCGGCCAGGACCCGGGTGTCCCTCAGTCCTGCCAGAGGAGGACGGCGTCTTCAGCTGCTCGTCCTCTCTGTGTCTCCAGGTGAAGTTACGCTGTCGGAAGGGCGTCCCGTCGTCTCTCCGGGCCAAAGCCTGGCAGCTGCTGTCCAACAGCCAGGACCTCCTGCTGGCCAACCCGGGGAAGTTCGAGGTACGAGAGTCTCTTCAGCTCCGACGTCACGGCGCCTCAGAGAACCTCCTGATTCACTGCGTCTTGGTTTTACTTTAAGTGAAGAGGAGTGTTACCTGGTTACTCTTAAAGTCCCAGTGAAATGTAAAACACTACTTTATTTAAAGTCCCAGTGAAATGTAAAACACTACTTTATTTAAAGTCCCAGTGAAATGTAAAACACTACTTTATTTAAAGTCCCAGTGAAATGTAAAACACTACTTTATTTAAAGTCCCAGTGAAACATAAAACACTACTTTGCAAAAAACGATAGTTGTGGTCCTACTTCTAAGGTTCCTCCGACTCTGCCCCTCCACTGTTGTCGCATAACAAAGTTATTTGAATTTTTAATCTCCAGCCGAGGAAGTCGGCGGAATCCTTTTTCGTGAGCGTGACGTCACGAGTTGTGCAGATCTCCATCTGTTGTGTTTATATCGGCTTGTTTCCTCTTAAATATCCAAGTTTTTACAGTGTTTTGAAGTTCTAGTCGGCGTTTTATGAGCCTTGATGAAAGATTGAGCCTGGAAGAGACCAGAGAGGAGGAAAGGAGCACGGGCGGCGGGAGCGGCTAGCCGTTAGCTCGCGCAGCTAGCGGGAGCCGCTAGCGGCTAGCTCGGGCGGCTAGTAGACGATCCAGTAACACCTGGACTCATCTCCGGTGATTCCTCAGTCTTCTAGCTCTTGGACGTGTTGGATCCAGGAAGCCGGTCGTTCTGCCAAAAGTCAGGAGCCTCAAAGGTGAAAAGTGGCGGCTGCTGAGGCGAGGAGACGAGGACGAATGGAGGACGAAGCGTCTTCTGCTTCCTCAAACATGTTCCAGACGGGGTCACCGATGGCAGAACCACCTTCTGTGTCTTCTTCATCAATCACTGGGTTTGAAATGACCATGATGATGAAATCTGGTTCAATTCAGCCTCTTCGTGGTCAAAACTCTGATCCTCCATAATGTAAACACAACTTGGGCGTGTGCACAACTCGTGATGTCACTCTGTTATTGTCAGAAGCTCCGCCCAGCAGAGGAAATACCAACGTTTATCGGCTATTTTCTCACAGATTGTCGTGTTTTAACATTTGACCTTCAGCCAGTTAGCAGGAAAACGTTCTAGAAGAGACACCAGAGTGTTCTGGAGGTGGAACCTTCATTTCACTGGGACTTTAAGTCTTAGTGTTTTAGTGTTTATAGCAGTTAAGATGCTGATGATCCATCATTGTTCGTCTCTGCTCTCGGCCGTCTCGTCCTCCACTTGCATCCATGAACATAGTTTGATATCTCGTCAGGTCCAGTGGTGGTTGAGCCTGGCGCTCCGTCAGTGACGCCATCTTGCTCCCCGACGCCACGGCGACGACGTGCCTCTGTTTTCCCTCCGTCGGCGGCTCAGAGTTCTAGCAGGCTTTCTCTGTTCTGGTCTCTTTCGGGGTGAACATTTGATTCTTTGAGGTTCCGAATGAAAAGTTCCGTCCTGAAGTCCCAAAGCCTCAGTGAACGACGTGTAACATCCAAATAGCTGAGTTAAACAGCTTGATCTTTGCTCCCGTGCAGTTTCTCTCCCTTCTTTCCTTGACTTCACCTCCACGCTGCTTTTTCTGCTGCGGCGACGGCTCTGCAGCGCCGACTGGTGGCAGACGGCAGCATCACACCTGGTCGACGTTTGTGGCGCCAACTGGCACATATTTGTTGCGCCCATCCTCTGTGTCCATCACAAGTGGAATATTTGAAGTGTTTGTGACCAATGAGACGATGAAGAGAGACTCCAGCAGGTCCAGGAGGATCTGGTCTCTGGAAACTTTCCTGCCTGGAGACTGAAACTGTTTATAGTCGTCGGGCTTTGTTCACCATCAGCTGTTTGAATCAGTGGAGCGGGACGAGGTTTCATTGGGGAAAGTTAAAAGCCGCCACGTGTCGTCGTCCTGATCACCACCACTGTGATCCCCAGACCCCCCCTGAACCCCCCCAACGCTCCTCTGGCGCCACACGGGCGCCGTCTGCTTTGTTTTAGTCATCAAATGTCCTGTAAATATTAATATTCTTGAACTGTATTTTGTTAAAGCAAAAGTGAAGAGACTCTTTTAAAAAAAAATCTGAATTGAACTGCATCTGTTTTGATTTGCGGGCAGTTGATGATGAACACGACCGACTCCTTTTGGATTTGACTGCAAAGTGGCTGAGCGGGGCAATTTCAGCTTTTGGGGGGTGGAGGGGGGGGGGGGCACCCAGTGACCCGGGGGGGGGGGGGGGGGGACCCGGTGAGCCGTAAGCCTCTTATCAGGACCTGTAATCCGGCCTGTCGGGCCTGCAGGCTGCAGGGCCGGGCTGCACTGAGCCCCGGCTCAACGCTTCACTATTGTTCTTTTTATCTGAGCCAGAATTCCTCTCCTGCTTCACATGTTGACTCTTGCAAATGTCATTTCAGAAAGAGCTTTGCACTTTAATCTCACTGTAATTGGGTTTGTTTTTGTTTTTTTGATTAACTGGAATGAAATTTGAGTCCACAAGTGTTTGAACCAGAGCGTGTGCCTGGACTCCCTGCAGGAGCTGGAGAGGGAGCCGGGGGAGGCCAAGTGGCTGGACATCATAGAGAAGGACCTCCACCGCCAGTTCCCCTTCCATGAGATGTTTGCAGCTCGAGGAGGCCACGGGTGAACTCCGGCGCCACACACACACTGTTCTACCAGAGTAGATGTGACGGACACCAGGGTTCTGTCAAAACACCATCTGCTGCCACAGAACATTGATTTATTCAAAGAGACAAATTGAGAAATATTCCACTGAGATTATTTTATTTTGTTATAAATACCTGCATTATTATTCCTGACATATTTACTGTGTACCACTGGAAGAAGGTACTTGTTGGAGGGAACGCTGTTCCGGCACACAAACAATCAGCAGGAGCCGCGACATGAAAACTCAGTCATTTCCACAGTTTTTTGCCGTTTTCTTGTTGACGTACCGACATTTTGAAACGATGCCTTCATGTGAATGCAAAACTTTTCTGAAACAGAAAACGCAAGAACAATTATTTGTCTTGCAGAACGTAGTCAGAGGCCATGATATTGACGGTCATCAAATGCAGTCCTCAAAAAGGGCTTTTCAGCCATACAGCTCAGTGTTTAGAATAAGTGAATGTATTTGAAGCTGATCTTCTCTCCCCCCCTCCAGACAACAGGACCTGTACCGGATCCTGAAGGCCTACACCATCTACAAGCCAGACGAGGGCTACTGCCAGGCCCAGGCTCCGGTGGCGGCGGTGCTGCTCATGCACATGCCTGCTGAGGTGAGAGTCTCTTCATGAAGCTTCTCACAGCGGTAGAACCTCCAGAGTCCTGCTGAGGCTCTGCAGGGTCCTGCTGAGGCTCTGCAGGGTCCTGGTGAGGCTCTGCAGGGTCCTGCTGAGGCTCTGCAGGGTCCTGCTGAGGCTCTGCAGGGTCCTGGTGAGGCTCTGTAGGGTCCGGGTGAGGCTCTGTAGAGGCTCCTGGAGCCACAGGTCCACCAGCAGTACCTGGAACCTTCAGCTCAAGGAACTATAAAGGTTCTTGTGCCTGTTGTTTCCCACTGATTTCATTAAATTAGATTAGATAGAAATTCTCATTGGCTCTGGTGACGGAACGCCGTCGTCCAGTTGGACCCGTAGAGCGTCTCATAGACCTTCAGCATAGAGCGTCCCGTAGAGCGTCCCGTAGAGCGTCTCATAGACCTTCAGCATAGAGCGTCCCGTAGAGCGTCCCGTAGAGCGTCTCATAGACCTTCAGCATAGAGCGTCCCATAGAGCGTCCCGTAGAGCGTCTCATAGAGCGTCCCGTAGAGCGTCCAATAGAGCGTCTCATAGACCTTCAACGTAGAGCGCCCCGTAGAGCGTCCCGTAGAGCGTCCCGTAGAGCGTCTCATAGACCTTCAGCATAGAGCGTCCCATAGAGCGTCCCGTAGAGCGTCCCGTAGAGCGTCCAATAGAGCGTCTCATAGACCTTCAACGTAGAGCGCCCCGTAGAGCGTCCCGTAGAGCGTCCCGTAGAGCGTCTCATAGACCTTCAGCATAGAGCGTCCCATAGAGCGTCCCGTAGAGCGTCCAATAGAGCGTCTCATAGACCTTCAACGTAGAGCGCCCCGTAGAGCGTCCCGTAGAGCGTCTCATAGACCTCCAGCATAGAGCGTCCCATAGAGCGCCCCGTAGAGCGTCTCATAGAGCGTCCCGTAGAGCGTCCAATAGAGCGTCTCATAGACCTTCAACGTAGAGCGCCCCGTAGAGCGCCCCGTAGAGCGTCTCATAGAGCGTCCCGTAGAGCGTCCAATAGAGCGTCTCATAGACCTTCAACGTAGAGCGCCCCGTAGAGCGTCCCGTAGAGCGTCTCATAGACCTTCAGCATAGAGCGTCCCATAGAGCGTCCCGTAGAGCGTCCCGTAGAGCGTCCAATAGAGCGTCTCATAGACCTTCAACGTAGAGCGCCCCGTAGAGCGTCCCGTAGAGCGTCCCGTAGAGCGTCTCATAGACCTTCAGCATAGAGCGTCCCATAGAGCGTCCCGTAGAGCGTCCAATAGAGCGTCTCATAGACCTTCAACGTAGAGCGCCCCGTAGAGCGTCCCGTAGAGCGTCCCGTAGAGCGTCTCATAGACCTCCAGCATAGAGCGTCCCATAGAGCGCCCCGTAGAGCGTCTCATAGAGCGTCCCGTAGAGCGTCCAATAGAGCGTCCCGTAGAGCGTCTCATAGACCTTCAGCATAGAGCGTCCCGTAGAGCGTCTCATAGACCTTCAGCATAGAGCGTCCCATAGAGCGTCCCGTAGAGCGTCCAATAGAGCGTCTCATAGACCTTCAGCATAGAGCGTCTCATAGACCTTCAGCATAGAGCGTCTCATAGACCTTCAGCGTAGAGCGTCCCGTAGAGCGTCTCATAGACCTTCAGCGTAGAGCGTCCCGTAGAGCGTCCCGTAGAGCGTCCCGTAGAGCGCCCCGTAGAGCGTCCAATAGAGCGTCTCATAGACCTTCAGCATAGAGCGTCTCATAGACCTTCAGCATAGAGCGTCTCATAGACCTTCAGCATAGAGCGTCTCATAGACCTTCAGCATAGAGCGTCCAGTAGAGCGTCTCGTAGGGCGTCCCGTAGAGCGTCCAATAGAGCGTCCCATAGGGCGTCCCGTAGGGCGTCCCGTAGAGCGTCCCGTAGAGCGTCTCGTAGAGCGTCCCGTAGAGCGTCTCATAGACCTTCAGCATAGAGCGTCCCGTAGAGCGTCCCGTAGAGCGTCCCGTAGAGCGTCCAATAGAGCGTCTCATAGACCTTCAGCATAGAGCGTCTCATAGACCTTCAGCATAGAGCGTCCAATAGAGCGTCCCGTAGGGCGTACCGTAGAGCGTCCAATAGAGCGTCCCGTAGGGCATCCCGTAGTGCGTCCCGTAGAGCGTCCAATAGAGCGTCCCGTAGAGCGTCCCATAGGGCGTCTCCCAGCAGAAGAAGCAGCAGCAGGATGAGGGGAGACGCAGCGTCTCGTCCTCGTCCAGACCTGGTTCTTGTTTTCAGACGTACAGACGAGCAGAAGCTGCCGGATGGACACCAGACTGACTGGAAGCTGTTTTCTCACACTTCCTGATTTGTAGAAATGTGTGTGACTGTTTAAAAGAAACACCAAGGTTTTGGAGCTTGTTATTATTAGAAGTGATCAGGATGTGTTGGTGAGACGGTCCAGCAGGTCAGACGTCCTCATGTGGACCTTTGACTTCCTCTGGAGGAAGACGTGTCGGAGTGAAAGAGCCGTTAAAGAATGAATTAAATTCTGAGAATGGACAGAAGCGTGTAAACAATCCCTGGTGAACGACTTTGTTCACAGCTATTAGGAGTAAAAACCTTCAGAGGAAGATGAATGTTAGTAGATGTTCTGTTTGTGAGAATCGCAGTGTTTGTTTGTGAGAATCGCAGTGTTTGTTTGTGAGAATCACAGTGTTTGTTTGTGAGAATCGCAGTGTTTGTTTGTGAGAATCGCAGTGTTTGTTTGTGAGAATCGCAGTGTTTGTTTGTGAGAATCGCAGTGTTTGTTTGTGAGAATCGCAGTGTTTGTTTGTGAGAATCGCAGTGTTTGTTTGTGAGAATCGCAGTGTTTGTTTGTGAGAATCGCAGTGTTTGTTTGTGAGAATCGCAGTGTTTGTTTGTGAGAATCGCAGTGTTTGTTTGTGAGAATCGCAGTGTTTGTTTGTGAGAATCACAGTGTTTGTTTGTTTGAGAATCGCAGTGTTTGTTTGTGAGAATCGCAGTGTTTGTTTGTGAGAATCACAGTGTTTGTTTGTGAGAATCGCAGTGTTTGTTTGTGAGAATCACAGTGTTTGTTTGTTTGAGAATCGCAGTGTTTGTTTGTGAGAATCACAGTGTTTGTTTGTTTGAGAATCGCAGTGTTTGTTTGTGAGAATCACAGTGTTTGTTTGTGAGAATCGCAGTGTTTGTTTGTGAGAATCACAGTGTTTGTTTGTGAGAATCACAGTGTTTTGTCCCTCAGCAAGCCTTCTGGTGCCTCGTCCAGATCTGTGAGAAGTATCTTCCTGGTTACTACAGCGCTGGACTGGTGAGCCTCTCCTCCTCCTCACTCTTTCACTCTGTCACTCTCTCTCTCTCTCACTCTCACTCTCACTCTCACTCTCACTCTCACTCTCACTCTCACTCTCACTCTCACTCTTTCATCTTTCACTCTCACTCTTTCATCTCTCACTCTCACTCTTTCATCTCTCACTCTCACTCTTTCATCTTTCACTCTTTAGTTGTTTAACTGCCTGTGACGCTTCACTCTGCCCCCCCCCCCCCCCCCCCCCCCCCCAGGAAGCCATCCAGCTGGACGGCGAGATCTTCTTCTCCCTGCTGCGCCGCACGTGTCCCATGGCGTACCGCCACCTGAAGAAGTTCAAGATCGACCCCATCCTCTACATGACGGAGTGGTTCATGTGCATCTTCTCCAGGACGCTGCCCTGGGCCTGCGTGCTGCGGGTCTGGGACATGTTCTTCTGTGAAGGTCTGTCCTCAGGGACCGGAGACATGTTCTTCTGTGAAGGTCTGTCCTCAGGGACCAGGGACATGTTCTTCTGTGAAGGTCTGTCCTCAGGGACTTGTTCTTCTGTGAAGGTCTGTCCTCAGGGACCAGAGACATGTTCTTCTGTGAAGGTCTGTCCTCAGGGACAGGAGACATGTCCTTCTGTGAAGGTCTGTCCTCAGGGACATGTTCTTCTGTGAAGGTCTGTCCTCAGGGACCGGAGACATGTTCTTCTGTGAATGTCTGTCCTCAGGGACAGGATACATGTTCTTCTGTGAAGGTCTGTCCTCAGGGACAGGAGACATGTTCTTCTGTGAAGGTCTGTCCTCAGGGACATGTTCTTCTGTGAAGGTCTGTCCTCAGGGACATGTTCTTCTGTGAAGGTCTGTCCTCGGGGACCAGGGACATGTTCTTCTGTGAAGGTCTGTCCTCAGGGACAGGAGACATGTTCTTCTGTGAAGGTCTGTCCTCAGGGACAGGAGAGACGTGGAGGCGTCTCACTAGTTACGTGTGATGAAGACATTGTAAATGACCTTAAAGCAGAAATGTGCTAAAGGAAGAAAATAATAATAAAAACAAGTAGAATGAGTAAAAGACAAACAGCAGAAGAAAACTGACATCTGAATTTATTATTAAACACCTGAGTTCTTCAGTTGAACTCACTTCTCTCACCTGCACGGATGTAAAAGATCAATGATTGGTGTTAAAGCTCAGGTGGACTGAGTGACGATCCAGATGTGTCCTGCTGTGGTCCTCAGGGGTGAAGATCGTGTTCCGGGTGGGTCTGGTGCTGCTGAAGCAGATGTTGGGTTCTGTGGAGAAGCTGAGG
>NC_137665.1:754512-886913 GCF_963422515.1 Blennius ocellaris
GCTTCGTTGGCTTCACTGTAAAAAGAACGTCTTTATTTATCCACCATAACAAGTTTGTTCTTAAAATAATATAAAAATATACTTTATTCAAATAAGAAAGTAAATATAAACACCATAATTTAGTTTCATTTAGGATAATTGATCATTAAATTTACATATTGATTCCTTCATTTACATTTAAAGTAAAAGAAAATTATTTGTTGATTAATCGTTTGAATTAGAACATTTTAAAAGTAAAAACATTAACATGAATTAATTCATCATTTTAAATTAAAATGAATATTCAATCAATTATTTAATTTTAAGCAATATATATATTTATTCTATGCATATGTGACACTAATTAATAGTTTAAAATCAGATTAAAAAGGATTTACAGTCAAATAAAAATCTAATAAAATAAAGTTAAAGAAGATAATTTCATAATTAACAATTCAAGAATAAAGAAAAGTTTTTCATAATCAATCAAATTTTATGAATTAAAATTATAACTTAAACTATTTTCCATTAATTTAATGATTGATATATTATTCTATGTCTTAGAAAATATTTGTATTAATAATTAGTTACATTTTAGATGATAATTTTTTTTCTTTATATATATATATATATATTATGATTATTATTATATATACATAAAAAACAACTAAAAACAATTCCAGATTCATAATTTTATTGTGGAATTAAAATTGTTGGTGTTTATAATATAAGATAACATATCAACTGTTTTTTATAGTTAAATATTTTCAGGAAATAAAAATACTTTAAGATTTGTTTTATTATGAGTAACAACTGTTAAGCAGCGTCAATACGTCTGCAGAATCGACGAGTTAAAGAAACGTAATCCCTCCGATAAACGATCTGTGATCTTACATAAGACTGAGATGTAATCTTAGATTGTTAATATTCACACTCATCGTTTTCCATCTGAACGGCTCAATCTAATCTCTCATTAGATATTCTTCTATTCAAATGTCAGTGATCTATAATCACAAAACTACTCATTTAAACGTCAAAACAAAATGGAATTTTGTGCAAAATAACATTTTGTGTGTGTTTTCCCAGCAGCAGTACTCGAGTAAATTAAATAATCATCGATTTTGCTTGTTTTTTTTTTAACTTTTACTGTATTTCCTCTTTAACGCTCCAGCTCGCGGCTCCTCGTCAGTACAAGGTGTGTTTTTGGTCATTCGTCCCCGGCCAGAGTGCTTCTCCACCCTGTCAGCCCCCCCCCCCCCCCCCCCCCCCCCCCCCCCCCCCCCACACACACACACACACACACACACACTCTTCAATATAAGGGGATTACTTGGCAGGCCGATGGCAGCAGACATTCCCAGGAGAGCATCGAGGACAGCTGAGGGAGACGGAAATAGCTAAACAAACTTGAGCTTGCCCCCCCCGGGGCAGCAGCCCCCCCCCGGCCCCCCTCATTAGAGGGTTGCAGGTTTTATATCCAGTTGTTGTTCCATGAAGCAGTTTGTAAATCTCCTCTGTTGGTCTTTCCACTGCGACTCGTCTTCCTCTCGTCTCCACTAATTGGGGATTAGTTTGTTTATTTTGGACGTGTGGGACCTGCGGCCCCCCCAGGCTGTCACCCCCCCCCCCCCCCCCGTGTCATCGACGATGACCTCTGACCTCTGCATGCTCCGGCCTGGTCTGTTACCTGCCAGGAGGAAGTGTGAGGGGGCGGAGCTTCACTTTCTAAATCAACACTTCAACCAGTCTGACATCAAGTCTGTACTCTACTGTACTCTACTCTGCTCTACTGTACCCTGCTCTACTCTACTCTGCTCTACTGTACTCTACTGTACTCTACTCTACTGTACTCTGCTCTACTCTACTGCACTGTACTCTACTGTACTCTGCTCTACTGTACTCTACCCTACTGTACTCTACTCTGCTCTACTCTACTGTACTCTGCTCTACTGTACTGCACTGTACTCTACTGTACTCTGCTCTACTCTACTGCACTGTACTCTACTGTACTCTGCTCTGCTCTACTCTACTGCACTGTACTCTACTGTACTGTACTGTACCCTGCTCTACTGTACTCTACTCTGCTCTACTGTACTGCGCTGTACTCTACTGCACTGTACTCTACTGTACTCTAGTCTACTGCACTGTACTCTACTGTACTCTGCTCTACTGTACTCTACTCTACTGTACTCTGCTCTACTCTACTGCACTGTACTCTACTGTACTCTAGTCTACTGCACTGTACTCTACTGTACTCTGCTCTACTGTACTCTACTGCACTGTACTCTACTGTACTCTACTCTAGTCTACTGCACTGTACTCTACTGTACTCTGCTCTACTGTACTCTACTGTACTCTGCTCTACTGTACTCTACTCTAGTCTACTGTACTGTACTGTACTCTACTGCACTCTGCTCTACTCTACTGCACTGTACTCTGCTCTACTCTGCTCTACTCTACTCTACTCTGTAGAAATATGTGAAATGCTCCACGATGCATGTTGGATCATCGTTTAGATTTTTATGCAGAACTTTAATTTGATCACGTTTTAACAGCAGTTTTCTTCTTGTGACTGAATAAAGTTTAATGATGTTTATGTGAATAGAATTGTGAGTTTTTGAATTTAGAAATTCCCATGAAATAGATGAATTTTAATAAGGTCATGCAGACTCTGGGGAGTTTCTTTTTTATTTTCCATGTTTGATACTCAAACCAAAACCGTCAGAAACGCGTCACAAATCCTTGTAATCAAAGAAACTCCAGGATGTTTATTGTGCCATAAATTAGTTAGACGTCAAAACTCGTCTTATTTTACTGTGACCTGCTTTTTCTGACTGACCTTTGATTTACAGGCTGTGAAGAGGAGCGACAGCTTTACGGGCCTCGCGCCTCTGAACATAGACATAAAACAGTAGGTGCCTCGCCTGTGACGCGTCTCCGGCGCCGCCATCTTGGAGAGGTCTCCTGCTCGTGCCTCCAGCGCCGCCATCTTGGAGAGGTCTCCCTCTGGAGCTGAACATCAAGATCCAGGCTAGAAGATCCAGTAAAACATTAGTAGCTCACTTGCTAGTCCACGTAGCAACACAAGTAATGGCTCATTTTAAAGGTGAGGTGACGCTTTATGAAACCTCGTGAAAAGTCTTTGTAACGAGGGAAAGGACAGAGCTTTTCCTCAGCTTTAAAATGAGGTATTACTTGTGTTGCTACCTGGACTAGCAAGCGAGCTGCTAATGTTTTAGTGGATCTTTATATTGAGCTCCAGAGGGAGACCTCTCCAAGATGGCGGCGCTGGAGGCACGAGCAGGAGACCTCTCCAAGATGGCGGCGCTGGAGGCACATTGCTTCAACAGGCGCTGAAAGGCTGAGCAGCATCTATTGTTTTATATCTATGCCTCTGACAATGTTTTACACACTGCTACCCTACCCTACCCTACCCTACACTGCCTACCCTGCCTTACACTACCCTGCCCTACCCTACCCTACCCTGCCCTTCACTACCCTGCCTTACACTACCCTGCCCTACACTACCCTACACTGCCCATACAGATGTGTGTACTTTGCAGGGGCCGGCGGTGAAACGCGACTCGCCTCACCACACTCCTCCGGAGCCATCTATCATGTTTTAGATGGTTGGTATGTGTGTGTGTGGCGTGGGGAAGGTGGAGAATGTGGGGAAGGTGGAGAATGTGGAGAAGGTGGAGAATGTGGAGAATCTCCCAGGTCGCCCACCGAGGAAGACGACCTGAAGGATGCGAGGCGGCGTGGGAAGCAGCCGGCCGTCACCGTGGGTTCAGCTTCAGGTTGCCTGTTTTGCTACGTCACCCCATCCTGGGTGAGTGATGGAGATCAGGAGGCAGACGTGACGTCAGGGTCAAAGGTCAACCAGAGGATAACTCCGTTAACTGCAGTCATTTCCTCCACATATCAGAGCCTGTCACTTTTTACGTGGCTGCATTCTTTGTGTTCCTTTACTTCCATAAATCACTGAGCTATTTTCGACTGAATCTCCCCGACAGTGACAACAGAGGTCCTGCAGGGCTGCAGCGCCCCCTGCTGGCCGACAGACGCCACGACGGGCTCCGTCCATCAGTCTTTCATTCCACCGATCAAAGCATCAATCATCCACCCGTATATTTATATTCATCCCGTTTTTGAAATGCCCATTGAACTAAAACAACTGGTTGTTTTTCGGTTAAAATAAGAAAAAATGGGTGGATTTGCATAGAATCACTTTCCTAATGAGCACGTGACTGTTTAAACTCTGTCTGCCGTCAGTCGAATGTTTCTAAATGGTTCACGTGTCCTCCATGACGTCACAGAGTTTAGCTGATGGACATAATGTTGCTTTGTTGTTTTTTACTGAAAGGGTCTCGTGGAGCGCCAGCAGGCGAGGCCTGCAGTTCTCCCGCTTCACCGTCGGGGGCGATAAAGAGTCCAGTGAGTCTTCAGCTGCAGAGGAAGAAACATGTCGGTGTTTCCAGTCAGGAACTGATTAAAGATCATTTAACCAAACCTTTTATTATAAAACTGGAGCTTCAATAGAAGCAGGTGTTTATGATTTAAAGGTGTTTTTGTCCAGAAGGACGATTGATACGTCACGGTAAGAGTTTTTAATTGTTTCTTGAAAAAGTTTTTACCTTCTCAATTAAAGTGTACTTCACTCATTTTAGCAGATCAGGCAATTAAATACGAGTCATTTAAAGGTAACATATTTGATTTATTCACATCGACAATAACTGAACAATGTATAATACTATTTGCTTAATACTGCATGTTAAATCGTTTATTTATGCTTCGAATGAAAATGTTGATTCCATTGGAGCTCGTGTGAAAACTGACCGTCACAGGAAAGGCAACATCGAAAACATGAAACAATGATGAATTAAATTTCATCGAACTGCTCGGCTTTAGTTCATATTGTCAATGTTGATTAACATTTTCATGAACAGAACAATAATCCAATAAATAGCCGCTTCTACATGAGTGAATGTGCAGATAGATGTGTGTGTCAGCAGCAGGGTTGCCAGGTCTGGGAGACAAAACCATCATTCAAAATGTGTAAAACCATGGTGGTTGTCTCTGTCACTGCAACAGCCATTTAGAATACTTGATAAACAAACACATTGTTCAGTATTAAAAGCATTTTCCTCCTAAAAAAATCCTTATCAAGTTACAAACAGTCTGTGGAATTTCAATATTTGATCTCAGACCAAATTCCCTCCAAACATTTCAAGAGTGGCTCAAATCCTGGAAAACAGCAAACCTGGCAACCCGAGTCGGCCCAACCTGCAGTCGTCACGATGTTCCTGTGTTTTTCAGTTTGCTGTGTTCCAGACAGCTGCTCCTCTCAGGAGCTTCACTGATCAGCAGAGGAGCTTCTAGCAGCAGTTCAGTCGTTCTGAGAGCGAAGACAGACGTCCTGCGTCCGTCGGGACGCTGGACGTCTCGTCAGTCGTGTTTGGTTCTTGGCTAACTTGTGCAGAATTGAACCTCCCGTTCACTTCCTGTTTGACACACTTTCATTTCCACTTCCTCCTGAAGACTCTCGGGTGTCCTCGGTGGCCCTCAGCCCAGGTCCACCAGGCGTCCGTCCCCCCGCCGGGCCCTGAGCCAGGCCTCCCGGGCCTTTCCCACCTCCTGGCCGTAGTGGAGGTGAAGCTGGCCGAAGTCCTGCAGCGAGTCCGGGCCCGCGGCCGGCCACTCCCCGCACGGCGGCGCCGGCCCGTTGATGGGCGTGACGTAGGCGTTCCTCCGCCGCCACAGTTTGGGGGATTTCTTAGCTTTGGCGGGAGGCTGGGAGACGGCGGGGGCGCTGAGGCTCCGGCGCTCCCTGACCTCTGACCTTTGGCCCTGCGAGGTGAACAAGAAGCTTCTGGGCTGCTGGACGGCGCCGGCGGAAGAGTCGCCACGGCCCTGCTGCTGTCGAGCTTCTGGAGACGGAAACAACAAGACCGTTGATGACGAGGCTCATATTTACATCGCCGTGTTTAAAGTCCCAGTGAAATGAAGGTTCCACCTCCAGAACCCTCTGGTGTCTCTTCTAGAACGTTTTCCTGCTAACTGGCTGAAGGTCAAATGTTAAAACACGACAATCTGAGAGAAAATAGCCGCTAAACGGCGCTATTTCCTCTGCTGGGCGGAGCTTCTGACAATAACAGAGTGACATCACGAGTTGTGCACACGCCCAAGTTGTGTTTACATTATGGAGGATCAGAGTTTTGACCACGAAGAGGCTGAATTGAACCAGATTTCATCATCGTGGTCATTTCAAACCCAGTGATTGATGAAGAAGACACAGAAGGTGGTTCTGCCATCGGTGACCCCGTCTGGAACATGTTTGAGGAAGCAGAAGACGCTTCGTCCTCCATTCGTCCTCGTCTCCTCGCCTCAGCAGCCGCCACTTTTCACCTTTGAGGCTTTGAGGCTCCGGACTTTTGGCAGAACGACCGGCTTCCTGGATCCAACACGTCCAAGAGCTAGAAGACTGTGGAATCACCGGAGAGTCCAGGTGTTACTTGATCGTCTACTAGCGGCTAGCCGCACAAGCTAACGGCTAGCCGCTCCCGCCGCCCCCCTCCTTTCCTCCTCTCTGGTCTCTTCCAGGCTCAATCTTTCATCAAGGCTCATAAAACGCCGACTAGAACTTCAAAACACTGTTAAAACTTGGATATTTAAGAGGAAACAAGCCGATATAAACACAACAGATGGAGATCTGCACAACTCGTGACGTCACGCTCACGAAGAAGGATTAAAAATGTAAATAACTTTGTTATGCGACAACAGTGGAGGAGCAGAGTCGGAGGAACCTTAGAAGGAGTAGTCCAACTATCGTTTTTTGCAAAGTAGTGTGTTACATTTCACTGGGACTTTAAATGATTCTATTAAGTTCTGATCACAAAATCAACTTTGTGTGTTTGTCCTTTATTGGACACGTCCAGTTTGTCCCCCTTCAGCCAGTGGGCCGGGGGTCGTAAGGCAGCGAGACCCTGGGGGGCCGGACCAGAACACAAACTCTATTTTCTAACATTCAGTCTCTTGTGGAGAAGCTCGGATTAAAATAGGATCATAATTCACTTTAACTTTAAGTCATGAAAATGTCTCTACTTTCACAAAACCAAACCGTCGCTCCGGAAAATCACCACCACGTCAACAAAAAGACGATTTCATGAAAACAAAAGCCGTCAAATGTCCAGAAAACGTCCGTCTTGTTGTTTTTCTATCCATGTTTTGTCTGACGGGTGTTGATGAGTGAGTTGTGGGTCACCTTGGTGGAGGAAGTACTCAGAGAGTAACTGATTACTACTGCGTACCTTCGTACTGCCTCCCCAGGTCCCTGAGCAGCAGCGCCAGGTAGCAGTGTGTGGCGGCGAGCAGCGCCGTCACCCAGCCCTCCACACCGTCCCTGTCCTCCGCCGCCAGCCGGTAGGTCCTGAGGCCCGGCCCGAACGCCAGGCTGAAGCACAGCGGCCCGCCGTCGGCCCGCCGCACGGCGCCGCCCTCCAGAACCACCACGCCCAGCAGGCGGCGGTCCGCCGGCCGCTCCTGGTAGAACAGCAGGTTCCCCTTCAGGACGAACCAGCGCCGGTGGAACGTGGAGGTTCTTTCTCTCTGTGGGCCAGACGGGAGAACTGACCTGGGACCTGATGTCTAATGAAGGCTGGGCTTGGAGAGGAACCTTCTGGAGAGGAACCTTATAGAGGGGAACCTTCTTATAGAGGAACCTTCTGGAGAGGAACCTTCTTATAGAGGTACCTTCTGGAGAGGAACCTTCTTATAGAGGAACCTTCTTATAGAGGTACCTTCTTATAGAGGAACCTTCTAGAGAGGAACCTTCTTATAGAGGAACCTTCTAGAGGGGAACCTTCTTATAGAGGAACCTTCTGGAGAGGAACCTTCTTATAGAGGAACCTTCTGGAGAGGAACCTTCTTATAGAGGTACCTTCTTATAGAGGAACCTTCTAGAGAGGAACCTTCTGGAGAGGAACCTTCTAGAGGGGAACCTTCTTAGAGAGGAATCTTCTTATAGAGGAACCTTCTGGAGAGGAACCTTATAGAGGGGAACCTTCTTATAGAGGAACCTTCTGGAGAGGAACCTTCTTATAGAGGAACCTTCTTATAGAGGAACCTTCTGGAGAGGAACCTTCTTATAGAGGAACCTTCTTATAGAGGAACCTTCTAGAGAGGAACCTTATAGAGGGGAACCTTATAGAGGAACCTTCTGGAGAGGAACCTTCTTAGAGAGGAACCTTCTGGAGAGGAACCTTATAGAGGGGAACCTTCTTAGAGAGGAATCTTCTTATAGAGGAACCTTCTAGAGAGGAACCTTCTAGAGGGGAACCTTCTTAGAGAGGAATCTTCTTATAGAGGAACCTTCTGGAGAGGAACCTTATAGAGGGGAACCTTCTTATAGAGGAACCTTCTGGAGAGGAACCTTCTTATAGAGGAACCTTCTGGAGAGGAACCTTCTTATAGAGGTACCTTCTTATAGAGGAACCTTCTAGAGAGGAACCTTCTAGAGGGGAACCTTCTTAGAGAGGAATCTTCTTAGAGAGGAACCTTCTGGAGAGGAACCTTCTAGAGGGGAACCTTCTTAGAGAGGAATCTTCTTATAGAGGAACCTTCTGGAGAGGAACCTTATAGAGGGGAACCTTCTTATAGAGGAACCTTCTGGAGAGGAACCTTCTTATAGAGGAACCTTCTTATAGAGGAACCTTCTGGAGAGGAACCTTCTTATAGAGGTACCTTCTTATAGAGGAACCTTCTAGAGGGGAACCTTCTTAGAGAGGAATCTTCTTAGAGAGGAACCTTCTTATAGAGGTACCTTCTTATAGAGGAACCTTATAGAGGGGAACCTTCTTATAGAGGAACCTTCTGGAGAGGAACCTTCTGGAGAAGAACCTTCTTATAGAGGAACCTTCTGGAGAGGAACCTTCTTATAGAGGTACCTTCTTATAGAGGAACCTTCTAGAGAGGAACCTTCTGGAGAGGAACCTTCTTATAGAGGAACCTTCTGGAGAGGAACCTTCTTATAGAGGCACCTTATAGAAGTACCTTCTTATAGAGGAACCTTATAGAAGTACCTTCTTATAGAGGAACCTTATAGAAGTACCTTCTTATAGAGGGGAACCTTCTTATAGAGGAACCTTCTTATAGAGGAACCTTATAGAAGAACCTTCTTATAGAGGAACCTTCTTATAGAGGAACCTTCTTATAGAGGAACCTTATAGAAGTACCTTCTAGAGAGGAACCTTATAGAAGTACCTTCTTATAGAGGAACCCCTCCTTGTCCACCGGAGACGGGCTGGACAGGTACCGGGTCAAGATCTTCTCATGAAGCTTCATCCCAACGCCTGGAGAACTGCTGCTTTAACACACACACACACACACACACACACACACACACACACACACACACACACACACACACACACACACGGATTCCACCATGAAGATTTAAAAAAACCTAAAATACCCATCAAACAATGTATTTACATAATAACTAATAATAGAAAATATCACCAAGTGTTTTGATTAAGATTGAAAAAAGCCTGTTATTAATGACATTTTGCTGTTGTTTGTCCGTCGTAAGAGAAAAACTCAGGTTAAACTAATTTAATCACGTTTACGTTTCTGTCCTGAAGTTGTGACCAGGTGAACATTACTCTGCACTTTCCCTTGATATTTCCTCAACGTTTAACTTGTGGTAGTCTGAGCTGCAGCCACTGTCGGGAAAACGAGCTCTGGAGAGAACACATTGTTAGTATTAGTGTTATTATTGTTGTTGTTGCATATTGTAAGAAGCAGACATGAGATCATTGAACATTTTACTGAAGCTCAGAGATTGTTTAGCTAAAATGTATTTTAATGATGGCAAATCAGTTCAAAACTGTGTTTCACATTAAATGATGTCTCAATTATATGAAAAGGGGAAAAGTGATGTTGAGGAACAGAATTCGGACGAATGTCTTTTTCCTTCATTTCTTAGCGCTGAATCCCCTCGTGACCCTTCACGTTCACGTTCTGGGTCTGGAGGCTGAGCCGATGCAGAACGTGTAAAGCAGGAAGCTGATCAATAATGTACGAGTGTTTAGTTTGAGCTGCAGCGGCGGAAGAGAAGTGATCAGACTCACCTCTGCCGGCGTTCAGCTTCACTCTACACGTCCTTTACATCATCTACACGTTTCCCTTCTCCTCACTGCTCGGCCACTGGGTCTCCATCGCTTTGATGCAGACGGAGCCACGCAGTGTTTCAACGTATAGTTTCAGGTTACCGGAGCGTTAAAATATAAATAACTCGACCCACTTCCTGGTAACAAAACCCTGACACATTATAGTCTCTCTCTCTCTCTCTCTCTCTCTCTCTCTCTCTCTGTCTCTCTCTCTGTCTCTCTCTCTCTCTCTCTCTCTCTCTGTCTCTCTGTCTCTCTCTCTCTCTCTCTCTCTCTCTCTCCCTCCCTCCCTCCTTGGTTTCGAGCTGGTGAGTCGCACACTTGCGAGCTCATAAAAGCAGAATCAGTGAGGAGGAAAGATGCTTCATGTTGAGGACGAGTTTCACCTCGTGTCTCTCACTTCTGCTTTTCAACGTCACCTTTTCTCATGAAGATGAGTTTTATTCCACAAATGTGCAAAGTGAAGATGAACTATTTTTCAGAACAGTCCAGTTAAAATCGGACCGGCAGCCAGTGACCTTGGGTCAATGTGACTGCAGGTTTTGATCTATTTCTGACCGCCTCTTATCCTTTTTTATCCCAAATGACCTCAAGGAATTCTTCATCTAAAAGAGTCTGTAGCGTTAAGACGCACAGACCTTTCAACACATGAACGTCAAACTCATAGCAACCAGTTTCTAAATGCAAAATTAATCTTTTAACTCCCCGGTCATAGAGAAATGTCTTTATTATCTCAGACGGGTGATTTGCATTGTGTTCATCTGGTGCAGCAGGTTAAACTTAGAGAGAGTAAAGTTTGAATTTTGCGCATGAAATTACTGCAAATGTGGATCTGAAAACGTGGAATTCCTGCCGTTCACTGCTTCAGCCAGCCCGCCAGGCTGCCTGCAGTCTGCAGCCTCACCACGTGGGGGCGGTCAAGACGCGCCGGCGTGCTTGTGACGGAGAGAAGAAGAAAAACGAAGAAGAAAACCCGCGAAGAAGAAACGCGTGAGTTATTTTTAGGATATTGTGACCAAATTTTACAACAAAATATCATCGTAACGACTTTAATCGCACAGCTAAGTGACACCGTGGAAACCGTGTTTGATCACGGTTGCATTGCAGCGTGTTGTAGTTCGTCCAGGCGTCGTTTAGGACGTGATAAACGTCTGGGGTTCACTGCATGCGTTGTTTGTGGCTAACACTGTTAGCCTGGAAGCTAACTGTTTTTTTAGTCTGACGTTTAAAAGTTATAAAGTCTTTCATCAGTGCTGCAGCTCACTTTCACTTCTATGGATTTGAAGAGTCGATCTTTTGTTTTCTGTCGCAGCATGTCCAAAAGGAAAGTAACGTTTGAAGATGGTAACGGGGAGCTGGACCTGGAAGAAGACGTCCCGAATAAAAAGGTGCCGTTGTGTTGTTTACGTTGTTATTGCGGAATATTTCGGACATTTTCTTGACCCATGAACAGACTGATGTCCCCCGATGGCGTCAGTCTTGTTCATGTGTTGTGATTTGATTTGGAACGAAAGAAACAGTTTTCACTGTTAATAGAGTTTATCGACTGAAAGTTGATAGGAAGTCAAATATGTGGTGTGTTATATTTATACGTTTTTACATTAACTCTACCTTTTTAGGTTGTAAATTGAGCCGAAACACAGTTTATGCTGATCTATCCCCCCAAAAAACAGCAAAATCAACATTGGTTCTTTTCTATCAACACTTTAATCAGTAGAGTTTCTAACTTGGTTTCCTCCTGATCAGAGCTGCGAGGCCGTCAGTGGACCAGGGTCCAGGTTTAAGGGGAAACACTCCCTCGACAGCGACGAGGAGGACGAAGGCGACGACACGAAAAGCAGCAAATACGACATTCTAGCGAGTGACGATGTGGATGGTACGTCACCCTCATTACTCCTTTTCCCCTCTAGTTTAGTTTCGTTTCTATTTTAGGAGGAATTTAGAGTTCAGAGCTTTGACTCGTAGATTAGAAGGTGATTGTTACTTCTTGTTTCCGTGGTTTCAGGTCAAGAAGACGCGACGCTGGACTTCGACGAGGGCGTTTCCATCACGCCGTTCAATCTGGACGAGGAGATGCAGGAGGGACACTTCGACTCCGAGGGAAACTACTTCGTCAAGAAGGAGGAGCAGATCAGAGACAACTGGCTCGACAACATCGACTGGGTACCGCCACTCGCAGTGACGGCGGCTCTTTTACACTCAAACAGTTTAAAAACTGTGTTTGATCGCGTTTGTCCCTCCAGGTGAGAATCAAAGAACAGCCGTTTAAAAAGAAGAAGAAAGGCCTCGGAGCCAAAAGGACCCGCAGAGCCGGAGATGAAGACGAGGCGGAGGAAGAGCGACAGAGGGAAGAGAAGCAGGCGGCTAAAGATGGAGAGGAGGAAGAGGAGGAGGAGGAGGAGGAGGACAAGGAGCCGGCGGAGGACCCTCTGGCCTCCTTCACGCAGCAGCAGCTCCTGCAGGCGCTGCTGGAACTCTTGCAGCCCGGCGAGACGGTGGCCTCGGGGCTGCGGCGCCTCGGCGGCCTGGGCGGGAGGAAGAAGGGCAAACTGAGGGAGGAGAGGGAGGAGGGCGAGGACAACAAGAGGGACGCCGAGACGCTGGACAAGCTCACGGCTCTGGCGGACAGGCTGGTCGGCTCCGGCATGTTCGAGATCTACCAGCAGACCTTTGAGAAACTGTCGTACCTGCTGAAGAACATGAGCAGCAAGAAGCCGGCGGCCAGACGCGGCGACGGCGGCGACGGGGAGCTCGACATGTTCGGAGATCAGTTTGACGAGAAGGTCGGCGGCAAGGACGAGGAGGAAGACAAGCGAGGTAGAGGATGGTGGGTCTTGTGGTTGTTCTGCTGCAGAGCGGCGTTGTTGAGCCGATGTGTCGTCCTCAGTGAGTGACGGAGTCCTGTGGGAGTACAAGTGGGAGAACAAGGACGACTCGGAGGTCTACGGCCCCTTCAGCAGCCAGCAGATGCAGGTGAGGTCGACGCCTCAAACCTTCACAGCCTCCTTCCTGTCTGTAGTGTCACGGGAAGAGAGAACGTTATTCATTCCTCCCCGGGGGGAAACAAACTTGCTCAAGGTAAAAGGTGCAGAACTTATAAAATGAAGGAATTAAAATATGTAAACGTATGTAAATATCTAAACAAGAGCAAAAAAGAGCACAAAAATAGAATATGTAAAAAGAAAACAATCCAGTAAAAAGAAAAATCCTCTAAAAGAGAGTAGATTGCCAGGATTGATACACACAGTGTAGAGAGGTAAAGAGATGTACTCGTGTGTAAGGTCCATGTAGGACGTGTACTCAGTGCAGGTGTAAGGTCCATGTAGGACGTGTCCTCAGTGCAGGTGTAAGGTACATGTAGGACATGTACTCAGTGCAGGTGTAAGGTCCATGTAGGACATGTACTCAGTGCAGGTGTAAGGTCCATGTAGGACATGTACTCAGTGCAGGTGTAAGGTACATGTAGGACGTGTCCTCAGTGCAGGTGTAAGGTCCATGTAGGACATGTACTCAGTGCAGGTGTAAGGTCCATGTAGGACATGTACTCAGTGCAGGTGTAAGGTCCATGTAGGACATGTACTCAGTGCAGGTGTAAGGTACATGTAGGACGTGTCCTCAGTGCAGGTGTAAGGTCCATGTAGGACGTGTACTCAGTGCAGGTGTAAGGTACATGTAGGACGTGTACTCAGTGCAGGTGTAAGGTACATGTAGGACGTGTAGGACGTGAGTTGTTAAATATCCTAACAGCTGTTGGGAGGAAGGACTTCCTGTAGTGTTCTGCTTTACACTGAAGGAGCTGCTGAGCTCCTCCACTGTCCTCTGTCCTCTGTCCCACCTCCTCCATGATGGAGGACATTGTGGTTAACGTCCTCCTCTGTCCCACCTCCTCCATGATGGAGGACATTGTGGTTAACGTCCTCCTCTGTCCCACCTCCTCCATGATTGAGGACGTTCTGGTTAACGTCCTCCTCTGTCCCACCTCCTCCATGATTGAGGACGTTCTGGTTAACGTCCTCCTCTGTCCCACCTCCTCCATGATGGAGGACATTCTGGTTAACGTCCTCCTCTGTCCCACCTCCTCCATGATGGAGGACGTTCTGGTTAACGTCCTCCTCTGTCCCACCTCCTCCATGATGGAGGACGTTCTGGTTAACGTCCTCCTCTGTCCCACCTCCTCCATGATGGAGGACATTCTGGTTAACGTCCTCCTCTGTCCCACCTCCTCCATGATGGAGGACATTCTGGTTAGCGTCCTCCTCTGTCCCACCTCCTCCATGATGGAGGACGTTCTGGTTAACGTCCTCCTCTGTCCCACCTCCTCCACAATGGAGGACATTGTGGTTAGCGTCCTCCTCTGTCCCACCTCCTCCATGATGGAGGACATTGTGGTTAACGTCCTCCTCTGTCCCACCTCCTCCATGATGGAGGACGTTCTGGTTAACGTCCTCCTCTGTCCCACCTCCTCCATGATGGAGGACATTCTGGTTAACGTCCTCCTCTGTCCCACCTCCTCCATGATGGAGGACATTCTGGTTAGCGTCCTCCTCTGTCCCACCTCCTCCATGATGGAGGACGTTCTGGTTAACGTCCTCCTCTGTCCCACCTCCTCCATGATGGAGGACATTGTGGTTAGCGTCCTCCTCTGTCCCACCTCCTCCATGATGGAGGACATTCTGGTTAACGTCCTCCTCTGTCCCACCTCCTCCATGATGGAGGACGTTCTGGTTAACGTCCTCCTCTGTCCCACCTCCTCCATGATGGAGGACATTCTGGTTAACGTCCTCCTCTGTCCCACCTCCTCCATGATGGAGGACGTTCTGGTTAGCGTCCTCCTCTGTCCCACCTCCTCCACGATGGAGGACATTCTGGTTAGCGTCCTCCTCTGTCCCACCTCCTCCACGATGGAGGACATTCTGGTTAACGTCCTCCTCTGTCCCACCTCCTCCATGATGGAGGACATTCTGGTTAACGTCCTCCTCTGTCCCACCTCCTCCATGATGGAGGACATTCTGGTTAGCGTCCTCCTCTGTCCCACCTCCTCCATGATGGAGGACGTTCTGGTTAACGTCCTCCTCTGTCCCACCTCCTCCATGATGGAGGACATTGTGGTTAGCGTCCTCCTCTGTCCCACCTCCTCCATGATGGAGGACATTCTGGTTAACGTCCTCCTCTGTCCCACCTCCTCCATGATGGAGGACGTTCTGGTTAACGTCCTCCTCTGTCCCACCTCCTCCATGATGGAGGACATTCTGGTTAACGTCCTCCTCTGTCCCACCTCCTCCATGATGGAGGACGTTCTGGTTAACGTCCTCCTCTGTCCCACCTCCTCCATGATGGAGGACGTTCTGGTTAGCGTCCTCCTCTGTCCCACCTCCTCCATGATGGAGGACATTGTGGTTAGCGTCCTCCTCTGTCCCACCTCCTCCATGATGGAGGACATTCTGGTTAACGTCCTCCTCTGTCCCACCTCCTCCATGATGGAGGACGTTCTGGTTAGCGTCCTCCTCTGTCCCACCTCCTCCACGATGGAGGACATTCTGGTTAACGTCCTCCTCTGTCCCACCTCCTCCACGATGGAGGACATTCTGGTTAGCGTCCTCCTCTGTCCCACCTCCTCCACGATGGAGGACATTCTGGTTAACGTCCTCCTCTGTCCCACCTCCTCCACGATGGAGGACATTCTGGTTAACGTCCTCCTCTGTCCCACCTCCTCCATGATGGAGGACATTGTGGTTAACGTCCTCCACTGAACCGCTGGAAACTGTTAGTTAGTCCATGACTGGACGTCAATATCTGAATGGATCATTAGATTTCTGTGATTTGGGCGGTGAAAACAGTTCTGTTGGTATTTTATTTCACTTGATTGGTGATCAATTGCACGGAATTCTTATATTCTGCAGTATAAAAGACTTGAGATGTTTCAGTTTATCTGTAATAAATCTGATTTAGTTTGAGAAGCAGCTCCGTCAGAGAAAACAACTGTAAACAACAACAATGTCTGTCAACGCTCCGCAATTAATGGTCGACAACAAAGACGTTCATCTGAAATCATTCAGTCGTAACTCATAAACTCAGATGTATTTAAAAATTCTATTTCATTGTGATAGTTATGACCTTTATTTAAAAAAAATTACAAATTGATCCATCTTACAAGTTGAGTTTTTTTTATTTGAATATTAATACATTTTATTTATAAAGCACTTTACATTGAAACAATCTCAAAGTGCTGCGGAGGAGAAACATTAAAACGTAGGTCAAGGAAAGTAAAACAATTAAAGGTTAAAAGCAACACATTTTCATGATTTCAACAGTAAAACCAAGAACAATAGAGGTTTTAAAAAAGTGCAAATATATCAGTTTGTGTGTAATAAATCTAAAATATAAAACAGTTTGTGTTCAATGATGGTTAAATTAACTTTTTCATTATTTTTCAAATGATGAGTGTTGAGAAGCTGCAGGGCTGCAGCAGCGCCCTCTAGTGGAGTGTTTTTCAACCAAGACACACTTTTTTCTTTGTAAAACTCTGGAGTCCCACCTCCACCTGAACATGTTAAAATGTTAAACTCTGTAGCCTCTATTAACAATATAAAGTCTTTCTCATCACAGTTTTATCAACAGGAATCCAGTAAATCCAGAAACCAGGACTTTTTTTAATAGTGCCTCCCTCAGTGTGAAACCTGGACCTGATGGATGAAGAGCTGAGATCCTGGTTTTCAAAAACTTCTCCATCACTGTCACTGACACAGTACTTTGATACAAGATGGTAGCAGGAGGTGGAGATGAACCACACTGACGTCTGTCACTTTACATTTCACCGGCAAAGTTCTGTGCTGCCCTCTAGTGGTGAAGAGTATTTATACATGATTACTCTGCAACACACTGCCCTCTAGTGGTGAAGAGTATTTATACATGATTACTCTGCAACACACTGTCGCTGTGAGAGAAAAGGTTTTTTTAGAACAAAATGTGAAATGTGATAATTTCCCCCGACTCAGCTGACGGAGGAAACACCAGAGGTGGAGAACTCTGGTCTCGTGGGTCAACATGTGATCAGCTGGTTCACTACTGACTTGTACGCAAAGAGCAGAGGATCCTTTCATCTCCTCCGTCTGCAGGGTTACTAGTAAATCCCACTGACCAGGGTCTGGGGTCAGTGTGACCTCTGACCTCTGACGCTGCTGGGCGGGATCATGACCTCCGTCTGCCGTGTTTGTTTCCAGGACTGGGTGGAGGAGGGCTACTTCAGCAGCGGCGTCTACTGCAGACGTGTGGACCAGGACGGCTCGCAGTTCTACAACTCCAGGAGGCTGGACTTTGAGCTCTACACATGATCGTCTCCACGCCATCGTCTCCACGTCTCCATGTCATCGTCTCCACGTCTCCACGCCATCGTCTCCACGTCTCCATGTCATCGTCTCCACGCCATCGTGTCCACGCCATCGTCTCCATGTCATCGTCTCCACGTCTCCATGTCATCGTCTCCACGTCTCCACGCCATCGTCTCCACGTCTCTATGTCATCGTCTCCACGCCATCGTGTCCACGCCATCGTCTCCATGTCATCGTCTCCACGTCTCCACGCCATCGTCTCCACGCCATCGTCTCCACGCCATCGTCTCCACGTCATCGTCTCCACGTCATCGTCTCCACGTCTCCACGCCATCGTCTCCACGTCTCCACGTCATCGTCTCCACGTCTCCACGTCATCGTCTCCACATCATCGTCTCCACGCCATCGTCTCCACGCCATCGTCTCCACACTGCCGCGGTTTCGTCGTCTGGTTTGAGTTTAACGGGAATTCTAACTTTGTCGCCGCGCTTCACTTCAAGGCTCCCGCTGCACCTTTGGGTGCACGAGGTTGCAAGTTTAAAACCCGGAGGAAATGTTCTCCTCCGCGTCTGCAGGTCTTTTACCAGTTTTCCTAAAGAAAGAAAATAAAATGCTGAGTTTGAACTGCAGTCGACACTCAGGTGGAGTTCACTTTGTAACATGTGACTTTATTGATTGTTTTTGTTTTGCCTTATAATAAATGTCCTGATTTGTGTTTCACGTTGTGACTTGACGCTCGTGATTATGACCATTTTTAAAAACATTTTTTGAAACAAAATCAGTCGGTAATTTTCGAAGCTCTTTTAATGGCCGATCCTTTTACTTTCCTATCTTTTCATTTAAAGCAGGTTTTCACTTGTAGCAAACGTTCCCAGTGGACGTTTGTAGATTTTGTAAACCTCAGTGTTTTACTACTGAAGCGTTTGCTTTATTCTTAGAAGGTTGTGGGTTCAAATCCAGGGTTTTTGTTTTTTTTCTGTAAACTCTGCAAGTTCTCTGTAAGTGTGCAAGGATGAGGGAGAGATGAAGGGCTGGTTTTTATTATTTGATTGCAATCCTGGTGGAAACGTCTGGTGAGCGACGGGAGTCCAAAAATACTTTCATATGGCGTTAAATATATATATATTCTTGTGTTTAAAAAAAATCATATTTGCAAGCAGCCTGTTGCAGCCGCCTGGATTTAAGAAAAAAAACAAAACGTTTTTTTCCACAATATTTTCCGCGAAATTGTTTTTTTTTTAATTAAGAAAAAAAAAAGACTGGGTTTTGTGAGCCATTTTTCTCTACACTCCTATTGGCTTATCCCGGATTGCCGACATGATGCTCGCCTCCCGATTGGTCAGATTTCTGCAGGGAACCTGAAGCCGCGCTCTGATTGGTCGAGCCGCCTGGCTGGCTGCGAGTCGCTGCGAGAGGCGCCGTCCGTCCGGCATGTCTTGTTTACGGCGAGGTCGGATTACCGTCCCCCGGTCCCGGTAAACCGCTCAGGTGAGTCCCAAACCCCCCCGTTTCAGCCCCGGTAACCGCGTTCGGGTGTTTTCCCGCCGAGGCCGAGTTCAGTTCTGCGGCGAAAGAACGGAAGCCGTGGAGATGTGACAGTTCGCGGCTCCGTCTAATCCCCGGTCGGCGGCTGCAGCGCCACAGTGAGAGGCGGAAAACCGGCGCCGGCTAAACCCCGCCGCGCGAACCGAGGCGTCTTCAAACCTCAATGTGGAGACGCTAAAAACATTGGGCCCTCAACAGTCTCACCATATTCACCTTCCCCACGAACCTCAGCCGCAGGAAACGTTCTTACAAAGGAGAGTTTTAATTGTAAGACTGTTCTTTTTCCTGGAAATAGACGAAGCTCAATTTGGATCCTCGCTTCTTCTATTTGGTGAAAACGAGGCTGAAATAATCCTGAAAAACTGAAACATCTCTCTCCTGTGTTATTCTACCGTTGTGTCCGCTTTTGATCTTTTTTTTTAAAATATGGGATGTATAGATTTTATATCAGGTAACTTTTATATCTGTTAGATGTTCGTTTCAGCAGCTTTGTGTTTTTCACGATGAGATCAAATCCAGTTTATTTCTCAAACCTTCTATTTTTATTGCACATTGCAGGGATTTCTGCAGTTATTTCCGTTCCAAGACCAAATAAAACATCCCCATCATTTGTCGTCATGCGTATAAAAGTGTGACACAGAGAATAAAACCCGTTAAAGCTCTTTATTCGCTCTATTTCCACACATTCTCTACTAGTGAACCTCACATGAGGCATTCAGGCTCCACCTTCTCCCTCGTGTTGCCAGGGACTGTTGTTGACACGTTGATCTCGGTCTCTGTGTGTCCAGGTAAATAAGAATAGAATAGATTAGAATAGAATGTATTCCTCCCCAGGGGGAAACACGAACCTGCAACAGCTCGAGGTAAAAAGGTGCAGAAATTATACAATTAAAGAATTTAAATAAAATATGTAAATATCTAAACGAGAGCAAAAAGAGCACATAAAATAGCATAAGTAAAATTTAAAAAATAAAACAATCCAGTAAGAAAAGAAATCCTAGTATAATGATATACACACAGTGTAGATGGGTAAAATCAGAAACTGAGATGAACTTATTGAGATGTTAAACAGACTAATACCAGAATGGCAGTGGAATCAGAACCATGTAGTCCAGAACACAGACGTGGTTCTCTGAGTCACGTCTTGGTAGAAAAGCCTCCAGTGAGTCAGTGCAGGAGGGTTTTGCTCTCAAAGCTCCTGGTTTGAAAACGATTCCTGACAGACGGTTTAGAACCAGTTCTTCAGCTGGAGTCTCCTTGTCAGGACGTCTTTAATCATCACGAGGCCAACGGACCTTTATCGTCACCGCCAGAGGGGCGAATGTGACGAAGCACTTCTTCTTCCACCAGGACCAGTGACGACCTGCGGAAAATGTCCTGTTTGTTTTATACTTCAAGTATAAAGATTTGTGTTGGATATTCATTGCAAAAAAGGTTTTGAGTAACTTCCCAACCTTTGTTTTGGGAGTTAAATGTCCTTGCTGCTGCTCAGAACCGTGACTGGAGGCCGAGGCTCGTCTGGAAGGTGATTTTTAACACAATAAAATGAGACGATCACAAAAAGCTTCGTACTTGGTGCTTCTCCTCGCCCTGCTGCCGACAGGATCCACTGCTCCTCGTCGCTCTTAACCAGGGTTTGTGTCAACACACCTAATGGTTGCTTCATTTCTTTGGACCGTTTAGTGAGACACTCCTACAAAATAAAAGGCATCAGTTAGATCAGTGTTTTTCAACCCTTTTGGAGCCGAGAAACACTTTTTTCTTTGTAAAACTCTGGAGTCTCACCTCCACCTGGAAATGTTAAAAAGTTAAACTCTGTAGCCTCTATTAACAATATAAAGTCTTTCTCATCAAAGTTGTATCAACAGGAATCCAGTAAATCCAGAAACCAGGACTTTTTTTAATAGTGCCTCCCTCAGTGTGAAACCTGGACCTGATGGATGAAGAGCTGAGATCCTGGTTTTCAAAAACTTCTCCATCACTGTCACTGACACAGTACTTTGATACAAGATGGTAGCAGGAGGTGGAGATGAACCACACTGACGTCTGTCACTTTACATTTCACCGGCAAAGTTCTGTGCTGCCCTCTAGTGGTGAAGAGTGTTTATACATCATTACTCTGCAACACACTGCCCTCTAGTGGTGAAGAGTATTTATACAGGATTACTCTGCAAAACAAAAATGTTTTTTTAGAACAAAATGTGAAATGTGATAATTTCCCCCGGCTCACCTGACGACCTGGAGGAAACACCAGAGGGTGAAAAACTCTGAGTTAGAGGTTCAACCATCTGCTCTCTTCACCTCCGATATCTTAGGTTTTAATATCAGCCGATGACGGAAAGTGGCGCTGAATTACTTAACAGACGGAACATCGTATTGTGGAAAAGACTGTGATCATTGTTTTATGCATCTGTTATGTCTTTCTCAAAAGAAAAGAACACATTTACATATATATATATATATATGCACTGAGATATTTTTCACCAGGTTGGTTGGTGGATTTTCAAAATAAACAGCAGTCAGCCCTTCACAGTGTTCAGTGTAAATGTATATGTTGAGTTAAACTCAGTGACACGTCTGTCGCTGCGACATGTTTTATTTAGTTTACTTTGTTCATCAGTCAAAGATGTTTTCAACCTCGTCAGTGAACTGAAGCTTCTGAAGTGTCGCTGAGATAAAATCTTGTCGTTCGTCGTGTTCAACCTTTACTGTCGCTGCTCTTCATTTCAGAACCGCCCCCCCCTCCTCTCCCCCCCCCCCCCCCACCTCCTGTCCCAGAGTCCAGAACAGTAAGTCCTCCTTGCCTCTCCGAGCCGCCCTGAAGGGTTTTGGTGTGTGTATGACCTCCCGCATGTTTGTGTTGTCGTTGTTGTTGTTTACAGAGAAGCCAGAGACGAGACACAGCAGGGGGGATGTTGACGTCCCCCTCTGACCCGCTCCCTCACTTAGCCTGTCCAATGGATGGAGGGTCCCCCCCCCCAGACCCTCTGTGTACTGCACCTCCCCTCAGTGCCCCCCCTCCACCTGTCCTCTCCTCCTCCTCCTCCTCCTCCTCCTCCTCCTCCTCCTCCACTCCCAGGTAGACTTGTCCTCACCTTTTCCTGTCATTTGTTTTCATCCGCGACACGTTTTGCAGACGGACAGTTTCAGCTTCAGACTCTCAGGCTTCACTTTGAGTTCCACTTGAGCAACGTGGTGTTGAAGGTTGTTTACATCAACCAACATGATGATTGGCCTGTGAAGTGGATCGTCGATGTTTCTATTGTTTGATTCCTGCGTTCGTCTGACGCCTCCTGGCAGGTTCTCCGGTGTTACAGATTCATAATAACGTTCATCTTTCAAACCGTCCAGGATGTTCAGGAAATAGTTCTTCAGCAAGGTTCAGTCTCTGAATTGTGGCTGTGCACCTTAGTGGTTTTCAAAATAAAACAGCATTGGTGTAACGCCACGTAAGGACGTTTTTTTGCCGACAGTGTATTACTGAGCGAGTGAAAAAATTGAAAATCAAAATTGAAAATTGCATGTAAAACTAAGCTTCCTCAGCAAACGTGTGGCGTTTGAGCAACACAGTGAAAGTTCTGGTGAAATTCAGAGGAAAGTGACTCCTAGTGGACGTTTCTGCCTCACGAGGGTGGAGGTTGTGTTGCTTCCATCTGCCTCAGCTAACTTCATTTCATGTTTTCTTTTTCACCTGTTGAAGACAAGCTGCAGGTTGGTTTGACTTTTGTTGTTGTTGTTGTTGTTGTTGTTGTTTCTTCCCCCTGAAACCTTCTCAGCCGCGTGAATGATGGAACATGTGGCCACAGGCGCAGCGGCCGCATTCAGGGGGTCAAAGCTGAAACACCAGAAAAACAGAGTGACGCACCAAACCCAGACTCTCCCAGTCCGTCCAGTCCGTCCAGTCCGTCCAGACCCTCCAGACCCAGTCCGTCCAGACCCTCCAGACCCAGTCCGTCCAGACCCTCCAGACCCTCCAGACCCAGTCCCTCCAGACCCTCCAGACCCAGCCCGTCCAGTCCGTCCAGACCCAGTCCGTCCCCGGCCAAGGGGCCGAGGCAGAGCGGGGACATGGTAGGACTTTGGTTAAAGAGCAGCTTCTTTTGATGCTCGTCATTGACGAACGGAACCAAACTGCTCCTTCTGTTGGTGGTTTTTTTATAGGTGCAAATATCACAGTGGAAGTCGCCGCGAGTCGCCGGCGTGCCGACCCCCCCGGACCAGAACCAGGTCAGTTCAGCCTTTCCCTGCCTTACTTTTGTTTTTAATTTGTTTGGTGAGTAAAGCCGGGGATCTGGAGACGAACCAAGGCGCCGCTTCTCGCCTGTCACCTGCCGCCTGCCGCCTCTCGCCTGCTGCCTCTCGCCTGTCGCCTGCTGCCTCTCGCCTGTCACCTGCCGCCTCTCGCCTGCCGCCTCTCGCCTGTCACCTGCCGCCTCTCGCCTGCTGCCTCTCGCCTGTCACCTGCCGCCTGCCGCCTCTCGCCTGCTGCCTCTCGCCTGTCACCTGCCGCCTGCCGCCTCTCGCCTGCTGCCTCTCGCCTGTCGCCTGCTGCCTCTCGCCTGTCACCTGCCGCCTCTCGCCTGCCGCCTCTCGCCTGTCACCTGCCGCCTCTCGCCTGCCGCCTCTCGCCTGTCACCTGCCCCCTGTCACCTGCCGCCTCTCGCCTGTCACCTGCCCCCTGTCACCTGCCCCCTGTCACCTGCCCCCTGTCACCTGCCGCCTGTCACCTGCCGCCGGTCACCTGTCACCTGTCACCTGCCGCCGGTCACCTGTCACCTGCCGCCTGTCACCTGCCGCCTCTCGCCTGTCACCTGCCGCCTCTCGCCTGTCACCTGTCACCTGCCGTCTGCCACCTGTCACCTGCCGCTTCTCGCCTCTCGCCTGTCACCTGCCGCCTCTTTCAGTCCAGTTTAGGTTGTTGGTTTATGCTTTCTTCTCATAAATGCAGCAGGACTCCATTTATTCAACGACGACGCTTCGACTTCTCCTCCTTTTCAGGACAGAAGTGTTGAGCTGCTGGTTTAAGTCCGTATGTGACGAGAATCCGACAGCCAAAGCTGGGATTTCTGCACCCGTCGCATCATTTCCATGCACGCTGCAGACTCCTGCTGCCAACGCCAGTTAAAGAGAGAAATTGCGTGTTGCATTGACTCATTTTGATGTTCCAATGAAAGAACCTGTCAGGAAGGCCAGTCTGACCTGCTGCTGCAGGAAAGGGTTAATCTGGAATGGAATGAAGAAGAAAAGTTTTGCTTCGTATTCACATTTTTCCAGATGCTTCCTGTGGTGTTTGTTGTGTTAAACTAAAAGTTTAAGATATTTTTTCTTTTGGAAACAGAGAAATGATGATAAACTTAAAGTTAAAGTTAGAATTTCCTTTTTAAAGCTCAAACTCTTGAATTCTCTGTGGGTTTATGTTGCAGGATGGATTTGATGTGGACTTTACAGCACAGCACCAAAACAAGTGAGTTGTTTTTGTTTGAATCTTTACATTTTTTTTGCTTTTTTCGAACATCATGCAAGAACATACAAAACATTTGACATAAAGATATTCACAATTCTAAAACAAAACTGCCCATTAGACTGGAGCAATGCAGAAGTTACACTAGATTATACAATGTAATGTACATTTCTATAATATACAGGATTAAAAGTTTATGATACTGTCCCATTTTCCCAGTATTTCTCTTCTTTTTCAGTTTGTAGTTGTTGCACAACTCAAGCTTTATTTTTCAAATTGATGATCTCGTTTCACTGAAGCATTTCACTTGTGCTAAATGTTCTATTGTACGTTGGTTTTTGTGCGTTACCACAGCTCCTTTGTGTTTATTTTGTTGTTCTGGAAATCATGTTTGTTTCTTTGTGTTCATTGGAAACTCAGGCAAAATAGCCAGAAGACCCCACAGAAGAAAATCGACGCTTCTGCCGAACAAATCATTGAGGAGAAATTCTCCGTAGGACCCAGAACCGATCTGGACGAAAGCAGGTCCAGCATGGACGCCTGTGCCCAGTTGGCCGTGGGACGCCATGTTGACAGGGGGCCTCTGCCCACCGGGTGGCTCATCAGACCTTTGATCCAGTCGTTCAGATCAAAGATGGCCAGTTTCACTGAGATCGTCATGAGTCCCGTCAAACTCCTCAAAGGCCACGGTCCTCTACCGTCCCTCGGCGAGGACGAGCCGGGCAGCACTTTTCATCCAGAGACACAAAGTGAGGACAGACATCAGGACGACGGCGCTCGGCAGCCGAGGCTCGGCCACGTCGGACACGCCTACTCTAAAAAGATAGACTTTGATGTAGAGTTGGCGAGACGCAACAAGCAGGAAGACGCCTGTGCAGTAGACCAGCAGGAAGACGACTGTGCAGTAGACCAGCAGGAAGACGACTGTGCAGTAGACCAGCAGGAAGACGACTGTGCAGTAGACCAGCAGGAAGACGACTGTGCAGTAGACCAGCAGGAAGACGACTGTGCAGTAGACCAGCAGGAAGACGACTGTGCAGTAGACCAGCAGGAAGACGACTGTGTAGTAGACCAGCAGGAAGACGACTGTGCAGTAGACCAGCAGGAAGACGACTGTGCAGTAGACCAGCAGGAAGACGACTGTGTAGTAGACCAGCAGGAAGACGACTGTGCAGTAGACCAGCAGGAAGACGACTGTGCAGTAGACCAGCAGGAAGACGACTGTGTAGTAGACCAGCAGGAAGACGACTGTGCAGTAGACCAGCAGGAAGACGACTGTGCAGTAGACCAGCAGGAAGACGACTGTGCAGTAGACCAGCAGGAAGACGACTGTGCAGTAGACCAGCAGGAAGACGACTGTGCAGTAGACCAGCAGGAAGACGACTGTGCAGTAGACCAGCAGGAAGACGACTGTGTAGTAGACCAGCAGGAAGACGACTGTGCAGTAGACCAGCAGGAAGACGACTGTGCAGTAGACCAGCAGGAAGACGACTGTGCAGTAGACCAGCAGGAAGACGACTGTGCAGTAGACCAGCAGGAAGACGCCTGTGCAGTAGACCAGCAGGAAGACGCCTGTGCAGTAGACCAGCAGGAAGACGCCTGTGCAGTAGACCAGCAGGAAGACGACTGTGCAGTAGACCAGCAGGAAGACGACGGGCCGTCGGACGCTTCTGGGCCCGGGGTTCCGTCCACCACCCAGTTCCATCCCTCGGCCAATCAAAGTGCCTCACGTCAACCCAGCCTGCACACGACCAGGGTCGCCCAGGACCAGGATGACCAGGAGGACCAGCAGCCCCCCCGGATGAAACCACTGCCCAGAAAACGTGCCAGAAACAGGAATGAAGTGAAGGACAACATTAGAAGACGTTTGTCGCCAAACACTGACGTGGACGAAGACGACTCCTCTCCGTCGGTTAAAGTAAACCCCGAGTTGAACGACGTGAAGGAAACGTCTTCACCTCCAGTTTGTTGCACCGAGACAAACCCGGTCTGTCTTCAGACCCACGTTGACGACGGAGCTGCTGAAGGTCTGCCGGCGCCACAGAACCTCCAGAACAATCACACGCATGGTGCTGATAGGAGGACGCCGAAACCTGCGCCTGGGTCCAACCCTGAAACGCTCTCAGGCGTCGGCAGGACAAAGAGGACGCTGAGACTGAACAGCCACTCCCACAACTCTGTCAAGAAGAAAAGACTGCAGGACTCACTGACAGACGACAGCAGGACTCAAGAGTCGATAGACGGTGCAGTGAGGGTCCTGAGGTGGCCAAGGAAAGGGGTTCTGTTGACAGAAACGATCACAGATCATCCAGAATCTCTAAGACCGGAGAGACGTAGACAGGCTGGACCCACCGGGGGGAGCAGGAGAGACAAAACTGTCAAAGTAACACTCAGTAGGAGGACTGAGACGATGTTGGACCTGCAGACTGGAAGAACCCCGGAGGACCGAAGCCGCGGTTCTTCAGACGCCTGCAGCAAAGACGAACCTGTCGGTTCAAGCAAAAGGCTGAAAACACAAGTATTGGCAACAAGCGTGGATCTGGAAACCTCCGTGGCGATCGCCTCCCCAGAAGACGGCGAGGAGGAGCAGCTGCCTGACGTCCTCGTCCGTCCCGACACCAAGCAGCTCAACGGCAACTTGACCAACCGGCCGTCCAAACGGAAGTCGCCAAACCAGGCTAGCTCCGTGTCAAAAGCAAGCGGCGGCGAGCCGCCGTCCTCCTCGCTGCTGTCCCTGGTGCTGCACAGACTCTCGCCCACGGACTTCACCGGTCCCTCGGGGCCGGAGCAGAGCCGGCCGTCCAAGAGGACGAGAACAGGCTCCGGAGCCGCCGTCCACTCGTCCGTCTCCAACGGGACTCACGAGGCGCAGCGATGCGTCAACGCCAAAGAAAAGCAGTCAGAAGAAGGTGAGAGGTCACGGCACCCCGGGGACTCGCAGGCGGCGCCCTGTGGAAGGAACGTCCAGGCCTGTCGCTCCAGAAACGTGCCGGTGAACCCCCGGAGGGCCGAGAGCCACCGGAGGAGGTGCAGGATTGTGCGGGGTCGGACTCGAGGGGACGACGGGACGAAGGCGTCCACCATGGAGGACGCAGACCTGAGCGGGTCCTCCTGGCGGTCGCCCGGCGGCGTGGCGGGGCGCCTCCTGCGCAGCTCCTCGTGTCCGGAGATCCCCTCCCTGCGTCCCCACGACGCCCCTTGGTCGTCCCCCCTGCTCACGCCGCTCCACGGCAGGACCCCGGCCCCCCCCCAGCAGCACCACCACCACCACCACTCCCACAAGCCCCAGCGGCGGGCCCGGCGCCACACGGTCTGCAGCGTGGAGGTGGAGCGGGAGATCGCCCCGCTGTGTCTCCGCAAGGAGGTGTACCCGTCCAGGAGGCCGTCCCCCTACGACCACCACTCGCCGGCGCCGTCCCCCGGCTCGTCCATCTCGGCCCTGGCGTCCTGCTTCCTGTCCAGCCCTCTGGCCTTCCTGTCCACCAAGGCCTCCGGTCACGCTCCGTCCCCCTCGTCCTCGTCCTCGTCCTCCCCGCTGAGCTCCTCCACGTGGCACCGTCCTCGTCCCGACTCCTCCGGCGCCCCGGTGGATTCCAGCAGCAGGTAACGGCGCTGTTCTTGGAAACGGCCAGCGACGCCGTGATGCGGCGGCGCTCGTCTGAACTGTTGGGCTTCTTTCAGCGGGACGTCGCTGGAGAGGAGACGGCAGAGTGAGGACGAGGAGGACGAGGACACCAGCTCCTCCAGCCAGGAGTTTGAAGACGTGGGCCTCAGGGAGGAGAAGGCTCTGTCCGATTCTGACATCAAGGTACCGTCTCCTCTCGCGCATAGCAACCAGTTCCTGCTGTGGTTTGGTTCCCTCTGATCCTCACTTCCTGTCAGGTGGTGCAGAAGATGGAGGAGCCGGGGAAAGTTTCCTCCATCAGGATTCGGAAAACTTTGCCCAAACCCCAGAACAACCTGACGCCGATGGGCCTCCCCAAAGCCGTCCGGTACGAGTTTCACCCACCTCGGGCCTCACTTCAGCTTGTTAATGTCTATTTTCTACTTTTGGGTGAATTGGAACCAAGTTGAAACCACATGAACAATCCTACAGCTTTCCTGTCGTGGTGATAAATAACACAAAACATCCACATCATGGTGTGAAATCAGCTTTTAGCATTATTTATTTGTAAGAGAAGCACCAATATGTTCACACACTCTGAACCCTGCAGCTTATACAATATTTAACGAGCCTCTGCTGCAGGTCCATGGGCGGTGCGTTCAGGTGCATCACGTAACTCCCAACTTTATTTTCTCATCTTTTTAAATTTGATGGGCGTGGCTTATAGTCGTGTCTGGAAATGATGGTAATATTTATTTATTTATTTTATTTACTTATTTATTTGTTCATGTTATTTCATGCCATTTCACTATATATACATATACATATATATATATAATAATTTGTCATTGGTCACACAACATCACAACAGCCTCCTTTTTCTTACAGTTCAACAGTTACAGTCAATTTTTATTTATTTTTTTCAATTCTTTTCATCGTCTCTCAAATTTTTCTGTTTGTATATTTTCTTAAATTTGTAAACATTTAAACAACATTTAAATTCCACACTTAACGAGTTCCACAGTTTTACTCCATGAACAGATGGACATTTCTGTTTCAACGATGTTCATATTCATACAATTCTTTGAAAAATCTCTCCAGGAAGAATGAAAGTTGATAAGATGGTTGTTCAAACATCTTGATAATGAAAACACAAATGTCAAATCAGGTTTGATGTGGTGTCGATGTATTTCCTCCGTCAGTGTGGTGTAATGAGCTGCAGACTCACCGTCACGTTTCTCTGCAGGCTGAAAAAGAAGCAGTTCAGTTTGGAGGAAATTTACACCAATAAGAATTTCAGCAAACCTCCTGAGAGGTGAGTCGGCTCGTTAACGCTCGTTAACGCTCGTTAACGCTCGTTAACGAGCGTTAACGCTCGTTAATGCTCGTTAACGCTCGTTAACGCTCCATCGCCACCTTTTCCCTTCACACCTTTCTGACTGAGTGCAGCTGAAGTTTTCCCTCCCGTTGAAGTTTTCCCTCCCGCTGAAGTTTTCCCTCCCGTTGAAGTTTTCCCTCCCGCTGAAGTTTTCCCTCCCGCTGAAGTTTTCCCTCCCGTTGAAGTTTTCCCTCCCGCTGAAGTTTTCCCTCCCGCTGAAGCTTTCCCTCCCGTTGAAGTTTTCCCTCCCGCTGAAGTTTTCCCTCCCGCTGAAGTTTTCCCTCCCGTTGAAGTTTTCCCTCCCGCTGAAGTTTTCCCTCCCGCTGAAGTTTTCCCTCCCGTTGAAGTTTTCCCTCCCGCTGAAGTTTTCCCTCCCGCTGAAGTTTTCCCTCCCGTTGAAGTTTTCCCTCCCGTTGAAGTTTTCCCTCCCGCTGAAGTTTTCCCTCCTGCTGAAGTTTTCCCCCCTGCTGAAGTTTTCCCTCCCGTTGAAGTTTTCCCTCCCGTTGAAGTTTTCCCTCCCGTTGAAGTTTTCCCTCCTGTTGAAGTTTTCCCTCCCGCTGAAGTTTTCCCTCCCGTTGAAGTTTTCCCTCCCGCTGAAGTTTTCCTCCTGTTGAAGTTTTCCTCCTGTTGAAGTTTTCCCTCCCGCTGAAGTTTTCCCTCCCGTTGAAGTTTTCCCTCCTGTTGAAGTTTTCCCTCCCGTTGAAGTTTTCCCTCCCGTTGAAGTTTTCCCTCCCGTTGAAGTTTTCCCTCCCGCTGAAGTTTTCCCTCCCGCTGAAGTTTTCCCTCCCGTTGAAGTTTTCCCTCCCGCTGAAGTTTTCCCTCCTGTTGAAGTTTTCCCTCCCGCTGAAGTTTTCCCTCCCGTTGAAGTTTTCCCTCCCGTTGAAGTTTTCCCTCCCGTTGAAGTTTTCCCCCCGCTGAAGTTTTCCCTCCTGTTGAAGTTTCCCTCCTGCTGAAGTTTTCCCTCCTGTTGAAGTTTTCCCTCCTGCTGAAGTTTTCCCTCCTGCTGAAGTTTTCCCTCCTGCTGAAGTTTGCCCTCCCGTTGAAGTTTTCCCTCCTGTTGAAGTTTTCCCCCCTGCTGAAGTTTTCCCCCCTGTTGAAGTTTCCCTCCCGTTGAAGTTTTCCCCCCTGCTGAAGTTTTCCCTCCTGTTGAAGTTTTCCCTCCTGTTGAAGTTTTTCCTCCCGTTGAAGTTTTCCTCCCGTTGAAGTTTTCCCTCCCGTTGAAGTTTTCCCTCCCGCTGAAGTTTTCCCTCCCGCTGAAGTTTGCCCTCCCGTTGAAGTTTTCCCTCCCGCTGAAGTTTTCCCTCCCGCTGAAGTTTTCCCTCCTGCTGAAGTTTTCCCTCCCGTTGAAGTTTTCCCTCCTGTTGAAGTTTTCCCTCCCGCTGAAGTTTGCCCTCCCGTTGAAGTTTTCCCTCCCGCTGAAGTTTTCCCTCCCGCTGAAGTTTTCCCTCCTGCTGAAGTTTTCCCTCCTGTTGAAGTTTTCCTCCTGTTGAAGTTTTCCCTCCTGTTGAAGTTTTCCCTCCCGTTGAAGTTTCCCTCCCGTTGAAGTTTTCCCTCCCGCTGAAGTTTTCCCTCCCGCTGAAGTTTTCCCTCCCGTTGAAGTTTTCCCTCCCGCTGAAGTTTTCCCCCCCTGCTGAAGTTTTCCCTCCCGTTGAAGTTTTCCCTCCCGTTGAAGTTTTCCCTCCTGTTGAAGTTTTCCCTCCCGCTGAAGTTTTCCCTCCTGTTGAAGTTTTCCCTCCCGTTGAAGTTTTCCCTCCCGCTGAAGTTTTCCCCCCTGCTGAAGTTTTCCCTCCCGTTGAAGTTTTCCCTCCCGTTGAAGTTTTCCCTCCCGCTGAAGTTTTCCCCCCTGCTGAAGTTTTCCCTCCCGTTGAAGTTTTCCCTCCCGCTGAAGTTTTCCCTCCCGTTGAAGTTTTCCCCCCTGTTGAAGTTTTCCCTCCCGCTGAAGTTTTCCCCCCTGTTGAAGTTTTCCCTCCCGCTGAAGTTTGCCCTCCCGCTGAAGTTTTCCCTCCCGCTGAAGTTTTCCCCCCTGCTGAAGTTTTCCCTCCCGTTGAAGTTTTCCCTCCCGTTGAAGTTTTCCCTCCCGCTGAAGTTTTCCCTCCCGCTGAAGTTTTCCCCCCCGCTGAAGTTTTCCCCCCTGCTGAAGTTTTCCCCCCTGCTGAAGTTTTCCCTCCCGTTGAAGTTTTCCCTCCCGCTGAAGTTTTCCCTCCCGCTGAAGTTTTCCCTCCCGTTGAAGTTTTCCCTCCCGCTGAAGTTTTCCCTCCCGCTGAAGTTTGCCCTCCCGTTGAAGTTTTCCCTCCCGCTGAAGTTTTCCCCCCCTGCTGAAGTTTTCCCTCCCGTTGAAGTTTTCCCTCCCGTTGAAGTTTTCCCTCCCGCTGAAGTTTTCCCTCCTGTTGAAGTTTTCCCTCCCGTTGAAGTTTTCCCTCCCGCTGAAGTTTTCCCCCCTGCTGAAGTTTTCCCTCCCGTTGAAGTTTTCCCTCCCGTTGAAGTTTTCCCTCCCGTTGAAGTTTTCCCTCCCGCTGAAGTTTTCCCCCCTGCTGAAGTTTTCCCTCCCGCTGAAGTTTTCCCTCCCGCTGAAGTTTTCCCTCCCGTTGAAGTTTTCCCCCCTGTTGAAGTTTTCCCTCCCGCTGAAGTTTTCCCCCCTGTTGAAGTTTTCCCTCCCGCTGAAGTTTGCCCTCCCGCTGAAGTTTTCCCTCCCGCTGAAGTTTTCCCCCCTGCTGAAGTTTTCCCTCCCGTTGAAGTTTTCCCTCCCGCTGAAGTTTTCCCTCCCGCTGAAGTTTTCCCTCCCGCTGAAGTTTTCCCCCCCGCTGAAGTTTTCCCCCCCGCTGAAGTTTTCCCCCCTGCTGAAGTTTTCCCTCCCGTTGAAGTTTTCCCTCCCGCTGAAGTTTTCCCTCCCGCTGAAGTTTTCCCTCCCGTTGAAGTTTTCCCTCCCGCTGAAGTTTTCCCTCCCGCTGAAGTTTTCCCCCCCGCTGAAGTTTTCCCCCCCGCTGAAGTTTTCCCCCCCGCTGAAGTTTTCCCTCCCGTTGAAGTTTTCCCTCCCGCTGAAGTTTTCCCTCCCGCTGAAGTTTTCCCTCCCGTTGAAGTTTTCCCTCCCGCTGAAGTTTTCCCTCCCGCTGAAGTTTTCCCTCCCGCTGAAGTTTTCCCCCCCGCTGAAGTTTTCCCCCCCGTTGAAGTTTTCCCCCCTGTTGAAGTTTTCCCTCCCGCTGAAGTTTTCCCTCGTGTGTTTCAGCGGTCTGGAGACGGTCTTTGAAGTTCCCCTGAACCGTAAGAACGGCTCAGAGTCTCGGTTCGGCCACCGGCGGCTCAAGAGGTTCCTGAAGTTCCTGGAGGGCGGGGAGCCCCGGAGGTCCAGGAAGCCCCTCAAGGCCGGCGCCCCCCCGTCCTCCTCCTCCGCCTCCCGGCCGCGGCGCGGCGGCGGCTTCGCCAAGGAGGCGGCGGCGCTCAGCGCGGCGGACCTGGACTTGCTGCTCTGCACCAAACTGGACCAGCTCAACCTGTGGCTGGTCCAAGACCAGGGCCACAGTGACCCCCCCGTCGACCAGGGACACAGCTGACCCCCCCGTCGACCAGGGACACAGCTGACCCCCCCCCCACCGCTCAGGTCTGTTTGGGAGCTACCGGGGGCCAGGGGGCGCTCTGGACTGCCAGGGGGGAGTCTGCACCACCAGGGGGGGGGGTCTGCATCGCCAGGGGAGGGGGCTGCACCGCTGGGGGGGTCTGCACCACCAGAGGGGTCTGCACCGCCGGGGGGGGGGGGGCAGCAGGAAGGTTGGTAGAGCTTCTGACGGTTCAGTGCAGAGAAGCAGGATTAATAAAGGGTCATGACATAAAATGCATTTGACATATTTACAGCAAGTCATTTCAACCCCCCCCTCCTGGTCCCCCCCCCCCCTCCTGCTCCCCCCACCCCCCCACCCCCCCAGAACCTCCAGTGTTCCTCCCCGTCCCTCCCGTTGCTCCTCCTTCCTTCAGGCAGCTATGTGTTTTTATGAAATGCTAACATGGTGAAACTTTTATAAAATAAAGTGCCAGCAAAGAGATTTTTAACAACTTTCACAGCTGATTTCTCTACAATGTTCTTGGACTGCGTCAATACAATTACTGGGCTCAGGTTCTAGTTCCTTATGTGTATTTACAAATGTACTTGTTGTGGATCTTTTTTTTATATAAATATATATTATTATTATTAATATTCTGATTATTAGGCACAAACTGGCCTCCAGGGTTTGAATCCTCTGCTTCTCTGGATTGTTTCTATTTGTCGCTAATGTGACTTAAACTACCTACGGAGGATTAATTACTGAGAATATTTCTTCTTTCCGCCAAGTTGTAATGAAGTTGCCTTAACTGTACCACGTGTTGTTTTCTACACAGATTTGTTTGTAACGGCGTTTTGTTGTCTTTTCCACTGAGGCGTGTCAAAATGCTTCAATAAACTCAAGAGCACAAACACTTTCTGCTCGTTTTATTATAAAATTGCTTTTGTTTTACATTAAAAACAATAAAAACATGGCGACAGTAGATGTAATAAGAGAAGTTGTTCTAATTGATTCTTTGCTAGAATCAACAGCTGATCTGATGGTTCTAGTCTCCGCTACGTTCTAGACGTCACGTCGAGTTCTAGACTAAAGACGATGCTGCGTTTTGTTTGTTCTTTCTGGAGATCAATAAATATTGTAGCAGACAGAAACACGTGGGAACCGTTTCCTGGAGTCCTTGAACGTTCCACATCTCAAGTAGAGTTTGTTCTCAACATGGTTCTTTTCCTTCAGTCTGGAAACTCCAGGAAGCTCCAGGAAACACCAGGAAACTCCAGGAAAGTCCATGAATCTCCAGGAAACTTCAGGAAAGTCCAGGAAACTTCAGGCATCTCCAGGAAATGCCAGGAAACTCCAGGAATCTCCAGGAACCTTCAGGAAACGCCAGGAAAGACCAGGAAACACCAGGAATCTCCAGGAAAGTCCAGGAATCTCCAGGAACCTTCAGGAAACGCCAGGAAAGACCAGGAAACACCAGGAATCTCCAGGAAAGTCCAGGAAATGCCAGGAAACTCCAGGAATCTCCAGGAACCTTCAGGAAACGCCAGGAAAGACCAGGAAACACCAGGAATCTCCAGGAAAGTCCAGGAATCTCCAGGAACCTTCAGGAAACGCCAGGAAAGACCAGGAAACACCAGGAATCTCCAGGAAAGTCCAGGAAATGCCAGGAAACTCCAGGAATCTCCAGGAACCTTCAGGAAACGCCAGGAAAGACCAGGAAACACCAGGAATCTCCAGGAAAGTCCAGGAATCTCCAGAAAACTTCAGGAAGCTCCAGGAAAGTCCAGGAAATGCCAGGAATCTCCAGGAAAGTCCAGGAAATGCCAGGAATCTCCAGGAAATGCCAGGAATCTCCAGGAAACACCAGGAAAGTCCAGGAATCTCCAGGAAACACCAGGAAAGTCCACTCCTTGTGGCGAGAGTTTCCACCTGTCCGTCAGGTGAGCAGAACTTGGTGTCCGTCTGATAGTCTTAGTTCTTGGTCCGTCTTAGTTTCCTCAGTTCTAATGAGCCTCTGCTGCGTCTTCCGTCCCGACGAGGACCGTCGGTCCATGAAGGTGAGGAGGTAGGAGACCAGGACCACCAGCAGAGGGACGGACACCAGGACCAGGACCCGTCAGTCCATGATGGTGATGAGGTAGGAGAGCAGGACCACCAGCAGAGGGATGGACACCAGGACCAGGACCCAGGTCACGATGGAGAGGAACCCCAGCTTCCTCGCTCGCCGGGAGAACTTGTCCGCCGCCTCCGGGTCCGTGGACGTCTCGGCCTGGAAAGACAACGGTACCTTGGATTAACGGTCCAACTGGCGTCACTCGTGGAGGAATCTAGACGTTAAACATTGGATTTCTGTGGGACAACTGAACATATTGTGTCCAGTTGTCTTCTACACAGCTGGAGGTCCTCCCACTGCCCAAGTTGGGAAAAACAAATGTTCAAGGATTTCCTAGTTGGTTGTCGACGTCTCCTCAGCGCTCCACGTTGCAACAACATGGTTGGAACAGATAAGAGGTCAGAGGTCACTTTGTCCCACGGAACGTGAAGCTCTGAGAAGAACCGGTTTGAAGCAGTTTTGGAGACAAAGGAATAGCAACGTCACCATAGCAACGCATACATCACCATAGCGACGCATACATCACCAGGAACTGACCGATGTGAGGTTGAGGTGTCGTCTGCAAATGTCTAGATATGAAGCAGGCGTTGCAGCGGGCCCTTCTTCCCTGTGGACCCGGCCTCTGTACTGGGGTCTGCCCAAACTCTGATATATGGAATTTTGTAGCATTATGTAATCTGATATATGCATTTTTGTAATCTCTTGTTTGTGTGATTATTAAATTTATTATTGAAGAAATTAACTCTGTTTCTGCGTCTCCAGGATCAAACGAACACGCAGGAGTTCAGGGGAACACGGGGAAGAACTCCAACAGATGGGATCAAAGACCAGGACCAGGAGGAGCCGGCAGACCCGGGTCTGGAGCGCCGGGACCGGCAGACCCGGGTCTGGAGCTCCGGGACCGGCAGACCCGGGTCTGGAGCTCCGGGACCGAGGGTGAAGTACCTTGACGGAGTTGATCAGCGCCTGGTAGCCGATGCAGCTGCAGCCGCAGACGATGCTGCAGACGGCCAGCGTCCTGTGGTGGCGGTCGCCGCAGCAGGACGCAGGGACCCGTCCCCCGCCGTCCCCCCGCGGCTCCGTCCCCAACCCGGGGACCAGGTCCAGGCAGAACTCCTCCACGTCCGGCGCCGCCCGGACCCGAGGGGAGGACAGGGTCCTCAGGGGAATCGACTCCTCCATGGTGTCCACGCTGGACGGTTCTGCAGGACAGGAGGGACAGGTGAGGACAGGGGAGACAGGTGAGGACAATATGACCAGGTGAGGACAGGGGGACCAGGTGAGGACAGGGGGACCAGGTGAGGACAATATGACCAGGTGAGGACAGGGGAGACAGGTGAGGACAATATGACCAGGTGAGGACAGGGGGGACAGGTGGGGACAATATGACCAGGTGAGGACAGGGGGACAGGTGGGGACAGGGGAGACAGGTGAGGACAATATGACCAGGTGAGGACAGGGGGACAGGTGAGGACAGGAGGTCCAGGTGAGGACAGGGGGGACAGGTGGGGACAATATGACCAGGTGAGGACAGGGGAGACAGGTGGGGACAGGAGGTCCAGGTGAGGACAGGGGGGACAGGTGGGGACAATATGACCAGGTGAGGACAGGCGGCGCTGGAAACATGCTGCTGTGTGTGTGTTGTCTGCACTTTTGTGTATATTGTGCGTATGTGTCTGTGTACTAAAAAAACATATTTAGATATAGATATAGATATAGATATATGGATATAGATGTATGGATGTATAGAAAAATATTTTTTTAAATTGACTAAAAAGAACAAAAGGCCCAAATGGCTTCAAGTACTAAAATAGTTAAAATCACTAATAACAGTTAAATAAAAATATGAAACGGATGAAATAGATTAAACAAGTACATTTTCCAAAATAGCAAAGATCATTAGAAAATGAAAAATACGTCAGATAAATATGATTAGAAACTGGTTTTGTTCGCTGCACCTGTTTTCTGAGTTTCATTGAATCGTTTCATTTCAGGCGGAACAAAGCAGGAAGTGACCAAATATGGTCGTAGTGTTGAAGGGAGCACACACACACACACACACACACACACACACACACACACACACACACACACACACACACACACACACACACAGGTGGTTGAATTCAGGCGTCAACACTTTCCCAGCCTAAACTTCAGGATTGGGACTTGAAGTTAAGACGTCCAGGACGTTGAAGCAGCAGCAGGTTTCACTTTTAGCGCCGCAGCAGGAATGTAAACTGAGCGTCTGCTACAAGCCTGGACAGGCTCCTTGCACCACCTCAGCACCACCTCAGCACCACCTCAGCACCACCTCACACTCCTCCGTCACCAGAGGTTTTACAACATGAAACAGAAACTGTGTCGACCAAACGTGAAAAACAAACAGCTGAAGAAGTTGAACTGTTGAACTTTGTTGTGAAGTTCCTGCTCGACCAGCTGAGAGACACAAACAATGGCCTGCAGGTGATTTGATCTCTGATCTCTGATCTCTGATCTCTGATCAGCTCACATCACTGGTGGTGAGCTCCGAGGGAAAGGAGCTCTGAGGGAAACGAGCTCCGAGGGAAACGACGGCAGAAACGACTTGTTGCCGCCGCTCGCGGCTTCAAGGTGTGAAAGTTGAGACGAAGACGTTGATTTGCTTCAACTCACCTGTGGGGGGGTGGGGGGGTGGGGGGGTGATGGGGGTCAGGCCCTCAGAGGCTCAGCGGTGGTTCCCTTCTCAGCGGCGTCGTTCTCTTTTCTTTTTAAAACACAGAAGTTTCAGAAACTTCCACCTGCTGCTGCTCAAACTCGCCTCCTGAGAGACAACGAGTCCCGACGCCATGGAGGTAATGAGTGACAGGAAGGAGGGCGGCAGGGCGAGACTGTGTGAAGGCTTCCACGCCCAACCACACACACACACACACACACACACACTCCCCCCCCCCCTTCGGTCTTTGGTTCCCACATTGTTTGGTTTTACTCAAGGAGGCGTTTATTACGCAGTTTGAAAGTTTTCCCACGTCACATTCCAGAGCTGTGGGGAAAAGGTGTGCCGGCACTCGGCGCCGCCCCCGGGGTGAGGGGGGGTGAGGGGGGGGTGAGGGGGGGGGGGGGGGGGGGAGTGAAACAGGCCCGGACTTCCCCCGTGTCACGACAATCACCAATAAATCCTGGCGGTTCCCCTTCATCCATCAGTTTAACATTTAACATCCGTCGCTCCACAAACCAGGAGTGAGAAAGACCTTGTGGATCAGTGAACTAGTATAACTAACCAGTACTAGTTAACCAGTGAGAGAATGTTTCCCACTGAGAGTTTATGTTCCAGCGTGGAACTTCACATTAAATCACCTTAAAACAAATTGACCTGCTCAATTTGCCACAGTTGATTAAAGAAATGAGACTTAAATGATTGTTAAAAGAAAAAAGCTTTAAAAAACTCCCAGAACTACTAAAAATAATAACCTTTTCTAAAACAGCTTAAAGAAAGAAAAACCTCAGAGAAGCTAAAGAGTCAAAACTTTATAAAAATTCTTGTAAAATGTGTTTTAAATCTCAAAATCCCAGTTGGAAATACAACATAAGGAACCGTTTATCTCGATATGACAGAATATTCTGTCTTTATTTTAAAGGTTTTGTGGCTTTATGTGAATTTGATTGAGTGGAAAGTGACGAGATTTATCTCTTCAGAAGTCTTATTATTATCATATTACTGCATTATTGGATGCAGTTAATAACGTTTCACATGTTTCGTGACATGATGACATTATTGGTCGCTGCATGAATGTTTGGTTAAAACGGGAAACAGCGTTAGAAACGAGATCCTCAACATGTGAAAATCCAACAGGATCTGAGTTCCTGCTTTGTTTTCCACAGAACAGAGACGTTTTGTTTTCAAGTGTTCATATTGTCACATGTCGACTCCCTCAGGTTTTTCCATCAGCTCGTCCGTCGTCGGCGTTCCTCTCCTCTTCAGGATCCAGGCTGTCGCTGATCAAACACCACGAGGGTTTTATTGAGGAGGACAGATGTTGGACTGTCGCTCCAGATGCTCCCAGTGTGTCTGAGTGACAGTTACACAATAATACACACAAATACAATAGTTTTGTTTACTGACAGGAAGTGAAAGATTGAAAGAATAGAAACAGTCGGGATGAGGCAACCCCTCCCTCGCTTGAATTCTCCTGCTCTCTCTCTCTCTCTCTCTCTCTCTCTCTCTCTATCTCTCTATCTCTCTCTCTATCTCTATCTCTATCTCTCTCTCTCTCTCTGTCTCTCTCTGTATTTCTCTCTCTCTCTGTGTCTCTCTCTGTGTTTCTCTCTCTGTGTCTCTCTCTCTCTATGTCTCTTTCTCTTTCTCTATGTCTCTCTCTGTGTGTGTCTATCTCTCTCTCTCTGTGTGTCTCTCTCTCTCTCTATGTCTCTCTCTCTGTGTTTCTCTCTCTATGTCTCTCTGTGTGTGTGTGTGTGTGTGTGTGTCTCTCTCTCTCTCTTTCTCTCTTTCTCTCTCTCTCCTCCCATCATTTCTGCTCTCTGACCTCCAGATAAGACGTCACTCCTCCTCCTGACTCACCGCCAGACGACAAACCAACCACATTCTTTCACAAGATGACGAGTCGGCGTCGTTCCTCAAGATAAACTTCCTGTTCCTCCACAACACCCACAGGTGAAGAGTCTCTACCCGCGGGTGAAGAGTCTCTAGCCGCGGGTGAAGAGTCTCTACCCGCGGGTGAAGAGTCTCTACCTGCAGAGGCTGCAGGAATTCTCATGTTCTCATGTATGACTTCAGTGAAGAACCACTAGAGGTGAAGAAGGTGAACAGTTGAAGCCATTTATATGAGAGTCTGAAGTGCTGGATGGTTCAGCCTCATGTTTTCAGTCTCATGTTTTCAGTCTCATGTTTTCAGTCTCATGTTTTCAGTCTCATGTTTTCAGCCTCATGTGAGTTCGAGGACTTCCTGTTTCTTCTCTTCGCTCATTTTAATAACTTTTAATTGAATGGGATCAAAAAAAAGTTCTAAACTTGAAAGAGAGACAGCGTGCCATTCTGCATTCTTAAACACATTATTTTAACAACATTAAACACATTACAGTTTGTGCCATGAACAACGTGTTGTGCGCACACACACACACACACACACATACACACATACACACACACACACACCACACACTTTCTGAGGTGAGTCATGCATCTCGCAGCGTTTCTTTTTATAGCCGTCAACAGGAGGAATAAAAACAGAAACCGAAGGTGACGCAGGGTTCAGTGAACGTCTCGGCCAAACTGTCGACATCATGTACATCAGAAATCCCAGATTTCTTTTCTTTTTACTGTCATAAAACCACGCGTCTGAATCTTTCTCCTAAAAGCAATGATTATAAAAACAAATCATGTTGGTGTGTACCAAACCGCTTCTCACCAAGCTCTTCTCAAATCTCATTTTGGGACTAATTTGTTCAAATTAAATTTACTTAAACTCAACATTTATTTGGTTCATATTTTGAAATCTTTGTAATTCTCATATCTAACTGCACTTTTAGTTCTGTTTTTTCTGACTATGAATGAATGGATGTTGTGTTTATAGTGTTTTTATGGACACTGGAAAATCACAATTTCCGGTAAACGTCATTAAAGTCTGCCGGTCGAGGCTCCGCCCCCAGTTTCCAATCCACCAATGAGCGGTGGAGGAACGTTGAGGGCGGAAACCAAACACGGAAGTGCGTCAGAGGAAACCGGAAGCCACGTCGACTGGAAGCAGGAACACATGAAGTTGTTGTGTTTGTGAGCTCAGTGTGAACAGAGCGGGTTTCTCTCGGGTGAGGTGAGCAGGTGACTTCCCGGGGAGCCGCCATGGAGCAGCCCGGCGGGGCGCTCGTCGCCTCGGAGAGGTACGGCAGCGCGGAGTCCTGGAAGTATTGGGCGAAAGACGGAGCGATGGAGAGGAGGAGGGACGGGGAGCAGAGACAGTCCGCAGGGAGCTCCGTGCTCAGAGTCTTCAGGGTAAGAGTCACGACTTCCGAGGACCGACATTCACCGGGCGGCCGCTGAGGTTCCTGACCCGATGACGAAACTGTGTTTCAGACGGTGTTTCTGCCTCAAGGCTACCCGGACAGCGTCAGTGAGGACTACCTGCAGTACCAGTTCTGGGACACCGTGCAGGTGAAGGAGACGAAGCCTCGCTTGATCGTGTCTTGTCTCTCTGAGACTGACGGTTGTGTCCTGTCTCTCTGACTGACGGTTGTGTCCCTGTCTCTCTGACTGACGGTTGTGTCCCTGTCTCTCTGACTGACGGTTGTGTCCTGTCTCTCTGACTGACGGTTGTGTCCTGTCTCTCTGAGACTGACGGTTGTGTCCCTGTCTCTCTGAGACTGACGGTTGTGTCCTGTCTCTCTGACTGACGGTTGTGTCCTGTCTCTCTGACTGACGGTTGTGTCTTGTCTCTCTGACTGACGGTTGTGTCCCTGTCTCTCTGACTGACGGTTGTGTCCTGTCTCTCTGACTGACGGTTGTGTCTTGTCTCTCTGACTGACGGTTGTGTCCTGTCTCTCTGACTGACGGTTGTGTCTTGTCTCTCTGACTGACGGTTGTGTCCTGTCTCTCTGACTGACGGTTGTGTCCTGTCTCTCTGAGACTGACGGTTGTGTCCTGTCTCTCTGACTGACGGTTGTGTCCTGTCTCTCTGACTGACGGTTGTGTCTTGTCTCTCTGACTGACGGTTGTGTCCTGTCTCTCTGAGACTGACGGTTGTGTCCTGTCTCTCTGAGACTGACGGTTGTGTCCTGTCTCTCTGACTGACGGTTGTGTCCTGTCTCTCTGACTGACGGTTGTGTCCCGTCTCTCTGAGACTGACGGTTGTGTCCCGTCTCTCTGACTGACGGTTGTGTCCTGTCTCTCTGACTGACGGTTGTGTCCTGTCTCTCTGACTGACGGTTGTGTCCCGTCTCTCTGAGACTGACGGTTGTGTCCCGTCTCTCTGAGACTGACGGTTGTGTCCCGTCTCTCTGAGACTGACGGTTGTGTCCCGTCTCTCTGAGACTGACGGTTGTGTCCCGTCTCTCTGAGACTGACGGTTGTGTCCCGTCTCTCTGAGACTGACGGTTGTGTCCCGTCTCTCTGACTGACGGTTGTGTCCTGTCTCTCTGACTGACGGTTGTGTCCTGTCTCTCTGAGACTGACGGTTGTGTCCTGTCCTGTCCAGGCTTTCTGCAGCTCCCTGTCCGGGACTCTGGCCACCCAGGCTTCCCTCAGAGGAGTAGGGGTTGGAAACCAGGAGGCGACGGTGGCTGCAGCCACCCTGACCTGGCTGCTGAGAGGTGAGGCTCCACTGCAGCCTGCACACAGGTGAGGCTCCGCTGCAGCCTGCACACAGGTGAGGCTCCGCTGCAGCCTGCAGAGATGCATGGACTCAATATAGCAATCTAATGATGGTGTGGTCCACGTTGTAGCCGTCAGAGATGAGCTTCCTCTCCAGTCCTCTGGTGCATCAGGAGCTCCTCAGTCTAAAGTCTCATCAGTGAGGAAGGATTGAGATGATTTCAGTCTTAATCCCAATCAATCAGCTCTACATGCAGTGTGTGTTCCACCAGAGGCTCTGGAGGAACCTGCACATCACCAGACTCTTCACTTGTTTTCCAGTGTGATGAAACTCAAACAAGTGGAGCTCAAATGTATTATTTTTCATACTAAAAAGCACATTTTTTGGGACCTAATTTGACAAAAACGTCATGAAGCTGATTACAAAATATATAGAAAGTCATCAGACTTGGGATTAAAAACTATACTTGGCATGAGAAGGTTTTTAATTGTCTGTGGGTCTTTAAAACTTAATAATACACTGAAACACCTGCTAACACCATTCATGTATACTGTGTGTGTGTGTGTGTGTGTGTGTGTGTGTGTGTGTGTGTGTGTGTGTGTGTGTGTGTGTGTGTGTGTGTGTGTGTGTGTGTGTGTGTGTGTGTGTGTGTGTGTGTGTGTGTGTGTGTGTGTGTGTGTGTGTGTACCAGGTGTTATTGACTCTTCAATCACTGCATCATGTCAACTCACCAGCTTCAGGTCGTCTTCGGGTTTCCTGCTCCGTTCTTCTCCTCCTCTGTTTTCATTGCTTTCATCCCTTGTTTCAGACGGAACCGGCATGTTGGGCCGGATCGTCTTCGCCTGGAGGAAAGGGTAACGTCCTCCTCTCTCTCTTCCAACCTCCTCCTGCTCCTCCTGCTCCTCCTCCTGCTCCTCCTCCTCCTCAAGCTCTTTGTGTTTCCAGGAGGAAGCTGGACTCCGAGGCCAAGAAGTGGAGGTACGAGGTGGAGGAGGTACAGGGTGCAGGTGGAGATGGAGGTAGAGGTGGAGATGGAGGTACAGGGTGCAGGTAGAGATGGAGGTAGAGGTGGAGATGGAGGTACAGGGTGGAGGTACATGGTGGAGGTGGAGGTACAGGGTGCAGGGAGAGGTGGAGATGGAGGTACAGGGTGGAGGTGGCGGTGCAGGTACAGGGTGGAGGTGGAGGTACAGGTGGAGATGGAGGCGGAGGTACAGGGTGGAGGAGGAGGTACAGGTGGAGATGGAGGCGGAGGTACAGGGTGGAGGAGGAGGTACAGGGTGCAGGTGGAGATGGACGTACAGGTGGAGGTGGAGGTACAGGGTGGGGGTGGACGTACAGGTGGAGGAGGAGGAGGAGGTACAGGGTGCAGGTGGAGATGGACGTACTGGTGCAGGCACAGGGTGGAGGTGCAGGTATAGGGTGGGGTGGAGGTACAGGGTGGAGGTGCAGGTGGAGGCCCTGGGCCCAGTGGGGTGATTCCAGTGGTTTGCTCCTCCAGGCTGTTTGCCGACGGCCTCAACGACGTCGCCATGTTGATGGAAATCGTGGCGCCGCACTTTCCTGCGTTCTTCACACTGATTCTGTGCAGCGCCGGCGTTTTCAAGGTAAAAACAAGAAGTGGAGGAAGTTCAACTGTAATATCAAGACATCCGTCAGTGTGGATTTACTTCTTCCTGTGGAGTTTTCCAGGTTCACTGAGGAAAACATGGAAAAGTTCAAGCTGCATCAGGTTTTCTGTTCACTTTTAATCTGCAGCTCCAAAGAGAACGTTCTGCTGAGACACGTTCCAGAGCGGTTCTCTACCAGGAACCAACCTGCTGGAGGACCAAACCACCTTCATTCATCTTTATTCATATAGTTCAGATTCCATGATATTTCAAAGGTTAATTAAAGTGAAATACAAACAGTAGAAGTGTGTTTCCAGTCCAACTGTGAGCAAAAAGACCAAATATCACAAAAAGTCACATTTCCAAACACAGAGAAATTATTTCATGGTTTAAATTCAGAAAAGTGTAAAAGACGTAACGTCACTTTACTTTTCTTTCTCCTCTTGAGCTTTAAAATGTTAAAGTTGTACAATATTTAACGAACAAACCAGCTTCTTTCCTCTGCTCTGTCCGTCAGTCTGTGGTGGGCGTGGCCGGCGGCGCCACCAGGGCGGCGCTCACGGTCCACCAGGCCCGCAGGGACAACATGGCCGACGTCTCCGCCAAAGACGGCAGTCAGGTGACTTTGGCGCTTTTACACTCGTTGGTCACGACGGAAATGTTGTGAAACGACTCCAGAAGGAAAACAGGAGGCTGAATTGTGGAGCCGTTAAAGGAAATGTTATTAAAATTCATAATGTACTAGACTAATGTAGTGGAAAAATCTGCTGTCTGACTATTTTATTATTATTACAGAACCTCAGTCTCAGTCCCTGAATTTATGACAATAGAACCTCAATTCCAGAACAAACTTATTCAATTTCTACAAAATGGATCATTTCACTTTTTTTTTTTTCTTTTGCTCCTTTCTATGTTAAACTATTTCCTTTCTCCTCGGTTTCCTCCGTAAACACAACCAAGTCACACTTAGTGTTTCATATACAAGCGCACACACACACACACACACACACACACACACACACACACACACACTATGTAAATAGTATTTGAGGCAGCACTTGTTTGTATTACTTTTGTATATAGAATGTATTGTTCATTTTCACACATCTTTGGAATTGTTTATTGTTTTGTATTATTTATCTGCACGACCTTAAAAATTAAACATTAAACATTAAAATAATGTTAAAGTAGGACGAGACGATGCAGCTTTATATTTATCACACAGTTCAAGAACAATGAAACTCAAAATACTTTAGATGAATAAACAATGAAGGCATTAAGAAAGGTTCTAAAACGGTGAGACGCAAAATCTATTGTTTCATTAATTCAAGACATTTTAAAACCATAAAATACAAAATGCTACATACAATATAAAACAATCTATTGATACAAATTAGAATTGTTGTATATGTATATATATATGAGAATAATGAGACGCGGTAATGGAACTTTAACGATGCAAACTGCCGTTAAAACCAAAGGAAGGAGAATTTCTATATCTTATAAAAATACATTTACACAAAATAACTGATTTAAGTTGAAAGCTTCAGTGAAACGAGACTTTTGCTAAGCGACTTCCTGTGTTGCAGGAGACGTTGGTGAATTTGGCGGGACTCCTGCTGAGTCTGCTCCTCGTTCCTCTCGTCACCGACGATCCTCCGTAAATCTTCTTCTTTCTTCTTCACGTCCGACTGAAGTCACCAGAACCTTTTCAACGCCTCCTCCTCCTCCTCCTCCTCCTCCTCCTCCTCCTCCTCCTCCTCCTCCTCCTCTCCTCCCTCAGCCTGACCCTCGGCCTCTTCTTCCTCTTCACCCTCCTCCACCTCTTCGCCAACTACAAGGCGGTGCGCTCCGTCGTCATGGAAACCTTCAACGAGGCCCGGCTGTCCATCGTCCTCCAGCGGTACCTGAGGGACGGACGTGTCCCCGGTCCGGCCGAGGCCAACGGCAGGGAGCCGCTGCTGCCGGGTGAAAACCTGTTGTTTGTTTGTTCTGCGGGGTTTTTCTCATGTTTTCTGTGAAACGAGGTGAAACGTTGTCGTCTGTTCAGACTTCAGGACGCCGGTGCCGATCCGACTGGGAGTGAAGCTGCAGGACGTCGTTCACAGGTAGTTTGTGTCTGCTTCACTTTCTGGAGCTGAAAGGGTTAAACAAACAAACAGAAAAGAAGTTTGTCAGTCACCTCTGGTTTGTGACTGCAGTGAACAATAATGTCTAGTTTGATGAAATCAGGTGGTTCAAACTGTTTAGATCCAAAATCTTCTATTTCTTTAAACAAAACAAAAAAACTGAGATGAATAATTTTTGTCGTTTCAGTCCAGATCAGCTGGATTTGGCTCTGAAGGGAAACAACAAGCCGTTTCTAGTGGGGATACGGAACGGTGCGTTATTACCTGCTGCTCTGCTACTCTACTGCTCTACTGCTGCTCTACTGCTCTACTGCTGCTCTGCTGCTCTACTGCTGCTCTGCTACTCTACTGCTGCTCTACTGCTGCTCTGCTGCTGCTCTACTGCTCTACTGCTGCTCTACTGCTCTGCTGCTGCTCTGCTGCTCTACTGCTGCTCTACTGCTGCTCTGCTGCTCTGCTGCTCTACTGCTGCTCTACTGCTGCTCTACTGCTGCTCTACTGCTGCTCTGCTGCTCTACTGCTCTGCTGCTCTACTGCTGCTCTACTGCTCTGCTGCTCTACTGCTGCTCTTCTACTTCTCTGCTGCTGCTCTGCTGCTGCTCTGCTGCTCTACTGCTCTGCTGCTGCTCTACTGCTGCTCTACTGCTCTGCTGCTGCTCTACTGCTGCTCTACTGCTCTGCTGCTGCTCTACTGCTCTGCTGCTGCTCTACTGCTGCTCTACTGCTCTGCTGCTGCTCTACTGCTCTGCTGCTGCTCTGCTGCTCTACTGCTGCTCTGCTGCTGCTCTACTGCTCTGCTGCTGCTCTGCTGCTCTGCTGCTCTGCTGCTGCTCTGCTGCTCTACTGCTCTGCTGCTCTACTGCTCTGCTGCTGCTCTGCTGCTCTACTGCTGCTCTGCTGCTCTACTGCTGCTCTGCTGCTGCTCTACTGCTGCTCTGCTGCACAGGCATGTTTTCAGCTCCCCACGTTGTGTTCAGGGTGCGTCAGCGTGTGTCTGGGCCCGGAGGCGTCGGTCGGTGATGAGATCCGGGCAGCCTGTCAGGCTCTGTGGCTCGGCGGCCGGCTGGAGGCTCCGACGTCCCGACACGAGAACCAGAACGGTCAGAAAACACTTAATTATCACTGAAAAACCTTTTTAAATGTGAAATTCACCGATGAGTCTCGTCCTCCAGGTCACTGGGAGACGGTGCACCAGAGTCACCAGCTGATGGACGACGTCTTCACTGGTTTCCTCAAAGGTGAGAAGGTCACGCAACTTCTTCTTCTTTGGTTTGAAGCGTCGTCGTCACAGCTGAGCTTTAAATGATCCTGCACACAGTCCTCATGTCCCGTCAGGTCACTTATATTCAATCATTGAAAAATCTTTAAAAGCTACTTAGTTCAAGCTGGATTGTCTGAGACAAGAGTTTTTTTTAATTATTTTTGACCTGCAGTTTAACAGACAAGTTGCTTGAGATCAAACGATCTCTGCTTGACGGACACAGAAGAAAATAATTATTAATAAACCAACAAATATTGTTATTCAAAACTGAATTTATTGCGAGGACAGCTGTTATTTTATGTTTTAATCTTTCATACAAAGATGCACTAAGTTCTGGTTGTACCATTATTATTAAAATCAAACTTGTTAAGAACCTCTGAGGAGCTCAAAATGTGACTTTGTTCCTTTTTAACGTATTTGTTACTGTCAAACCGTTGTAGTATTTCAATTTTGTGCATATTTTTATATTTGTGGCATAATTTATTTTCTCTATACTGGGGAGTTGAATATATTTTAGACTAACTAACAACTTAAGTTGATGTATCTTCTAAAATGACACCGATCACAGAAGACAGCTCAGTTTCACCCTGCAGCCTGAATGATGAGCGGAAAGTTTGTGATTTATTATTATTAGGAGATTTTCTGAATTTACTTATGAATGTATTTTGGGGATGTGTTTGTATTGCAAAGCAAGTTGAAAGCAGGAGGCGTCAATGATTAAAAATCAGCAGGATTTGATGTTTCCAGGCTGAAAACTGTCTGTATTCTGATGATGATGATGATGATGATGATGACGATGACGTCAGTTGTGCTGGTTTCGGTTGTCCAGACGCTGAAGCTGCAGGCTGGGACGTGAAGCGGACTCTGCTGGACTGGGACGAGTGGAGAGTGGAGTGGAAAACAAAAAGCAGCTGAGCTGTTTCTCACTCTTCATTTCGTCTAATAAACAGTGATTTTTTAAACAAAAACTGCCTGAATTTCCTTTGTAAAATCAAATTTACTATTATAGTTCACAAATAAACCAAAAAAAAATATTTATCAGGTAAAAATGCGAACAGGTTTCATATAAACTGCGGCAGCGCTGAAGCGCCTCGTGATATTACCACACCACAGAAGAAGAAGTGGTAACAACATCCGGTTGTGAACCTATCGAATTAAAAGCGTTTAAATACGAGTGTGTTTGTAATAAGAAATGCGGGATAAAAGGTATGATCGCTATTTTAACATGAGAGGAATTGAAGCACAACTGAAAATTAGCTGCAATGATGAAGCGTGAAGCTCGAACGTGTAAATATTGAAAAAAGTTAAATAATATCTGTATTCAAATGAATATCACGAACAACCACAGTTCAATACTAAACTAGATGCATGTAAAATAGCAGTCTGTGTCTTTTTAAATGTATTTTTGTAATATAAATGAGCGTTTTCTGTTTTTTTTTAATGTGCGGGTCTTTATTTTGAAATACGGACCAGCGACTTCCGCCACGGCTGTGCTAATGCTAACAACTTTAGCTCCAAAGTCAACTCGTTTCAGCTGCAAATTCACCGAATTTGTATAAAAAAAAACAAAATAAAATGTCTCGGTATAAATGTGCCTACAACTGCGAAAACTCCAGCGATGCGAACATCAAGTGTTTTAAGTAAGTTTTTGATTTTAACAGATGTTTTGATTGAATCAGTTCGTGCATAAGTTGAGTTAGCTCCCAGAGCTAACAACATCAGTATGTTTCTGCTTGTTCAGCTCAATTTATTCTAATTTCTTCTTTGAAAAGATGTGATGTGTAAATGGAAAGTCGTTCCCCTTAACGACGGGAATGCATTAAAGCTTTTTAAAAACACAAACTTCGATATTTCTGAGTCACTGGGCTCATTTTGTTGGATTAGTTGTGATTTCATGTCTCTTTGTGTCGTTTGTTTCTTCTTAAAGTCGTTTTTTCTATCATTTCCAGGTCATTTACAATCAATCAGTCTCTGCTCCTAACTTGTCAACTTGTGTATTTTTCGTGTTTCATTGTGTTTTTGGATCTTTGTGTGTTACCGTCTCTTATACAGTGTTTCTTCACAACCTCTTCTCTGTGCAGTTTTGCTTCTCTTCTTAGTTATTTTTTATCTTTATTCTGGTTTGTTGTATTACATTGTGGGAGTTCTGCCGGCTTGTGTGTTTCAGAGAATAGAACTTAGAAACAATCTGAGTGATTCGGTGGAGGAAATATAACATTTTGTCCCTTCAGAGGAAACCTTGAGCTTCTGCAGCGTCACAGCGACGTGACGGGAACATTGGATTAAATAAGGATGGTTTTAATAAGAGTTGTCGTTGTCCCCCCCCCCCCCCCCAGGTTTCCCATGTACAACCCCCGGAAGCTGAAGAAGTGGCTGTCCAGCATGAGGTGGGACGGCTGGACGCCGACTCGCTTCTCGGTTCTGTGCATCAACCACTTCGAGGAAAAATACATCAACCGAGCCGGAAAGTCTGTGACCCTGCGAGACGACGCCGTTCCCACCATCTTCTCCGAAAACACACAGAAGGAAAAGGTTTGACTTGTTCTGAGAGAGAGGAAGACTTTGTGTTGAATGTTTCTGAATGTGTTGTTGAATTCCGGTCTCTCTTTTCTACAGACGTCCGTCACTTCAAAGCTTCAGAGAACCAAGGTGAGGACGACTGTTCACTCATTCACCTGCTGAAGTTCTGTTGTTTCTCTAAATGTCCTCAAGCTCTCAACTGGGTCTTATTGTTGAAATAACTGGGTTTATTGTTGAAATAACTGGGTTTATTGTTGAAATAACTGGGTCTTATTGTTGAAATAACTGGGTCTTATTGTTGAAATAACTGGGTCTTATTGTTGAAATAACTGGGTTTATTGTTGAAATAACTGGGTTTATTGTTGAAATAACTGGGTTTGTTGTTGAAATAACTGGGTTTATTGTTGAAATAACTGGGTCTTATTGTTGAAATAACTGGGTCTTATTGTTGAAATAACTGGGTCTTATTGTTGAAATAACTGGGTCTTATTGTTGAAATAACTGGGTTTATTGTTGAAATAACTGGGTTTATTGTTGAAATAACTGGGTCTTATTGTTGAAATAACTGGGTCTTATTGTTGAAATAACTGGGTCTTATTGTTGAAATAACTGGGTCTTATTGTTGAAATAACTGGGTTTATTGTTGAAATAACTGGGTTTATTGTTGAAATAACTGGGTTTGTTGTTGAAATAACTGGGTTTATTGTTGAAATAACTGGGTCTTATTGTTGAAATAACTGGGTCTTATTGTTGAAATAACTGGGTTTGTTGTTGAAATAACTGGGTTTGTTGTTGAAATAACTGGGTTTGTTGTTGAAATAACTGGGTCTTATTGTTGAAACGACTGGGTTTCTTGTTGAAATGCTTCTCCTTCAGCCAGCTGCTGACAGAACCTCAAAGAAACATTCGTCTCAGTGGAGCAGCGGCGCCACGGCCAAGCAGAGTGAAGAGCAGAGCTCCGGCCTGCAGGAGCCCCCCAGGTACTAACCCCCCCAGGTACTAGCCCCTCCAGGTACTAACCCCCCAGGTACCAACCCCCCCCAAGGTACTAACCCCCCCAGGTACTAACCCCCCAGGTACCAACCCCCCCCAAGGTACTAACCCCCCCAGGTACTAACCTCCCAGGTACTAACCTCCCAGGTACTAACCTCCCAGGTACCCCCCCCCCAGGTACTAACCCCCCCAGGTACCAAACCCCCCCAGGTACTAACCTCCCAGGTACCCCCCCCCCCCCGGTACCAACCCCCCCAGGTCCAGCTTCTTCCTGTTGCTTTCTGGTTTGTCACAACAAAACATGTAGAAATGAAAATAAGTTCTTAACTCAAAATAAGTTTTTCTTATTTCTTATTAACAGTTTTATTGTTTTTTGGGGGATTTCACACATAAACAAACTAAATAACCTAAACGTGTGCACCATGCCATCGTGTCACTTTGCACATTGTAACAAGCGGTGGTTATTTGAGTGAAGTGGGCGGAGCCTCAGCTCGCCGTCTGTCCTGGTCCTCCAGGACGGCTGAGAGGTGGAGCGTCATCGTGGACGAGGAGCTGCTGGAGATCAGGTCCTTCCCTCACTTCTTCCACGGGGATTACTGCGTTCCTCAGGTACGTGGTGGATCTGGACCAGAGTTTCTCCACCTCTGGTGTTTCCTCCGTCAGCTGAGCCGGGGGAATTATCACATTTCACATTATTTTCTAAAAAAACCTTTGCTCTCACAGCGACGGTGTGTTGCAGAGTAATCATGTATAAATACTGTGGCGAGCGCCGCAGAAGAATTGCTCTCAGTTGAGATTCTTTACGGCCATCTGATCACCAGAGGCTTTTATTTTGACATGAACACACGTAACCGGAACTTCATACCAGGACGAGACTCCACACAACATTTCTCCCTCCTGGTTGATCACCAACATCCAACAAACCAAACTAGAGTAAATAATAACCATCTGAACCGAGGAACAACAACACAACACAAATCAACAACACAACAACCCCGACAATAACCCTCCATAACCTCTGGCTACACACAACCTGAACTCCCATCATGCACTGCAGCGACCGACTCCCTGATGCTACAATACTCTTCACCACTAGAGGGCAGCACAGAACACTGCCGGTGAAATGTAAAGTGACAGACGTCAGTGTGGTTCATCTCCACCTCCTGCTACCATCTTGTATCAAAGTACTGTGTCAGTGACAGTGATGGAGAAGTTTTTGAAAACCAGGATCTCAGCTCTTCATCCATCAGGTCCAGGTTTCACACTGAGGGAGGCACTATTAAAAAAAGTCCTTGCTTTCTGGATTTACTGGATTCCTGTTGATAAAACTTTGATGAGAAAGACTTTGATGTCTTAGATGACAATGACTTTGATGTCTTTGATGAGAAAGACTTTATATTGTTAATAGAGGCTGCAGAGTTTCACATTTTAACATGTTCAGGTGGAGGTGAGACTCCAGAGTTTTCTAAAGAAAAAAGTGTGTCTCGGCTCAAAAAGGTTGAAAACCCCTGATCTCGAGTCCCTCATCTATAGGTTTCACATCTATTTTTCAACGTGTTCACGTGTTTATTCTTCCTCGTACTTCAACAGAATATCCACTGGGCTCCAGACGATGATGTCACAGTGAGTATTCTGATGAAACGTCCTTTAAAGTCCCGGCGGCTCTTTAACGTCGTCTTCTTCGTTGTTCACAGCCGGAGCATAAAGACGCTGGACACGTGATTGAAGTGAGTTCCGCCCTGTGAGTTTCCCCGCCGTTCCGCGTGGGCGTGGCCTGACGTGGGCGTGGCCTGTGTGCAGGTGGAGGAGGCGTGGCAGTGGCTGGGCCTGGACGTCAGGGGACCCCTCGCCCAGACGCTGAACGGACACAAGTACGTCCTGACCGTGACGGACTTGTACTCGCGGTGGGTGGAGGCCGTGCCCATGAGCAGCTGCCTCCCGCCCGAGGTGGCCCGGAACGTCTCCGCCATCGTCCGGCACTTCGGCTTCCCGGTCCGGATCCTGTCCAGGCTGCCGCGGGACGTCGTCCACAAAGTGAGACTTTCCGGGTTTCGGTCCGACGTCGTAAATCCAAGTGTCACTCAAAAGTTACATTAGAGCCCAACAGCCACTATTTAACCCTTCATGTGATTGACATGTCCTGGGGGGTCTTTATACAAATTCTCAAGGGTCCTATTAGTCAAAACCCCGTCCTGAAGGTCCTCTAGCAGTACTGACCGTCTCCTCTTGCAGTACTGACCGTCTCCTCCTGCAGTACTGACCGTCTCCTCCAGCAGTACTGACCGTCTCCTCTTGCAGTACTGACCGTCTCCTCCTGCAGTACTGACGTCTCCTCCTCCAGTACTGACCGTCTCCTCCTGCAGTACTGACCGTCTCCTCCTCCAGTACTGACCGTCTCCTCCTGCAGTACTGACGTCTCCTCCTCCAGTACTGACCGTCTCCTCTTGCAGTACTGACCGTCTCCTCCTGCAGTACTGACGTCTCCTCCTCCAGTACTGACCGTCTCCTCCTGCAGTACTGACGTCTCCTCCTCCAGTACTGACCGTCTCCTCCTGCAGTACTGACGTCTCCTCCTCCAGTACTGACCGTCTCCTCTTGCAGTACTGACCGTCTCCTCTTGCAGTACTGACGTCTCCTCCTCCAGTACTGACGTCTCCTCTAGCAGTACTGACCGTCTCCACACCTGGACCGACGTCCCAGAAGTGTAGAAAGTCTGTCTCCCCCCCCCCCCCCCCCCCCCCCCCCCCCCCAAGCAGCCAATCAGAAATCAAACCCTATATAGTGTCATCGGGGGTTCAGCCCATCACAATCAAGCTAGGCTCCTCCCACAATCAGGCAGCTCTGCTCTGGCACATGGCGCCACGAGAGGAAGTACTTCCTCCTCTTCCCATAGATGGGCGTGTGTGTGGGCGGAGCCAGTCCAGCTCACACAGACACAGCAGATTCTGAATGCAGCTGCTAGGATCAATGTTCTAATGGCGGAGAATCAAGGAGAAACTTTGAATTTGAGGTTTCCGTACCAATACTGTCCGGCGACAGCAGATGTACTCTGATTACTGTCTCAGCTGAAGCTGCTGTGGTTCTGGCTCCGCCCCTCAGATCAACCTGGAGCTGAAAGAAGAGCTGCAGGTCTCCGTCCCCCTGCTGGTCCACCATCAGCAGACCGGCTCTGCAGACCCCACCACGCTGCACATGATTGACAGGTCCGTATCACATGATTGACAGGTCTCTATGAGATTGACAGGTCCGTATGAGATTGACAGGTCCGTATGAGATTGACAGGTCCGTATCACATGATTGACAGGTCCGTATGAGATTGACAGGTCCGTATGAGATTGACAGGTCCGTATCACATGATTGACAGGTCTCTATGAGATTGACAGGTCCGTATGAGATTGACAGGTCCGTATGAGATTGACAGGTCCGTATCACATGATTGACAGGTCCGTATGAGATTGACAGGTCCGTATGAGATTGACAGGTCCGTATCACATGATTGACAGGTCTCTATGAGATTGACAGGTCCGTATGAGATTGACAGGTCCGTATGAGATTGACAGGTCCGTATCACATGATTGACAGGTCTGTATGAGATTGACAGGTCCGTATGAGATTGACAGGTCCGTATGAGATTGACAGGTCTCTATGAGATTGACAGGTCCGTATGAGATTGACAGGTCCGTATGAGATTGACAGGTCCGTATCACATGATTGACAGGTCCGTATCACATGATTGACAGGTCTGTATGAGATTGACAGGTCTGTATGAAATTGACAGGTCTGTATGAAATTGACAGGTCTCTATGAGATTGACAGGTCTGTATGAGATTGACAGGTCCGTATCACATGATTGACAGGTCCGTATCACATGATTGACAGGTCCGTATCACATGATTGACAGGTCTGTATGAGATTGACAGGTCTGTACGAGTCCGACTCCATCTTGAAGTTTAGCTTCTGGCGTTGTGGCAGGATGGTGAGCGCGGTGACGGAGCGGCACGCTGCAGACTGGGACGTCTACCTGCCGGCCCAGGTGTTCCAGCTGTGCTTCACGGAGCACCCGGACACCCGGCGGAGGCCGTTCTCCGCCCTGTGCTGCAGTGGCCTGCAGCCGCCGCGCTGCCCCAGACGGGTCCAGGTGAGTCAGTGACACCCGGGGAGGTTTGTCCTGGAACCCCCTCAGCTCACCTCCACCTTGTCTGCTCCCTCGGCTCACCTCCACCTTGTCTCCTCCCTCAGCTCACCTCCACCTTGTCTCCTCCCTCAGCTCACCTCCACCTTGTCTCCTCCCTCGGCTCACCTCCACCTTGTCTCCTCCCTCGGCTCACCTCCGCCTTGTCTCCTCCCTCGGCTCACCTCCACCTTGTCTCCTCCCACAGCTCACCTCCACCTTGTCTCCTCCCTCGGCTCACCTCCACCTTGTCTCCTCCCTCGGCTCACCTCCACCTTGTCTCCTCCCTCGGCTCACCTCCGCCTTGTCTCCTCCCTCGGCTCACCTCCACCTTGTCTCCTCCCACAGCTCACCTCCACCTTGTCTCCTCCCTCGGCTCACCTCCACCTTGTCTCCTCCCTCGGCTCACCTCCACCTTGTCTCCTCCCACAGCTCACCTCCACCTTGTCTCCTCCCTCGGCTCACCTCCACCTTGTCTCCTCCCTCAGCTCACCTCCACCTTGTCTCCTCCCTCGGCTCACCTCCACCTTGTCTCCTCCCTCGGCTCACCTCCACCTTGTCTCCTCCCTCGGCTCACCTCCGCCTTGTCTCCTCCCTCGGCTCACCTCCACCTTGTCTCCTCCCTCAGCTCACCTCCACCTTGTCTCCTCCCTCAGCTCACCTCCGCCTTGTCTCCTCCCACAGCTCACCTCCACCTTGTCTCCTCCCTCAGCTCACCTCCACCTTGTCTCCTCCCACAGCTCACCTCCGCCCACATCAGCGACAGCGTCTTCATCATCAGGTAGAAGACCAGCGGGTGAGTTGAATGGTTCTCTGTGGAATTTGATCAGGTTCCACGTCTCGTCTCTCTCTCGTCAGGCCGGGTTGAGTTTCATCAAGCAGCAGAAGAAGAGGAATATTTCCCATCGGCACAGTGGAAACAATGACGGGGAGTTTTTTAATATGTTGACTCTCCCAGACGCTCCAGGTTTCAGGTTTCTCCTCCGATCAACACCAAACCGTCTCGCCTCCTCCTGGTCCGTCTGCAGAACCAGGATGTTTAAGTGTTTGGAATTTGGAATCTGGTTTGAATTTTTGCACAAAAAACAGAAAAGCAGCGGCGTTACTGTAGATAAATTAATCTAATCTGGTCAATTTAAAGCAGCTGCTTCACCTGATTGCATTTGTTGTGTTCATAAATATGTAAAACGTGTAAATAAACCTTTTTGTATGAAGGATGTCTTTTGTGTTATTTGGCAGCAACGTTGTGGGTTTTTTTTTTTTTTTGGTTTGTTTAACTCGGTTACAGTCGACATGGATGATTTCAGACTTTTTGGTGAATTAAAGTGTTTTAAGTCCATCTGTCCGTCCATCTCCTATATTCAGCTCAGATCTCGGCTCAAACTTTCATTAAAAGGAGAAATTCCACAGTTTCTGTATTCACATGAAGGAATCTGGTCACAAAACATTTATTGTATCTCGGAATTTTTTTTCTATTTCAGCTCTTCTGGCTTTTTAGTAATTGTTGCTTTCTTAGCCATTAAAGATATTTGAATTTTTGTTTTAAACAATTGTAGCAGTTTTAGTCATTTTATCAGCTTTTAGCTGTTTTAACTTTTTCTTTGAAAAATGTATTATAGTTTTTAATAATTCCAGGAAATTTTTATCCTTTATAAGCACAAGTTGTTTTTAATATTTTTCATCCGTTTTATTAGCTGCTAGCCAATAAAGTTATGTTAACTATTTTTACTTTTTGGGGGGTTATTTTAGGTTTTTTGATTGGCTGTCTCAACTCTGTATATTGATTTTAACCATTTTAAGCCGTTTGATCAATTGTAGCTTTTTAATTTCACAATTTGACATTTTTAGAAAAGCTGTATTAGATATTAAGCCTTGTTTTCGTCCAGCGCCTGCAAGCGCCCCCTGGCGGTTCACGCGGGTGCTGCGGCTCTACCGCCCCCTGCCGGCGGGCGGCGGACTCGCCTGGTGCCGCTGTGATCTCACCGTGTCGCTGTGCGGTGGAAGTGGAGGTTTTTTTTTTTTTCCTCCAGTGTGCAGCCAACCGCAAAGAAATGGTGAGGAAAAACGCAGACGGCTCACAACGACCAGAACCGAACAGAACGTAGTTTAATTCGGCCCGCGAGGCCCGATACTTGCGGTTTAACAGCAGCGGCGGTTCGCGTTGTGAGGAAGCGGAAAGCCGCTTCTTTGTTTAGCTAACAGCTGCGAGCTCCGTCTCGACGCTCCGCTTCACGGAGACTCGACGTCGCCTCGGAGGGTTTAAACTCACCGGGACGCTCGCCGACGGGCTTCCGGACACGGAGGGGAGCGATTCGGGCCGTTTGGAATAAATGACACCCGATCCAGGAAACTTTGCGTTCGATCGGGTCGCCAGTTAGCGGCTAAGTAGCTGAAGTTGGACGTTAGCCGCTGGAGCTCGGCTAACGTTAGCTTCTTAGCCGACAGCATAAAATATTGTACCATATCAGTGTTGGTGCTAAAATTAGACGTGATTCAGCCACAGGGGTGTTTAGTGAGTGTTTCCCGCTGCGGAGCTCGAGGTTTGTCTCATTCAGAGAGCTGCAGGAGCTACATGCTAACAGTGGCTGCTAACAGTAGCATCACCAGCAGCAGCTCTTTAAACGTCTCATGAGAGGAAACCTGAAGGAATAAAGGCTCAAACTCTACCTGTCCTCTTTACCTGTCCTGTCTTTACCTGTCCTCTTTACCTGTCCTGTCTTTACCTGTCCTCTTTACCTGTTCTGTCTCTACCTGTCCTCTTTATCTGTTCTGTCTTTATCTGTCCTCTTTACCTGTTCTGTCTCTACCTGTCCTCTTTATCTGTTCTGTCTTTATCTGTCCTCTTTACCTGTTCTGTCTCTACCTGTCCTCTTTATCTGTTCTGTCTTTACCTGTCCTCTTTACCTGTTCTGTCTCTACCTGTCCTCTTTATCTGTTCTGTCTTTATCTGTCCTCTTTACCTGTTCTGTCTCTACCTGTCCTCTTTATCTGTTCTGTCTTTATCTGTCCTCTTTACCTGTTCTGTCTCTACCTGTCCTCTTTACCTGTTCTGTCTCTACCTGTCCTCTTTATCTGTTCTGTCTCTACCTGTCCTCTTTATCTGTTCTGTCTTTACCTGTCCTCTTTACCTGTTCTGTCTCTACCTGTCCTCTTTATCTGTTCTGTCTCTACCTGTCCTCTTTATCTGTTCTGTCTTTACCTGTCCTCTTTACCTGTTCTGTCTCTACCTGTCCTCTTTATCTGTTCTGTCTCTACCTGTCCTCTTTATCTGTTCTGTCTCTACCTGTCCTCTTTACCTGTTCTGTCTCTACCTGTCCTCTTTACCTGTTCTGTCTCTACCTGTCCTCTTTATCTGTTCTGTCTCTACCTGTCCTCTTTATCTGTTCTGTCTTTACCTGTCCTCTTTACCTGTTCTGTCTCTACCTGTCCTCTTTATCTGTTCTGTCTCTACCTGTCCTCTTTATCTGTTCTGTCTTTACCTGTCCTCTTTACCTGTCCTCTTTATCTGTTCTGTCTTTACCTGTCCTCTTTATCTGTTCTGTCTTTATCTGTCCTCTTTACCTGTTCTGTCTTTATCTGTCCTCTTTACCTGTTCTGTCTTTACCTGTCCTCTTTATCTGTTCTGTCTTTACCTGTCCTCTCTCTTCCTGTCCTCTCTACCTGTCCTCTTTACCTGTTCTGTCTTTACCTGTCCTCTCTCTTCCTGTCCTCTCTACCTGTCCTCTATACCTGTCCTCTCTCTTCCTGTCCTCTCTACCTGTCCTCTCTTCCTGTCCTCTCTTGTCCTGTTAACAGCTTCTCACACCTCATATCAGTTTGACATGCTAACAGAGAGAATCTACTTGATTTGGAGGAACATTTGTCTTCAATGTTTGCGTTTCTGGAGATTTTAGAACCCGACATTCACAGAACATGAAATGTTGTTATTTTCCCTTCTATTAACTCGTATTGACACAAATCTTCAGTTTTTGTTCGTGGAATATATGCAGACTATTGATTTGTCTCCATAACAAAGTTAAACAGTGGATTATTCCCATAAAGTCCAAGATAAACAAGGTTTTATGATAGTTTCCTCCAAGCTTCCAGTAAGAAAGACCCTGTTGGATCTGGGACTTGTTAAACATTACAGGGAAGTCAAACACTGACAGACACACTCGCCTTGGAAAATACAAAGAGAAATCTGTGTTCTGGGACGTGTTTTGTAGGATTTCCTCTGACGGAACACGTTGGACGTTTAAAGGCCTCGAGCTCCTCGGGTCAGGAACCGCTGCTCTAAATGACTGATCAGAGATCAACTCAGTAGTTTGGACTTTATTTGGCACTTCTCAGTTTAACATCAAGTGGTTATTGAAAACCTCCCCAGCTAAACTGGACCACGTTATCTAACATGACCGGGTTTATGTGGGATTTTGAGCAGATGTTGAGATATTGAAGTTTAAAGAGAATCAGAGTTTTTGCTCTGTTGTTGATACAATCAGTTGAAAATGAAAGTTTGTGCAAAAAGCAGAAAGAAACATTGGAACAGTTTATTCTGCGGCAGCTCTTCTTTCTACAGATAAGACAGGGAGGCAACGGAGGCAAAACCAGGAAACTTTTCTAGTGGATCTTTTTAGCTTCCAACATTGGGAATCACTGAAAACATACATTTTTGTTGAAAGTAGCTTCTCAAATACAAGATTGTTGAAATCCCCCGCCTGCTCTACATCTCTGTGCAAACAAAGACATAAATGCTCGTCTTCCGGAACGATCCGTGCGAATTAACGTTTCCCTCTGAGCGTGAAACTCTGTGAAAAGCAGCTCTGCGACACGTTGAGCTTGGAGATTCTTGATATTACTTACAAATGTGAACAGGTTTGTTTTCTGTGTAACAGAGGAGTCAGACTGAACCGAGGCTCAACAAACAGTTTAGATTTGAGACAAATGTCCAAATCAGAGCATAAATCTTCCACAACTGTGATTCTGACTTCCCGAAGGCGACGTCACGTTTGTTTTCCTCAGTGAGATGAAAATGTTGAAATGCTGCTGCTTGCTTGGAGAGTGTTTGTGACGTGTGTGGCGTGGCTGCTGTCGTCCCTCCAGGACGTGTTTCTAATGATCCGACGTCACAAGACGACCATCTTCACGGACGCCAAAGAGTCGACCACGGTGTTCGAGCTGAAGCGCATCGTGGAAGGCATTCTAAAGAGGCCGCCGGAAGACCAGAGGCTTTATAAGGTGAAGTGAACGGCTGTGAACATCCTCCAGGAGCAGGTTGGACCCGCGGACGGTCACGTCCACACAGCGACACGTGATTTATGTCAAACTCTTAATTGAACACAGGTTGGATTCAGACGTCGGCAATAATAAAACCTGCTGTTTTTCTTTTTAATCAGGTTTGACATCAACCAGCTTCTTGGTTATTTAATCCTTCTGCTGATTGAATGCAAACACTTCTAACAATATTAAAACAACAACCAACTCCCCTGAGATGAGATGAGCTGAATGAGGTGAATGAGATGAGCTGAATGAGATGAGGTGAATGAGATGAGGTGAATGAGGTGTAATAAGATGAGGTGAATGAGATGAGCTGAATGAGGTGAATGAGATGAGGTGAATGAGGTGTAATAAGATGAGGTGAATGAGATGAGGTGAATGAGATGAGGTGTAATAAGATGAGGTGAATGAGATGAGGTGAATGAGATGAGGTGTAATAAGATGAGGTGTAATAAGATGAGGTGAATGAGATGAGGTGTAATGAGATCAGGTGTAATAAGATGAGGTGAATGAGATGAGCTGAATGAGATGAGCTGAATGAGATGAGGTGTAATAAGATGAGGTGTAATAAGATGAGGTGAATGAGATGAGGTGTAATAAGATGAGGTGAATGAGATGAGGTGAATGAGATGAGGTGAATGAGATGAGGTGAATGAGATGAGGTGTAATGAGATCAGGTGTAATGAGATGAGCTGAATGAGATGAGCTGAATGAGATGAATGAGGTGAATGAGATGAGGTATAATAAGATGAGGTGAAGGAGATGAGGTGAATGAGATGAGCTGAATGAGGTGTAATAAGATGAGCTGAATGAGATGAGGTGAATGAGATCAGGTGAATAAGATGAGGTGTAATAAGATGAGGTGAATAAGATGAGGTGAATAAGATGAGGTGTAATAAGATGAGGTGAATGAGATGAGGTGAATGAGATGAGCTGAATGAGGTGTAATAAGATGAGGTGAATGAGATGAGGTGAATGAGATCAGGTGAATAAGATGAGGTGAATGAGATGAGGTGAATGAGATGAGGTGAATGAGAGAGGGACAGGTGTGACAGAGGATATGTAGAAAGACTCCTCATCTCTCAGTATTAAAGCCTGAAACCAACAGCAACACGTGATGTTTATGTTCACACGTCGTCACTTCGAGGGCAAAAGGAAGGAAATGAAAACTCTTCTGTGACAAAATCTGGTGTTGCCACAGCAACGTAAACACTTCCTACCCTTCAGCATCAGTTAGAGTGAGGACAGATTAAATCCCCCCCCCCCCCCCCCCCCCCCCCCCGCGGTGAGGTGTGTGTGTCAGTGACATAAGAAGGTTTCCCATCATCCTCTGCTTCCCAGGACGACGTGATGCTGAACGACAGTCAAACTCTGGGAAACTGCGGCTTCACCAACCAGACGGCCCGGCCTCAGGCCCCGGCCACGGTGGGCCTCGCCTTCCGTCTGGGCGGTGAGTCTCTCCATCCGCCACCTAAACACCAACAACATACGTGACGCTGAGTAGTACACAAGAACCACGTGTTCTCATGGTACTGGTACTCTTCCGCTACTACGAGGTCACAACTCAGTTCTACCTTGGTTCAACACAAAGTCTAAAGTTAGACCAGGAGGACGAAGAGAGGATCGCTGGAAGTCCTCAGATCAAGTCGATATTGTCCGATGGCGCAGCGTGGAGGTACTCGCTACGCGCAGGACTCGCTGCACGCGGGACTCGCTGCACGCGGGACTCGCTACACGCAGGACTCGCTACACGCAGGACTCGCTACACGCAGGACTCGCTACACGCAGGACTCGCTACACGCAGGACTCGCTACACGCAGGACTCGCTACACGCAGGACTCGCTACACGCAGGACTCGCTACACGCAGGACTCGCTACACGCAGGACTCGCTACACACAGTACTGGCTACACGCAGTACTGGCTACACGCAGTACTCGCCACATACAGTACTGGCTACACGCAGGACTCGCTACACGCAGGACTCGCTACACACAGTACTCGCCACACACAGTACTCGCCACATACAGGACTCGCTACACGCAGGACTCGCTACACGCAGGACTCGCTACACGCAGGACTCGCTACACGCAGGACTCGCTACACGCAGGACTCGCTACACGCAGGACTACTACACGCAGGACTCGCTACACACAGTACTCGCTACACGCAGGACTCGCTACACACAGTACTCGCTACACACAGTACTCGCTACACGCAGGACTCGCTACACGCAGTACTCGCTACACGCAGGACTCGCTACACACAGTACTCGCTGCACGCAGGACTCGCTACACGCAGTACTCGCTGCACGCAGGACTCGCTACACGCAGGACTCGCTACACGCAGTACTCGCTACACGCAGGACTCGCTACACGCAGTACTCGCTGCACGCAGGACTCGCTACACGCAGGACTCGCTACACGCAGTACTCGCTACAACGCAGGACTCGCTACACGCAGGACTCGCTACACACAGTACTCTGTACTATAGACTGTTGGAAGTGTGTCAGGTCTTCTCGTGGCATTTGAAGTATGAATTAGGCTGAATAACATCCTGAACAGTTCCCTGTCCTGCTGAGTAGCTAGAGGCTAGCGCTAGCACTCGTCTTTAAAAGTAGCATCGTCCAAAACACAATAACTGAGAATTAAAGTGACAAAACAATAAAACTTTCTGTCATTTGTAAAACGTCTGCTCTTGTTTACAATTTTTCTTTTCATGAAAAGCCGGTCGGTGTCGTGGCGGTGTGACGTGATGTAACTTCCTGCCATGGCGGTGTAACGTGATGGTGTAACGTGACGTGACTTCCTGCCATGGCGGTGTAACATGATGGTGTAACGTGACGTGACCTCCTGCCATGGCGGTGTAACGTGATGGTGTAACGTGACGTGACTTCCTGCCATGGCGGTGTAACATGATGGTGTAACGTGACGTGACCTCCTGCCATGGCGGTGAAACGTGATGGTGTAACGTGATGGTGTAACGTGACGTGACCTCCTGCCATGGCGGTGTAACGTGATGGTGTAACGTGATGGTGTAACGTCACACGTCTCCTGCTCTGTCACTTTCTCCGGTCAGATGATTCGTTCGAGCAGCTGAGGATCGAGGCCTTCTCCACCCCCCCAGAGCTCCCCGACGTCATGAAGCCGCAGGATTCAGGGAGCACAGCCAACGAGCAGGCCGTCCAGTGAGGGGCCGGGTGGGGGGGCACCCAGTGGGGGGGGGGGGGGTTTAGGGAGCGGCGCCTCGGCAGGTGAAGTCACCGACAACGACCGATCCTCTGCCGGGGGCGTAAACAGTTAACAAACATGGAGCCCCGCCCCTCCCCCCTCCCTCCCCCGCCCCCCCCTCCCCTCCCCCCCACTGCTGTAAATGGAGGGGCTTCAGTGGTTCATTTTGTCCTGAAACGGGAGAACGCATGCTAGATAACTCGATAATTTCACAGCAGACCCTCCAGAGGAACCTGACGTCTGAACCAGGGTCACGGCTGAACCTAAAGAATCGTACCTCGTATTTAATGAAATCTATTCTTTATTTGGGGGGGGGGGGGGGGTGTAAGGTCGCCGCTGCCTTACTTGTGTTCCTTTATTTTGCTGGCTTAAAAAGTGGGAGTTGATGAGGCGTGGCGTTTTAGGCTTTTTATGTTTTTGTTTGAGTTTTTTTGTGTGTGTTTCCTTTAAATAAACTGTTGCTAGGATTAACATGTTTTTTGCTCTTTGGCCTGGATGTGTGTTGCGACATTAGCTAGGACGTTACCCATGTGTCTCAAGAACGATACACGACAATATGGCTCAAAGAAAAATGGACTGCGTGCCGGCAGGAAAGCAGCGAGCCGCTGCAGCAAAGCTCAACCAATTAGTGTCGACGGTTGAATATTGTCACCGGCGTGGACCGACCCCGCTCCTGATCCTGATCCACTCCCTGATCCTGATCCTCTCTCCTGATCCACTCCCTGATCCTGATCCACTCCCTGATCCTGATCCACTCTCCTGATCCACTCCCTGATCCTGATCCGCTCTCCTGATCCTGATCCACTCCCTGATCCCGATCCACTCCCTGATCCTGATCCCCTCCCTGATCCTGATCCGCTCCCTGATCCTGATCCACTCTCCTGATCCCTGATCCCTGATCCTGATCCGCTCCCTGATGTTTTGATTGTAGCCCGTGAAGATTGTCGACTTTGAAAATCGGCGGCCCCCAAAAACAGTTTTTCGCCAAACGTGGGAGCGGACACGACGTTTCCCAGAATTCCTCTGGCTGCAGTTTGTCTCGTGTCGTCAAGCGATCACGTCCCCCGACCCACGCGTCATTCTGACCCTACGATCTGGAACCGAGAAGAAACGTTCGCCGCAGGATCGGAGGAAGTTCTGACCTGTGAGGAACGAAACTGTTCTCATGTTGCATTTAACTAAAAAGAAGCAGCAGTGGGAGACGATCAAACAAGCACTTGTTACTGATTTAACATTAAAACAATTGTTTTTCACCTGGTTGCACTGTGCCGTTTGTCCTCAGCTGCGTTTGCATGAGACACGACCGCTGAATGTTCATGAAATGATCGAAGCAACCAAAAGAGGAGAAACTTTCAAACCTTGCATGTGGATTTCAAAGAGTTCAAGGTACTGCAGGTGTTCAATCTTCTGCCTGGTTTCCTGAAGCCGTTATGCTCACGGTGGGACAAATACCAGTGAAATGGCTCAAACCATTAGAAAGTGAAAACAGCAAAACATTTCTAAAAGGATGAACTATCCAACACAAGTCCAACCATGAAAGTTTTTTTTAAGGAATATACAAGCAAAATGGCCAAAATTTATCAAAAGGCCTAAAATGTAATATAGCTTCAAAAATAGAATAAATAAAACCGTTGAAAAAAGGTTTTGTATTCTAAATTTTAGTTATGTAGTGAAGAACACAAGCTTTTAGAAGTAGTAGTTATATAAAATCTACAAAACAAGTTATGAATCAAATTTAACCAAAGATGCAGTTTTTATTCGAACTATTCGATGCGGCCCGTTTGAAGTAATAAACACGTTTTTTTTGGATGAATTTTATCTTGTGAAAAATGGCAGAAATGTTTCTTTTTAGTCACAAATTCCTAAAAACTATTTTTTAGTGGTTCCTGAACGTCTCACTGAATCTTTCAAAATTCCGACGACACCTGAACGCAGCACACGCTCGTTAGCATCGTGCTAGCGGCGCAGCGCTGCTCCTCCGGGAGCTTCCGGTGGAAACATGGAGGTCCGGGAGCACGTCGTGTCCGCGGCCAGGGCCGTGCTGGACGTGCTGGAGCGGGAGTGGCAGCCTCTGTCCGCCGGGGAGCTGGAGCTCCGGCTGGACCAGGCGGTGGAGGGGGTCCTGGAGGCCGAGCTGAGAGCCCGGCTGGAGGAGCAGCTTCCTGCTGGTGCTCCTCTTTCTCCTCCTCCTGCTCCTCCTGCTCCTGCTCCTCCTCCCACCACCTTCTACCTGCAGCTGCTGCAGAGTCCACCCCGGCCGGAGGCTCCAGTCCCGCCGGCAGCCTCCACAGCCCGGGCCGCGGAGCCCCAGCAGGAGCCGCTCGCAGCGGCGGTCCAGGTCGGTTCCTGCAGCCTCGCAGAGAAAAACACCGAACAGTTACATGCAAATGTCACGTATTGCACTAAAATGTGCAAACATCATGTATTTAAGCCGAAGGATTCAAAGCCTCTTGTTCACATTCACTTTACATGAAACTTCAAGATTTGTGCACCAATGATATTCAGGGATTACATGACTGTAACTGAGTACTTCCATGTCTCCCTACTGCATGTAATCTAGTACTCATGAGCACTGCCACAAGTGAGTGATGAACGTGGGCTGCATGTACACAGAAACCCACAAGTACAATATCTTCCGTTTCCTCATTCATGCGCTGCAAATACAAAATCATCGCATTTTGAAGATGAATGAATGAAAGTTTGTTTCGGTTACAGTTCATACATTGAACTTTGTGCATTCAATTTATAGTGCTGAAGAGTTCACACTTTATCTAAAAAGTTTTTTTTCACAATTTCTGGAGACGAGCTGGGTTCAGGCTGAAGACCAAGTTTATTTTGGTAATAAAGTTCCTTCAACACCAGTGACGGAAGGAAAAAACTGTCAAAACGGAAAACATGAGGAGAAAAAAGGCCAAAACTTACTCTTAAGTTATTTTTTCATCATTTCTGATTTCAGTCATTTTTCATTGTCACCTTGAATATTTTATATTTCACTATTTGTTCTGTTAAAGTAAAATGAAAATTCAAACTGAGTGTAGAAAATAAGCCCTGATTGGTCGTAGAGCTGGAATCAGTGACTTCACAGCTGTGATGTCAAACATTGTCTGAAAGCAGCAGAAGTTTATTTAAAACAAACAAAACAAGGTTTCCGTAGCCGTTTTCCTGGAGAAGCAGTGACGCCGTCTCCTCGCCCTGCAGCACATCGCCCTGCTGCTCCAGACCTCCGGGTCGGGCGCCCGTCTGGCGGGCCGGGCCCGTCTGTCCCTGTCCCACACCGTCCTGCTGTCCCTCACGCTGCTGTCCCAGCGCCTCAGCTACCGCAGCGTCTCCCGACGCTTCCGGCTGGAGAAGGGAAACATCCACCGCCTCTTCTTCTCCTTCTGCCACCGAGTCAACGCCCTGCAGGGGAAGATCCTCCGCTGGCCTACAGGTGGGCGGGGCCTCCGGGTGGGCGGGGCCTCCGGGTGGGGTTCAGGGACACAATCCATCAATCCCTCCATCCCTCCCTCTTCCTTCCTTCCTTCCTTCTGTGAAAAGAGCTTCATGACTTCCTCTCGTCTCTGCAGGAAAAGAAGCAGTCAAGGGGCTCGTTCCATTTTCCAGCCTGCTGGTCGACGAGGAGGAGCAGCAGGAGGAGCAGCAAGAGGTACAGCAGGAGGCGCAGGCCGTCCCCCGGGTGCTGGGCGTTCTGGGTCACACCCGGGTCCCGATCCGGCTGCCGATGGGGAAACAGGAAGTGGAGAGCTCGCTGCGGCGCCGGGCCGACCCCGACTCCTGGCTCCACCTGGAGCTGGTGTGCGACGGCGCCGGCCGCTTCCTGCACTGCCGGGTCGGCCGCGGCTCGGACGGCGAGCGGGGCGGCGCCCTCGCCGACAGACTGGGGCGAGACCCCGAGCTGATGCCGCCCGGCGCCGTCCTGGTCGCCGGCGCCGGCTACCCGCTCACCGCTCGCGTCTTGACGCCGTACGGCGGCGGCGGCGGAGCCAGGGAGGAGCTCTTCAACAGGACGCTGCAGGGACACCTGGTCACCCTGGACCGGGCCGTGGCCCGCCTCAGGGCCAGGTTCCAACGACTCACGTATCTGGATATTGGAAACTACGAGCGAGCGAAGGCCGTGGCGCTCACCGCCTGCCTGCTGCACAACGTGTTTCTAGACATCGGACAAGTGGCGGAGGAGAGGGTGGAGAGGGAGGAGAGGGTGGAGAGGGAGGAGAGGGAGGAGAGGGAGGGGAGGGAGGAGAGGGTGGAGAGGGTGGAGAGGGAGGGGAGGGAGGAGAGGGTGGAGAGGGTGGAGAGGGAGGAGAGGGAGGGGAGGGGGGAGAGGGAGGGGAGGGAGGAGAGGGAGGGGAGGGAGGAGAGGGTGGAGAGGGTGGAGAGGGAGGGGAGGGAGGAGAGGGTGGAGAGGGTGGAGAGGGAGGAGAGGGTGGAGAGGGTGGAGAGGGAGGAGAGGGAGGAGAGGGAGGAGAGGGTGGGGAGGGAGGGGAGGGTGGGGAGGGAGGAGAGGGAGGGGAGGGAGGAGAGGGAGGGCGAGGTGGACGAGGAGGGCGTACGCACACGTGACGCCATCGCCGAGCTCCTGTTTGCAAAGTTGAACTCTGGACGTGTGTGACTTTACGTTGGATTAAAGCTGTATTTTCACAAAGTGTTTCCTGTTTGGAACGTCGTCACGTCGTCGTTTTCACTTTTACTCCTGTGATTGAAATCAAGGCTTCGGCTGTCGTCACATTCACACCAATGCAAAGTAGAAAGAAAGCAGTTTAATGCAAAGCAACGGCCACGACGACGCCTCAGTCTGGGATTTGTTAGGAATTCATGAAGGAAATGCATGAGGAAAACGTACATCGTGTAATTTTACACAGCGAATACATCGTAACGCTAAAATCTTAAAATATAAGAAAGATTTGGTTTTCAGGTATAAAAAAGTACATTAGAAAAATATCTCCAATTTAAGTCTTTAGGTTTCTTTGGATCTCTGGACCTTGAACTGGATAAACTACAATAGAATATGGTGAATTAATGAATAAAACTCAATTATAAGCCTTTAATCCAAACATTTCAACAGGATTGATTCCAGTTGTGTCGATGACATTAAGTGTAATCTGTCTGATATTTTAGTATTTCTAAAAACCACCATGAACTTCAAGAAAACAATGTTGTAGTTCCTACTTTGACCACTAGATGTCCTCGTTGATTCCAGTCCACAGGCCGCAGCAATGTAAACTTATTTATTAATCAGAACCATTATTTGAGGAAAGACAAAAGCATTAATTCATCTCAGTAATAATAAAGAACGTTGTAAGCATTTTATGGTATCGGTTTATTTGATTTAGCTTTTTTGGGATTACCTGTATTTGCAAAGATCCTAAAAAAAAGAGTTCCTATGTTGGACACTGCAGTGGTTCATATATGCTCTCGGATATTTTGATTTGTTGTGCTCTTGAACTCCTGCAAACCATCACTGACCTTTACATTTTGTAAAAAAAAATAAATTAGATTTTGATCTCTGTCGACATAAATTCCAAAAAACAGTAACGGCATGAGCCACCTTGATACGAAGACCACAAACACACCAGTTCTCCTACTTCTGCGTTATCAGAAACGTTTTGGTTTGAGCAAACGGGTCAAAGTTCAGCGCTCGTCCTTCTGAGCGCTGCTCTGGGCCAGGCTGGAGATGGCCTGGGCCAGGTTGTTGATGGCCTCGATCTTCCTCTCCTCCAGAGCTCTCTGCTGGGCCCACATGTTCATCTTCCTCTCCTGCAGCTCCAGGTACAGCTGCAGGACGTCCTGGGGGGGCCGGGCGGGGCCGGGCGCCGCCGCCGCCCCCGCCGCCGGAGGCGTGGGCAGGATGGGGGTGAACCTCTTGCTGGCCATGGCCTTGCCCACCCTGGTGCCGCTCAGCCTGGCCCGGCGCTGGGCGTCCACCTCCTCCCGGGTCTTGCCCAGGACCTGGTGCATGGCCTTGAAGAACTCCCAGTGGACGCCGGCGGCGCCCAGCCTCTTGGCCCGCTCCGCGTTCTTCCTGTAGGTGGCCAGCATGTTCCGCCACTTGAGGTCACACTCGTAGGCCTTGACCGTGACCTCCGACTCCCTCAGCTGGACGTTCACCTTCTCTGCCACCATCTCCCAGAGCTTCTTCTTCTTGCACACGGGCTGGTCGAACGCCGCGTCCATCTCCAGCCGGGTGTTGACCAGGTGCCACGTGGCCTGCAGGGTCCAGATGAATTCTAGGGGCGGAAACAAAGGTGCATCATGTGGATGAATCAGTGACACCGATTTGGACTTTCTATCCTCGGTTCGATCATTTCTGATAAGCTGCAGGCGTCTGGTTGACCAGGAGCCATAAAGACCCAGAGGATGTATAATGGTGATGGATGTGACTGATGTGTCATCAGGCCCTCCGGACTCATGCTTCAGACTGTTTCAACCAACCTGCTTTGGTTTTATCCAGGCTGGACACCACCGTCTCCTTTGCCTCCACCTCACTGTTTTGAATCACAATTGCATCAATCACCTCCATGCCGGTTGAGTCACACACATAGCAGACAAACTTTGTTTTCTTGTTTTAGAATAACGGCGGTGTGTCTATCGCGGAATTTAACAACCTCTCAGAGGCACCGATGGCTTCTCTCGCGTCCGCAAAAGCGATGAGTATAACAACGGAACACGTCCGTTTTGGGAATTGTAGTCCTTGTTCGTCGACGCCGCTTGGTTTTTCGCTGACGCGCGCTATCAGATGGACTACAACTCGTAAAATCTTCACTCCCACTGACGTGTGTCGTCGTTCGTCACTGTGACGGGAAATGTAGTTTCTACCGAGACCAAAGCGATGACCGTGGAATGAATTTAAACTACAAATCCCAGAATGCACTGGAGCCCCGCCCCCCGGACTCCCTGCTTCCTCCCTTCGGCCGCCCCTGTTTTGTTGTTTGGCTAAAGATGGCGTTAGCGGCTAACAGACGCGATTGCATTTTGTTTCACCAAAGTTATTCGGCCAGTGGTAACAAAACATGGATGAAATAGAGACTTAAATCGTCCCGTGACGAGCAAAGATGTGTTCCATTGAGCAGATACACGCCATTTAGTCCGAGCGGCGCTGGTTGGGCCTCGTGAGCGATGTAGGCCAGTTCTGGGAGCGCGGATCGCAGGTCGAGGAACTCCATCTCCCGTCGGTCACCGCGGCGCCCGGCGGTCAGGTGGTACGGCCTTCTTCATAATGCTGGTACCTGTAGTTTTCTCACTATACTCTGGTAATCTCTTGGGGGAAACTTTACCCAGACTTGGATTCGCGTCGGGAAAGTTGTAATCCCGCAGGTTATCATGGCCGCACCGCCGGCGCAGGGCGGTGGTAAACACTCCAGGGGCCCCCCCGCGGAGGGGCCCCCCGAGGCCTCCCTGACCTGGTGCCTGGCTCACATCCACAAGGCGGCCCCCTCCGGGGCCGACCCCCCCGGGCCCGACGCCCGGGGCCGGGACCTGGACAAGAGGTCCCGGGCGGCCCAGTGGAAGGCCCTGGTCGCCATCAGGACGCAGCACACCAAGGGGGACAAGGCGGGCATCGCCAGGTTCCGGGGCCGGGGCGGCCTGCGGCCCCTGCTGGGGCTCCTCGGGCAGCCGCAGTGCCCCAGGAAGACCCTGGACCTGGCCCTCAGCATCCTGGGCAACTGCTGCACCGAGCCGGAGACCCGGGAGGAGGTGCGTTTCCTCCGTTACCAGGAAAACACGTTGGACCCGAGAGGAGCTGCTTTGTGCAGAACGACTGTTTGCACATTGACCCTCCTCGATTTGACTTTTGGCTTTTAAATGATCATGTGTTGGTGAACAGACTCAACTTTATATAGAACTTTAATCTAGTTTAACACTTGTGGGCTTAAACTTCAAAACTCCAGAAGATCCATTAGGACCAGGAATAATATGCAAACCCTCAACAAATGACCCAGTTTACATTGAAAACTGACTGAATTTAACTTTAGCTCATGTTGGAGAAACACTCTGAAGTAGATAGATAATTACTTTATTCAGCCCCGAAGGGAAATTGTTTTGTTGCAGCAATCTGGTACATACGAATATTATAAAATAGAATAGAAATAAAAGTAAAATATAAACATCTGTGTATAAGACATAAAGTAAAACACAGAATGGAACATGGGCACTGAGAAATAAGCAGGAGATCAAAGCAAGATAAATAAATAGTGAGGTGCAGTGGCAGAGCCATTAGAAGTAGGCATTATATAATAATAATAACTATAATACACATAATAAAAAGCAGAGCTGGCTGATTGTGGGAGGAGTCAAAGGGGGAGGAGCCTACCTTGATTGTGATTGGCTGAACCCCCGATGACACTATATAGGGTTTGATTTCTGATTGGCTGCTTGGAGCAACACACTTTTTGAGAGAAGAGACAGAAGTACTTCCTCTCGTGGCGCCATGTGCCAGAGCAGAGCTGGCTGATTGTGGGAGGAGTCAAAGGGGGCGGAGCCTCCTCGTGATGGAGAGCCACAGAACTCATCACGGCTCCTAACGTCTGAACTTTCCTCCTCTTCAGGTGCGGAAGCTCGACGGGATCGAGGTCGTGGGTGAGGAGTTCTTCACGTTCTTACAACTTCTGACGCGTTTGATTTCACCATTGTGAACGTATTTATATACACAAGTGCTTGTGGATAAACGAGTCGTTCCTCTGGGTCTCAGTGGACGTCCTGAAGAGAAGCGTGGCCCTGGAGACGGTTCAGAACCGGGCGGCCCGGGTTCTGGGGAACCTGGCCATGGACCCGGAGAGTTCTGCCCTCATCCACTCTGCCGGTGAGTCTCGTGTGTCCTACAAGAACAACTACTGGTGTCCTCTGACTGAAGACACTTTCATGTGAAAGTCCAGGAGGGACCAGAAGGTTCTGGTCGGGAACCTTGATGACCGAGGGAGACGCTTTTTTGATTTTTCCCACCAGGTGGAATTTGTTACGATTGTTGAAATGCCTTTCCTCACTAAAATCTCACAATTCAGTCATCAAGTTGGAGAAATTCCCCAAAGCTGTTCGCAGTTTTTATCCTATTTTAACACTTTGCTTTGTTTCTTTTTCCCACTTTAAGTATTTATCTGTTTAGAGACGCTGAGTATCATAGTCGTTAATGTTTTTACTGATTTGAGATGTTTTTCCTGATCATTTTCAGTATTTTCCAGAACTGTTTTATCAGTTTTTAGCCCATTTTAGCACCTTGTTTTGTTTCTTTATCTGTTTAGAGACGCTGTGTATCATAGTTGTTAATGTTTTAAATGTTTTTCCAGAACTGTTAGGGTTAGTTAGTTAGTTAGTTAGTTAATTATCACTTTTTAGTTCTTATCAATCTTGTTTGCACAAAAAATGTAGACGCCGAAACGCCGACGTCGGTTATTAACCCTCCCTTCCCCCCCCAGGCGGCGTCCCCCTCCTCCTCGTCCTCTGTATGTCTGTGTCCTCGTCCCCGTCCTCCCCCACCGCTGCAGCGCCCCGGGCCTCCTGCCCCGCCCTGGAGTGCGCCCAGTCTGCTGCCCGGGCGCTGCTCTACCTGGCGGACACGCACGCCAACCGCCTCTCCATGCTGACCCAGGGGGCCCTGGGCGCCCTCGCCCCCCTCCTGGCCCCCGAGTACCCCCCGGCGCTGAGGCGGGCCGCCCTGCGGGCCCTCCACGAGCTGACCCGGGGCTGCGGCGTGGAGTGCGCCCGCGAGGTGTCGCGCTCGGGGGTCCTGGCGCCGCTGGGCGCCATGGCGACGGCGGAGGCGGAGGCCGGCAAGCCCTTGGAGGAGCTGGCGCTGAAGACCCTGGCCAACATGTGCTCCCAGGGCAGCCTGCGCCCCCTGGTGGGCTCGCTGGGCGTCATCCCCAGGTTCTCGGCGGAGGTGAAGCGGGACCCGCTGAAGGCGGGGGTCTTCCTCCGGGCGCTGTGCTTGTGCTGCAAGGAGGCGGTGAACCGGGCCAAGGTGAAGGAGAGCGGCGGGCTGGAGGCGCTGACCCGGTCCCTGGCGGCCCACCGGAGCTCCTCGCTGTCCCGCCTGCCCATCATGGCCTGCGTGGACTTCGTGTTCGACGAGGCGGCCATGGAGCAGCTGCAGGACCTGGGCCTGGCGCCGCTTCTGGTGTCTCGCCTGGTGGAGCTCAGCGGGGGAGGGGGGGAGGAGCAGCCGGCCGCCGGCCCCGCCTCCAGCATGTCCCCCGCCGACCTCCTGCCCTCCTCCTGCTTCGACTCCTTTGACTTCCCCGGTCCGGAGGGCTGCCGGAGGGAGGAGGCCGGGAGGGAGCAGGGCTCCTCCAGCTTCCTGAGCCTCAGGTGGGTGTCTGGGGGGGGGGGGGGGGGACTCATCACTCCTCATCACGCCTCACTCCTCATCACTCCTCACCCCTCGTGTCTCCAGGTCCTGGCTGGTGTCTGAGGGGCTGATCTCCTCCGAGGGGGACCTGCTGGACTCGCCGGGTGTGGAGGGCGAGTGGGGGGCCCTGCAGGTGGCGCCGTCTTCGTCCCCCCAGTCCTCCTCTGCTCCTCTTCCTCAGTCCAGCTCCTCCCTGAAGAACACAGCCGCTCCTCCAAAGAAGTCGCCCCAGCCTCCTCCTCAGGCTTCCTCCCCTCAGAGCAGAGACCCTCCCCCCTCCTGCCCCCCCCAGCCGGGCACCCTCCCCCTCCCCGCCTCCCCCACCAAGTTCTCGTCCCCCCACAGGAGGAGGCACCGGGCGAGCCCCGCGGCCTGCGTGACCAGAGTCCCCCTGGACGCCCCCCCGGCGGCGGCGCCGCGCCCGGCGGCGTACCACCCCTACCACCCGGAGCCCTGGACCCCCGAGTCGCCCATCCTGCTGCTGCTGTCGCGCTTCTCCCACGCCACCGACCCCAGCGCCGCCCTGGTGGGCTCGGGGGCGCTGTGGGGCCTGCTGCTCTACCTCGCCCAGCACCGCGACCCCAGCAGCCGCTGCAGCCGCCTGCTCTGCCGCCTCAGCTGCAACCCCAACTGTCTGCAGGCGCTGGTCCGCACCGGCGCCGTCGCCCTCATCCAGCACCTCCTGTGCCGGGGGGGCGGGGGCCGGCGGGGGGCCGGGGAGCGGCAGACGGAGCGGGTGAAGGCGAAAGTCAAGCAGCTCGGTGAGGAACGCTTGAATACGGTGAAGTGCGAGGGGCTCGGCGGGGGGGGGGGGGGTCGGCCCCACTGGGTCAGTCTGGGGAAAACAATCTTTAATCTTTTACAAGAGTTTGAAAATGTGCTTGACGTCATTTCAAACGACTGAAGCCTCACATGATAGACGCGTTTGTCTGGAGAAGTGTGGGGGACAGTCTGGATCAAGTCTCCGCGGTCTGACCCAGACCTTCACTGTAGTGAACGTGGTCCATGTTTGACCTTCACTGTAGTGAACGTGGTCCATGTTTGACCTTCACTGTGGTGAACGTGGTTCATGTTTGACCTTCACTGTGGTGAACGTGGTCCATGTTTGATCTTCACTGTAGTGAACGTCCATGTTTGATCTTCACTGTGGTGAACGTGGTCCATGTTTGACCTTCACTGTAGTGAACGTGGTCCATGTTTGATCTTCACTGTAGTGAACGTGGTCCATGTTTGATCTTCACTGTAGTGAACGTGGTCCATGTTTGACCTTCACTGTAGTGAACGTGGTCCATGTTTGACCTTCACTGTAGTGAACATGGTCCATGTTTGACCTTCACTGTAGTGAACGTGGTCCATGTTTGACCTTCACTGTAGTAAACGTGGTCCATGTTTGACCTTCACTGTAGTGAACCTGGTCCATGTGTGACCTTCACTGTAGTGAAGGTCCATGTTTGACCTTCACTGTAGTGAACGTGGTCCATGTTTGATCTTCACTGTAGTGAACGTGGTCCATGTTTGACCTTCACTGTAGTGAACGTGGTCCATGTTTGACCTTCACTGTAGTGAACCTGGTCCATGTGTGACCTTCACTGTAGTGAACCTGGTCCATGTGTGACCTTCACTGTAGTGAAGGTCCATGTTTGACCTTCACTGTAGTGAACGTGGTCCATGTTTGACCTTCACTGTAGTGAAGGTCGATGTTTGACGCCACCAGATCAAAGGGCTACCGTGTCTTTGACGCCCCGTCTGTCCCTGCAGGCGTCACCCTGCTGAACAACCTGCGGGTCCAGTGTGAGTCCGGCTTCGGCTCCGGCGTGGTGGCCCACCTGATGCTGTCGGGTTCAGAAGGTGACAGGATGAACTGCGCCCTCGGCCTGCCGCTCATCACCAGGTCAGCCTCACTCTCTCACTCTCTCACTGTCTCACTGTCTCACCCTCTCACTGTCTCACCCTGACCCACTGGTCTGGACCGGCTGTTGGACTGAAGCTGCAGTTTGTCTCGTGTCTCCACACGTCATTGATTCACAACCTTCATCCATTCACACCCTGGTGAGGTCACCTCCTCGCCACTGGCGTCCCTCAGTGTCACTGGTCGAGGTTCCATGAGGCTGTTTTCATCTCCACGCTGCGTCGTTGACCTCGTGAGGCGTTCAGGTTCCGCCAATGAAATCAGTTTCCTCAAGGTTGTTTCCCTCCACAGCAACCGGTCGCTGCTGAAGAGGCTCCTGGTGGACGGCGGCGGGCTGCTCTTGGCCCTGCAGCCCCTCGGCCGTGATGAAGAGGAAGATGATGATGATGATGATGATGATGAAGGGCGTTCGGCCGACCCGAGGAGAGTTCTGTCCGACTTGTTCAACAAGCCCCACGTCGCCCTGCCCCCCCGCCGGCCCTCGCTCTACTTCCCCCTGCTGGCTGAATGTCTGTCCGCCCTCACGGCGTCCGTCCAGACGGAGCTCGGCGCCGGACGCCGGCGTCCAATCGGGGTTCTGCCGCCTCACGCCGGGAACGCCGTTCCTCCTCCTCACGCCGTTCCTCCTCCTCACGCCGTTCCTCCTCCTCACGCCGTTCCTCCTCCTCACGCCGTTCCTCCTCCTCCTCACGCCGTTCCTCCTCCTCACGCCGTTCCTCCTCCTCCTCACGCCGTTCCTCCTCCTCCTCACGCCGTTCCTCCTCCTCACGCCGTTCCTCCTCCTCACGCCGTTCCTCCTCCTCACGCCGTTCCTCCTCCTCACGCCGTTCCTCCGCCTCACGCCGTTCCTCCGCCTCACGCCGTTCCTCCTCCTCACGCCGTTCCTCCTCCTCACGCCGTTCCTCCTCCTCACGCCGTTCCTCCGCCCTCCAAGAAGCCCCGCCTGGCCGAGGCGTGTCCGTACGGCGCGGCCGGCCTCGACCTCCTCTTGCTGCTGGACGACGGGAGCCGGATCCCGGCCAGCCGGGACGCCGTGGGCGGGGGGGCGGAGGGGGGGGCGGGGTCAGAATACTTCAGGGCGCTGCTGAGAGGCGGCTTCGAGGAAGCTCGGGGTCACTCGGAGGCGGCGATCCGCATCAAGGACGTGAGCGCCGGCATGCTGCTGCCGGTGCTGCACTACCTGCACGGCTGCCGGCTGCCGGCGGCGGCGGCGGCCAGCGGGGGGCGCTGTGCCGTTTTAGACGCGCTGCGGCTGAGTTTGTGCCCGGCGGGAGGCCTGCGCTTCCAGGACTGTCCACTGGGGGAGGCCATGGCGGGGGCCTGCAGGTTCGTGGTGGACGAGCTGCAGGCGGAGCTGGAGGACGTCTGCGTGTCGCTTCTCGTCTCCGCCGGCGCCGGGGCGTCAGGGGGCGGCGCCGGGACCACCTGCTGTGAAACGGACCGGGACGAGGAGAACCTGGCGACCCGGACGTCGGAGCTGGAGCTGAGCGGAGCCGAGAGGGGGGCGGAGCTTCCTCGGGGACGGGCGGAGGAAGCGAGGACGGCGTCTCCGCTCGGGACCGGGACTCAAACCGGCAGCACCGCCCCGGAACCGGTCGGTCCAGAGGAGCCGGCCGGCCGAGCTGAACCGTCACCGTCACTCTGCGGCGCCGCCGGGGCGGCGGCGCCGCAGAGTGACGGTGACGGTTCAGCTCGGCCGGCCGGCGCCGGGGCGGCGGCGCTGTCCATCCTGCTCCCGCAGGTCTACTGGTTCGCGCAGCGCTACAGCTTCCCGGCGCTGCGGCGGGCCGTCCTCGCCCTGCTGCTGAGCCCCCGGGACGCCGTCCGGGACGCCCCCCGGCCCTTCCCCTCCCCCGCCGCCGCCGCCGCCTGCCTCCGGAGGCTGGCCAGGGAGGCCGACTGCACCGACACCCTCATCCAGGACCTGCTGGGGCTGGTGTCCGGCGCCCTGAGCTGAACCACGCCGGGCGACACGGCGGGATTCAGCTGAACCGGCTGCTACCCCCCCCTTACCCCCCCCCCCCCCCTTCCCCCTTCCCCCCCCCAAACAAACTTTATTTTCCCGTTCTGAACCTCCGTTCTCCAGCGTGTCGCTCGCCGCCCGTTAGCATGACGGTTCACTGACGCCACATTAACTTCTGACGGCATTTATTGTGATTTTTCATTTCAATTTTTTGTTTTTCTAATCTGGAAAAACGTTTAAAAAAAAAAAGGACTGAATATATATATATATATATATATATATATATATAGATCTACATTTGATAGGTGTCATGTCGCTGGAAGAATCAGGGTCGACCTCGGAGCCAATTGTTTATTTTGTACATAGAGATACTAGCAGGTATGCAGAGAAGTCAACATTCACCCGTCTCATGTACATTTATGACACTGAATATATTGTTGGAGCACCGCTGGGGTGTGTTGTTTTGTTTGTGTGTGCTTATATTACTCTAGTGTTGATATCTGGCCTCACTCCCAGGACAGGTGAGAGACACAGTCACTCCTCCAGCAGCTCGTCTCAGAATCACAAACATGAAAGTCCTGAAGTCTGAACTCACTTTGATCTTTTCTTCACTTCGTACTGCAGAGTGACGACGGCGGCAGTTTTCCTCTCCAGGGCCGTCAGGCAGAGCGGGGCGATGTAGAGTTGGCCGGACCGTCAGAATAAAGCCACAATGGTGATAAAATAATAAAACACTATTATTTTGAAGGGCTCATAGTTTGCAAAATTCACCTGCTAAAGGTTCTCCAGCAGTTCTGACCGTCTTTATACCTGGAACCACTTCCTGAAGTGTCTCTCTCTCTCTCTCTGTCTCTGTCTCTGTCTCTCTCTCTGTCTCTCTCTCGCTCTCACTCACTCACACACTCTCTCTCTCTCTTTGTCTCTCTCTCTCTCACTCTGCCCCTCTCTCCCTCTCTCTCTCGCTCGCTCTTTCTCTCCCTCTGTCTCTCTCTCTCTGTCTCTCCCTCCCTCTCTCTGTCTCTCTCTCTCTCTCTCCTTTAAAAAGTGTGTTGCTCCAAGCAGCCAATCAGAAATCAAACCCTATGTGATGTCATCGGGGGTTCAGCCAATCACAATCAAGGTATAGGCTCCTCCCCCTTTGACTCCTGCAAGAAATGTTTAGACCAACAAGATCTGATAAACTGTTGAAAAACTGGATAATATGATGTTTTTTAATTTAAACTTTAAAATATTTCTTTGATGTGCTGCAGGATAAATGTGATATAATTCGTTTTAGAAAGCTTAGACTTTCTTTGAAATATTTCCAGTTATTTAGCGCGCCGGTGTTTGTTATTCCATTTAATACATTTCTACATAACAAGTTTATATATGCAAAGAAAAGTGCATTTTTAATACGTGCTGCTACATTTCATTGTGCTGTAAAGTGAAATGAGCCTGTTCAGGGTGGAGGAGAGGAAGTTCAGGGTGGAGGAGAGGAAGTTCAGGGTGGGGGAGAGGAAGTTCAGGGTGGAGGAGAGGAAGTTCAGGGTGGGGGAGAGGAAGTTCAGGGTGGAGGAGAGGAAGTTCAGGGTGGAGGAGAGGAAGTTCAGGGTGGGGGAGAGGAAGTGGTGTTCAACAGGTGGAGGAAATGAGGCGACTTTGCTCTGGTTGATTGATCAGGAGCTTTTATTGCAGCGTTTGTCCTCCGGGGGCCGCAGGGTCTCAGTGGTGGGGGCTGCAGGTCTCAGTGGTGGGGGCCGCAGGTCTCAGTGGTGGGGGCCGCAGGTCTCAGTGGTGGGGGCCGCAGGGTCTCAGTGGTGGGGGCCCTCGAAGCCGTCCGGCAGGGCGTTGGTGTGCGAGTTGTGGAAGAGGCTGTGGTTCCCGTCTCCCCAGGGGAACCTCTGCAGAGGGTGGGAGGAGGAGAGGGGGGGGGGTGGGAGGAGGAGAGGGGGGGGGGGTGGAGGAGGGGAGGAGGTGGGGGGGAGGAGGAAGAGGAGGGGGGAGGAGGTGCTCCTCTCAGGCCACGTTTGTTCATTTTTTTCAAGTGAAAATGCAAAACGTTTGTCGCGCTTCGAGTGTCCGTCTCCATGGCGACGGCGCTCACGGCTACTGAAAACACACTTGATTTCCCCCGAGGTGGAACTTTTTGAAAATGCCTGCACATGCTCAGTAGAGGCAGTCAGAACAGTGTTTTCTCCAGGGCGTCACGCCTCCATATCCTCCTCCGACTTGGTGCTTTTATTTTGACAGTCACCGTAATGACAATCCATTGGAATGTCCGTGTTCGCCCGTTGTTAGCGTTTCCAGCGTGTTGTTCTCTATGTGTGTGTTTTCATGACTAAAACCACCAACAGCGCCCCCCAGTGGCCCAACATGCTAACTGCAATGTTTTGACAGCGTTTCCTGTGGAAACGGACGTCGTGTTCAGAACGCTGCCTGACGGACGCAAAACTTTAAAACGTTACAAAAAAAACCCCCGATGCGTTTTCACTTGAAAGGAGGCGTAAAGGGGGCGGAGCCTCACCTTGGTGCGAATGCGCAGGTGAGCGTACGGCACGAACTCCGGCTGCTCATGCGAGTGCGCCTGGGCCTTCATGTAGGCGTTGGCCATGCAGACGGCGACGCCGGGGACCGCCAGGACCGCCGTCAGGATCTTCCAGGTCCTCGCTGCAACACACACACACACACACACACACACACAGTTAATGATTAGCTGTCAGGGTCCCTGGTCCACAGACCAGGTCTCCCTGGTAGAAACGAGGATGGAGGCTCACCGCCGCCTTCGTGTCCGGAGGCCGACGCGGCGGCGAGCAGCCGGCGTGCCGCCACAGCAGACGCAGACATCTGCAGACGAGCAGCAGAGTAAAGGGTTAATGCGGCAGCAGGGGGTCTGATGGACACGTTCAGCTGCAGGAAGTCGTCCAGGTTACAAGTCCAAGCGGATTTCAAAAGCCTCGTGTGGACAAACGTGGTTCCTGCTGCACCTGTTGAGCCGCTCGGGACCAGAATCTGGTCTCAAATATATAAAAGACAAGTGGCTGTGGTGCTAGGTGAACTCTGGGTTCTGGAGCTGAGGGTCCTGGTCCAGGTAGAACCAGGGCCTGCGGGTCCTGGTCCAGGTAGAACCAGGGCCTGCGGGTCCTGGTCCAGGTAGAACCAGGAACAGACACTCACCGTTCCTCAGGTGTAAAAAGCTCAACGTCCTCTGGTCGTCTTGTTTCTCTGGATTCTGCTTCCTGCTCGTCGTCCTTCACTTCGTCCTGGTCTGAACTCTCTGTTAGGCTCCGCCCCCTTTCAATGTGTCTGCCAGGGAACGCACTGCGTTTATATTTGGGCTGATACCAGTTAGGGGGGGGGGGGGGCAGGAGGAGGAGGTGTTGAGCCTCGCCAGGCTGCAGTGTTAAAACGTAAACAGGAAGTGTTTTCAGGTTTGGTTCTTGTTACAACAGTAAAAGTCTCTCAGACTCAACTGCAGGTCGAAGGTTTAAAATCTCAGTTCTTGACATTCCAGAAGTTTTATGATCTTTGACTTCAGATTTACAAAGTTTTGACTTTTGTTACAAAAGAGTTTGTTAATATGAACGTATTAATGAGTCTTGATGCTTCAGGGAGGAAAGTCTGCAGAGTTTCCATGTTTTGTTTTCTCATTTCCAGAAAACCTGGAAAAATGGAATCAACTTTTAAAACGATGAGGCTCATGATGTTATGATGATTCGCTCTACGTACAAAAGTTGTAATTTATATTGAATTGATGTTATTTCCTCTCTACAATCCAGCCTTTTCTTTACAGTTTGGACTGTTTTGGTTGTTTTCAGTCCCGTGCAGATTGTCGCTGTCGCCTCGACACCTTTCACTGCTTTATACTGCTTCTTTGGTATTTTCTACCATTTCTAGTTGTTTTAACAGTTTTAGTCATCGTAGAACTTTCAAAGATACGAGTTGAATTAATCTGCATTGAATGAAATCCTAATTTTCAGATGATCAAAGGAGATTACTTGAAAACTCTTCCAACAGGCGATTTTCCTCCGACGTCCAGCCGCTGATTCAAACACAAACACGTGTTTGACTGAAGGAAGCTGGAGGTTTAAACAGAATGTTGAATTTAGAAGACCAGCAATGAGAAAGGTGAGTTCCAATGTGTTTTCCACGTGTAAAGGAACAGGCTGCAGTGGAGCCAGGCTGTCCACCAGGGGGCGTAGCACCGAGACAGACCTGTCCTCAGATCCCCTCAGGACACCTGTCCTCTGTTTACTGAGACCTGGAGCATTACGAGTTTAGACTTCAGCTTTATGACCTCCACAGACTGTATATGTTCATTTTAAACAACGACAATCCTCCTCGGCTGCTTTAAAATGTTTCAACAAGTTAGATGTTGTCAATATTTTCACACTAAATATATATCTTGGCTGCGGCCGGCCGTGCAGTCTGAACACCGTCACCTTTTCCTCCAGCTGCTGGAGCTCCGCTCTGCAGCCAGGAGGGGACGTCTGGATTAACCACTCTGAGGAACCTCTGGTACCGAGGAGGTTCTGAGTCCAGAGTGACGGAACGTCACATGTTCTAACGAGGAACCGGTTCTAGCTGAACCTTCTTTTCCACTGGAGTCCAGCTTTAATGTCAATTACTGTTTGGTGAATGTCGATTTGTGTTTTTCTTTCTGTGTTTACTTCATGGTGGACATAGATAGAGCATCTTCCTCCTCTAACACCAGATTATAGAGCATCTTCCTCCTCTAACACCAGATTATAGAGCATCTTCCTCCTCTAATCCAGATTATAGAGCATCTTCCTCCTCTAATCCAGATTATAGAGCATCTTCCTCCTCTAACACCAGATTATAGAGCATCTTCCTCCTCTAACACCAGATTATAGAGCATCTTCCTCCTCTAATCCAGATTATAGAGCATCTTCCTCTGATCCAGATTATAGAGCTTCTTCCTCCTCTGATCCAGATTATAGAGCATCTTCCTCCTCTAACACCAGATTATAGAGCATCTTCCTCCTCTAATCCAGATTATAGAGTATCTTCCTCCTCTGATCCAGATTATAGAGCATCTTCCTCCTCTAATCCAGATTATAGAGCATCTTCCCCCTCCAATCCAGATTATAGAGCATCTTCCTCCTCCAATCCAGATTATAGAGCATCTTCCTCCTCTAACACCAGATTATAGAGCATCTTCCTCCTCTAATCCAGATTATAGAGCATCTTCCTCCTCTAATCCAGATTATAGAGCATCTTCCTCCTCTGATCCAGATTATAGAGCATCTTCCTCCTCTAACACCAGATTATAGAGCATCTTCCTCTAACACCAGATTATAGAGCATCTTCCTCCTCTAACACCAGATGCAGTGAGTGTGTTTGATGCAGTGAGAGTGTGTGTCATCACACACACTCAGTAAGAGTGTGTGAAGTTGGACGGTGTCTCCGCCAGGTCTCACAGCCTCGTCCGTCTTTCCGTCTCTCTGACGCTCCATCAGAACTGGAGTTCACTTGAGAGCAAGTCACACCTGAGCTCTCTATTGAGTTTGTGTTGCCATGGCAACCAGTTTCTCTGGTCCCTGTGAGGCAGACTGTCCCGGGAAGCTTCAGGTGGGCAGAGGACGGACGTCCAGACGAACTGGAGGACGGGGTCAAACTCTGGGTTGGTTTGAAGAGTGAACTAGAGAATTAAACCAGAGACGAGTTTAAGTGAGTTTAAAAAGTCGACCTTGTTGCTTCGTTAGCGTTTCATCAAAGTCGTCGTTTCCCCGGAGACAAAGTGTTTCTAAAAACAATTCCTCCTGCGGAGTCGTTCAGCGTCTTCTTCTTCTTCTGTGGTCCTGGACGTCGGTTCAACGCTGCCTCAGTCTGATGAGCCTCCTCCTTCATTACAACTCCTTATTCCACATCAGGGATCCAGGTCTGCAGAGAAGCCCTCAAGGCCCTGAAGGTCCTGAAGGCCCCCTGGTGAGACCCTGAAGGTCCTGAAGGCCCTGAAGACCCTGAAGGCCCTGAAGGTCCTGAAGACCCTGACGGCCCTGAAGGTCCTGAAGGCCCCCTGGTGAGAATCCTCCCGTAGTGACAGGATGACGTCTGTATGAAAACATGAAAACACCGAAGGACTCGTCGGCTCTTTTCATGGGAAAATCCAAACGGCGACATTAATGAAGACGTTCTGCTGAGTCGCCGTTTCTTCCCACTGAAGATCTTCCAGCCTAAAGTCTCACCTGGACGTGAAGCAAACCTCAGGTTCTGCTGACGCTTCTCAGCTGCTCGCGACTTTGTGAATAAGAAGCGGTTCGGCCTGTGATTCTTTTCTTTATCGAGTCTGAAGCAGAAAGAAACAGCCCATTATTAATAATATTTAACGGTGAGAAATAATCCACATTTCAAATCCAGTGTTTGAGGCTGTAATGTTCATGTAATGTACATTTCTCTGCTGGAGGAGATTTATAACTGTTAAAATCACAGTTTGACTTCTCAAATGGGCTGAATGAGACTGAATGAGTCTGAATGAGTCTGTTGTTTCCGCCTCAGGACTCTCTGACCCCCCAGTCCTCTGAGCTCCGGTCCTCTGACCCCCCAGTCCTCTGAGCTCCGGTCCTGGAACCTTCCACCTCGGCAGACGAACCGCCAGCATCTGCATGTTGGCTTTTCTTTGTCTTTTTTTCTCTCACAACAAGAAAACTTTAGGACAAATGTTGCAACGTGATTTAAAAAAATGTTTTCCTCACATGAAAGTAGAAATGTTGAAAGAGGAGCTTTGAAGTTGAACCAAGACTGGAGCTCAAAGCTTCACAGTTTGTTGCAGCTTCAGAAGGAATAAAAACTGTAGATGGTCATAATGTTCTGGCCGGTCGGTGGAATTCATCTCAGAAAATCAGCACATTTTTTTTGGAGCAAGTACATGTAGTGTTATTTTGGAGAACTTAGAATATCAGGTTTTTTTTAAGGTTGTTTGAATTTTTTCAGTTGCTCGGTTGCAGGTTCGATTCCCCCCGGCGGCGCTCTAGATCTATTGAGCAAACCTCGTCTCGCTGCTTTGAGCCGTTCCTGATCTGTGGACTAAATTTATTCTCTGCAGCCTCGACTGTTGTGGCTGGAAGAAGGTTTCAGCCCAAACACCCGGAGGAAGAAGAACGGAGGAAGAAGAACAGAAGAAGAACGGAGGAAGAAGAACAGAAGAAGAAAACGAGTGCCGGTATCGTCTTTATGTTAGTAATATTGAGCCCCCTAGTGGAGAGCCGGAGAATTTCACCAGCTGGAGGGAGGAGAGCAGAAAACTCCCAGTAAACTACCGAGAACATGTTCTGCTCTTTACTGTCAGTTGGGATCTATTCTATTCTATTCTAGTCTATTTTAGTCTGTTCTGTTCTGTTCTGTTCTGTTCGGTTCGGTTCGGTTCGGTTCTGTTCTGTTCTGTTCGATCTGTTCCGGTTCTGAAGTTTCACCTCCAACCACTGAAACTGTTCCTCGGAGATTCTAATCACACATTTTCATGTGAAAATTAAAATCATAACATTTTTTCTTTTTGTTTTTTTTGTTAGAATTGTGGCTAAAAGTCTAAAAGTTCAAGTTTCTTTGATAACTGAGATCTGAACCAGGAAAGTGTGATTCTGGTCTGAGACTCCAATACATGAAGGTCAAATGACCGACTGAAGCTTGATGAGCAAAAAATCCTCTATTTGAAAAAGTCTTGCTGGTCTAACGAAGCTCCACTTCGCCCCCCCCAACCCCACCGCCCCCCCCCCCCCCCCCTTCCATAGAGGACAGGTCAGGACAAACAGTATGTATATGTTGTGTTTCTAACATGTGGAGCTCCAGATGTTGTTCTCTTACAAAGAACCTGCAGACAGATAAATGTTTGGAGATGAATCATGGCGGCGGGGGCCGTGAGTCAGACGGGGGGGGGGGGGGGGGGCGGCCGTCTCGCACATGTGACTCCCGCTTTCTCTTTCTGCTTCGCCGCCTCAGACGTCTGCGTCGACTGTGCCGCGGAAACTCACAACGTCACGTTAAGAAGCGAAGGACCTCCCAGGCTATAGGCTGTGGGGGCGGAGCCTCAGGCCTCCGGGCGCCACCGCCGCCACGCTTGTTTCTCTGTTAAGGTCAATTCATCCTAGGTCACTATCATCATATTTAATCATGGCGTCCAGCTCGTTAATCACTATCATCATATTTAATCATGGCGTCCAGCTCGTTAATCACTATCATCGTATTTAATCATGGCGTCCAGCTCGTTAATCACTATCATCATATTTAATCATGGCGTCCAGCTCACTGTTCACTATCATCATATTTAATCATGGCGTCCAGCTCGTTAATCACTATCATCGTATTTAATCATGGCGTCCAGCTCACTGTTCACTATCATCGTATTTTAATCACGTTTAGCTGCCTGAGCGCGGCAGGTCGTTAAAAAGTCGTGATGCACCTGAACGCATCACCTGCTTCTTGTAACAACTGTTGCAAAATGGAACACGTTGTTACAAAGTGCAGCTTTATTACATGTTGAGTTGAAACTGTATAACATTATTATTACATGATGCCACGGTGTTTATTATTGTAGTTATAAATAAAGGAATGAGGAATGAAGGTGAAGAACGAAGGAACCCTACCGTCGTTCTGGTTCAACACGTCACAAAGTTCTCCTCACAATTTAGAAAGAAAAGTTTGTTATTTTTACGCTTTTAATGTGGAATTGATTCGTCCTGCGGCCGTGTGTGTGTGTGTGTGTGTGTGTGTGTGTGTGTGTGTGTGTGTGTGTGTGTGTGTGTGTGTGTGTGTGTGTGTGTGTGTGTGTGTGTGTGTGTGTGTGTGTGTGTGTGTGTGTGTGTTCAGAGGGCAGGTGTGGTCAGTGGGAGGTATCAGAGGGCATCAGGCCTATAAAAGCCCCGCTGAGGCTCAAACAGCTCAAAGTCTGGGTTGTTGTCGTCTCGTCTCTTGTCTCGTCTCGTCTGTTGTCTCTTGTCTCGTCTTGTCTCTTGTCTCTTGTCATCTCCTGCTCCGTCCCTCCATCATGCTGGTTCCAGCTGTGCTCCAGACCTGGCTGCTCCTCCTGCTGACTCAGCAGACTCTGCAAGGCGGTAAGAAGCTCTCCCGACTTTTCTTTTTTCTCCACCGACGCTGAACTTTGCTTGAAGTTTTCACTAATTTGTCACTGAAAGAAAAACTCCTCCCACTTTTAGGATTTTCTTTTTTGCAAAATTACTGCAAGTACCGTGCTGAAAATGTATTTCATTTAATGATTTTTAAAAATGTTTTTACTAAAACTATATAATTGCTTCAGACTCCGTCAATGTGGATCAATAAGCTGCTGAAAACATTCAAGTATTTTCAAAAGTTTAATCAAAATCATTGTGGAATATTCTACTATCCTGAGATTTAGAGATTTAGATTGATCATGACTGATAAATTATGATTATTTTATTTTTAAAGGCTTGAAATATTTCAGTTTATTTGCAGATATATTGAAAATGTAGAAAAGTTTCATTTAATTATTTTCTTCTCCTTCTTCCTCTATTTATTAAACTAAACCTCCATTCGTATGGAACTAGAATTGAATCAATTAAAGCTGAAACCAGCCACAGTGACCAGGAGTGTTACTGGTTCACCTGCATTACTGGTTCACCTGCATTACTGGTTCACCTGCATTACTGGTTCACCTGCATTACTGGTTCACCTGCATTACTGGTTCACCTGCATTACTGGTTCACCTGCATTACTGGTTCACCTGCATTACTGGTTCACCTGCAGCACCAGAAGCTCCAGGAGTCACTGGGTCTTCATTTCGTCACCATTTTGTAAAATTCATTTTCAAATCAAAATCATTGTTCTACGTGTGAAATTGTGAAAAAAAAAAAAAAAATGAAATGAGTTTATATAAAAAAAAAAAAAAAAAGATGTGTAACCTGTCGGGTGAATCTGTTCCTCGGTTAAAGTTTTAGAATTTTCTTTGCTCAGAAATGAAAAGATCAACGAGTTTAAAAAATGTCTGTCAGGAGCAAAACCACGGAAGCTGTGAGGCGTCAGTCTCACCCTCCTGATGAATATCGTGTGTGTGTGTGTGTGTGTGTGTGTGTGTGTGTGTGTGTGTGTGTGTGTGTGTGTGTGTGTGTGTGTGTGTGTGTGTGTGTGTGTGTGTGTGTGTGTGTCTGTGGTTTGAATGATCTGATGTCACTGAATCAAAAGCCGCCATGAGTCGATGGCAGACGGTCAAATGTGGCGAGCAGCTGGGAAGAAGTGTGTGTGTGTGTGTGTGTGTGTGTGTGTGTGTGTGTTACAGTATATTATTTCCACTTAGTTCATGTAATAAATTCCCAACATTCACACACTGTAAAATAATGTACTTTATTGTGTTCATTTTCTCTGTTAAACCACATTCTTTACTCTGATGTGACTTTCTGCTCTCAGCATTTGAACGCCGTCATACTTCAGTTAATATTAACCTCCTCATGACGACATTTTAATAATTATTTTCATACAACTGATGCAGGTTTGACTTCCTGGGTGTGTCTTCATCTTTTTTTTAACAATGAAGTGGATTTATTTACACGCTGCTGTTAGAAATGTTCTTTATTTCCATGTGGATATGATGCAGTTAATGTGTATTAGCTTCCTGTGTGTAATCTATTACTTTTTTTAACAGCAAAAACCTGTTTCTTTCATGACACACACCCACGCTGAATTATACATGAATGTGCAGCAGGGGTTCCTCCAGGAGGCTTTGTCTGCAGAAAAAGCAGGACTAACATGTAATCACACTGTATTAAACATGAGCTGCCTGTTGTGCGGATTATTTTAATTTTTAATGGTGAAACTGTTTCTCCTAAAGATTCTCTCCAGGCAGTAAATGCAGGAATGACTTAAAGTTGACGAGGGCTGAAACCGCGGCGCCATTAAATCCATTAAATCCATTAAATCCGATTATTAAGAGTGTTGGCGATCAATTTCATTATCGAGTCGTTGTGTCGCGCGATTTACGCGTCACTCGGCCGCGTCCCGCTCTCGGAGGCGTCACAGCTGCGGCGCGGCTCTCGAGCTCACCAGCGAGCCGCCAGAGCGCCAATGCGGGGTGACGTCATCTGAGCGCGCTCCGGCGGGGAGCCAGTTCGCGGCTCACCGCTGGAGCGCTATATATATATATATCTATATCTATCTATAGATAGATATAGATATATATAGATGTAGATATATGTTTGTGTTTCAGGAGTGAAGCCTCAGGCGGTGTCTTGGGGGAAAGTGCTTCCTGCCAGAGGTACATTTACATCTATTAAACCTATTTAACACATCAAATCACGTAGAAATGCCTCTTTTATTTGTTTTCTCACAGAATGATTGTTGTTCTACACTGATGCTGAAGTTTAGTTTAAATTAGCGGAGAAGTCTCAAAAATAGAATCTAGGAAAACATTTATTTCATCATCTTAACACTTGAACGTGAACTTATTTTGACATTATTATCCATATTTCACTAATATTTAAACTTTTGTTCTCATTTTTAGTTAGACTTCTTTTTTCTCAACATAAAACTTGTTGTTTTTTCCACAAAATACTTTATTTTAAGCGTCTGACTTTATTCGGACTGTTTTAAGTTGAAATCTCGACTTCACCTTTATTCTTCACACTAAGTCACAGTATATTTTAACGTTTATCTTTTTTTCATTTTGTGACTTTTCCACTGCAGGTGTGGGCATTGGAGTGAAACCTGGAGGTGGGGGCTTTTATTTATTTGTTTGTTTTCTTTTTAAAAACTAACAGGCAAATTATGTGAATGACGGATTACATATTTTATGACATTAAAGTCATAGTTTACATGAAAACATTTTGGGGGGATTGAAAAGTTTGTTTTGGACACAAAATAACAACAAAATTATAGAAAAATGCAAAACAAATAAACAACACAGAGAAAAGCCAAACTAGCAAATGAAATAAGTGACGAGTCAGAAAAGGAGTCTGATGAAACTTATTTACTCTGATCTCTTCTTCTCCTCCTCTTCCTCCTCTTCATCTTCTCCTCCTCTTCCTCCTCCTCTTCCTCCTCCTCCTCTTCATCTTCTCCTCCTCCTCCTCTTCCTCCTCTTCTCCTATTCCTCCTCCTCTTCTCCTTCTCCTCTTCCTCTTCCTCCCCTCCTCTTCCTCTTCCTCCCCTCCTCCTCCTCCTCCTCATCTTCCTCTTCCTCCCCTCCTCTCCTCCTCCTCTTCCTCTTCCTCTTCCTCTTCCTCCCCTCCTCCTCCTCCTCCTCCTCTTCCTCTTCCTCCCCTCCTCCTCCTCCTCTTCCTCTTCCTCCCCTCCTCCTCCTCCTCCTCCTCCTCTTCCTCTTCCTCCCCTCCTCCCCTCCTCTTCCTCTTCCTCCCCTCCTCCTCCTCCTCTTCCTCTTCCTCCCCTCCTCCTCTTCCTCTTCCTCCCCTCCTCCTCCTCCTCCTCCTCTTCCTCTTCCTCCCCTCCTCCTCCTCTTCCTCTTCCTCCCCTCCTCTTCCTCTTCCTCCTCTTCCTCTTCCTCCCCTCCTCTTCCTCTTCCTCCCCTCCTCTTCCTCCCCTCCTCTTCCTCCCCTCCTCCTCCTCCTCCTCCTCTTCCTCTTCCTCCCCTCCTCCTCCTCCTCTTCCTCCCCTCCTCCTCCTCCCCTCCTCTTCCTCTTCCTCCTCTTCCTCTTCCTCCCCTCCTCTTCCTCCCCTCCTCTTCCTCCCCTCCTCCTCCTCCCCTCCTCTTCCTCTTCCTCCCCTCCTCCTCCTCCTCCTCCTCTTCCTCTTCCTCCCCTCCTCCTCCTCCTCCTCCTCCTCCTCCTCCTCCTCCTCCTCCTCTTCCTCTTCCTCCCCTCCTCCTCCTCCTCTTCCTCTTTCTCCCCTCCTCCTCCTCCCCTCCTCTTCCTCGTCTTCCTCTTCCTCCCCTCCTCTTCCTCCCCTCCTCCTCCTCCTCCTCCTCCTCTTCCTCAGTCACCGGAGCTCTGGGCGCTCTAGGAAGTCGTTACGGCACCAAAGCGGCGATGAAGGCCGGACGTAGGTGGAACTCGTCTTCTTCTTCTTCTTCTCTTTTTAATGTGAATCATCTTGTGACGTTTCTCCTTCCCTGCCTTGCAGTCGGTCGTTACGCCGGCGCTCAGCTGGGCCTCGGTGAGAAAACCTTTATCTACATTTCTTCTAATGTGCTCTGAAAAGAGTCTTCTGATATTCTGACTTTAGATAATATATATGTTCGTGCTGTCAATCGATTTAAAAAGATTCACCAATTTTCTGCAATTAATTGCGATTAATCACATTGTTTTTCTCCTGAAGACTGAAGCTTGTAGTGGATTTATGGAATTAATGTCGACTCAACACACACAGAGACTATTTTTATAACGTCCCTTTTTAACTTTGCATGAATCTTTTTCTCAAAGCGAAATAATAAAAACCTCAATTAATAAACATCTACCATACGTCTGGGTTTAGTTGGAGTGCAGCTCCACCACGATGAGAATATTAATATTTCTAGAAACAAAGTTGTGACATTTGAAACTTTCTGCCTAAATATAATGTCGTTACTCTTTTTAACCAATTCAAGGTTTCAAACATTGGATTGGATGAACAGTTATGTTTGATACGTGATGTTTGTCCAGGACAGTCTGTTGTGTGTTGAGCAGTCAGAAGTGTCACTGTGTGTGTCAGGGGGGTACCGAGCTCTGGGCCTGGGGGGGCGAGCTGGGCTGAAGCAGGGAGCGTACGGCGCTCAGGGGGCGTACGGTACGTCACAACACCCTCAAGGTGCCGCCTTACCGTCTTACACTTCCTGATGTGTTGCTTTAATCCATTTAATGTTGTGGTTCCAGGAGCCGGTCTGGGGACTGGACTGGGTCTGGGGACTGGACTGGGTCTGGGGACTGGACTGGGTCTGGGGACTGGACTCACCAACGGACTGGGTCTGGGAGGAAGACGGAGTAAGAAGCGTCTCCAAACTTTACATTCATGTGGAATTACATGTTTTAAATGAATGAAAGCCATTTCTGCACTGGGAGTCTGAGTCCTTTTATTAATGGAGGAAATCTGAAATACAACAATCATATGAAGAACTAAATTAATTCATACCATGCAATTATAACTTTACTGTAGCTTCACAGAAGAACATTATTATTATTATTATTATTATTGTTGTTAATGAGTATAAATGGTTGTTTTCAGTGTACGGCGCTGGTCTGGGGTCTGTGCCTGGTGAGTGACCGTCTGTTTTACATCAAACCTGGTTTCTGCATGTAAAACAGTCAAACTGTCCTCCTGTCAACATGTCTGAGGAGCAGGAGTGTCCAACCCGTCCTAGAGGACACCTGTCCTCCAGGAGCGTCCAACCCGTCCTGGAGGACACCTGTCCTCCAGGAGCGTCCAACCCGTCCTGGAGGACACCTGTCCTCCAGGAGCGTCCAACCCGTCCTGGAGGACACCTGTCCTGCAGGTGTCTCTCCCTGCTACGCCTGGCTCTAGTGGTGATGTCATCACCCTGCGCTAGCAGACCTGAACCTAGTGATGATGTCATCACCCTGCGCTAGCAGACCTGAACCTAGTGATGATGTCATCACCCTGCGCTAGCAGACCTGAACCTAGTGATGATGTCATCACCCTGCGCTAGCAGACCTGAACCTAGTGATGATGTCATCACCCTGCTCCTGCAGACCTGAACCTAGTGATGATGTCATCACCCTGCGCTAGCAGACCTGAACCTAGTGATGATGTCATCACCCTGCGCTAGCAGACCTGAACCTAGTGATGATGTCATCACCCTGCTCCTGCAGACCTGAACCTAGTGATGATGTCATCACCCTGCGCTAGCAGACCTGAACCTAGTGATGATGTCATCACCCTGCTCCTGCAGACCTGAACCTAGTGATGATGTCATCACCCTGCTACAGCAGACCTGAACCTAGTGATGATGTCATCACCCTGCGCTAGCAGACCTGAACCTAGTGATGATGTCATCACCCTGCTACAGCAGACCTGAATCTAGTGATGATGTCATCACCCTGCTCCTGCAGACCTGGATCTAGTGATGATGTCATCACCCTGCTCCTGCAGACCTGAACCTAGTGATGATGTCATCACCCTGCTACAGCAGACCTGGATCTAGTGATGATGTCATCACCCTGCTACAGCAGACCTGGATCTAGTGATGATGTCATCACCCTGCTCCTGCAGACCTGAACCTAGTGATGATGTCATCACCCTGCGCTAGCAGACCTGAACCTAGTGATGATGTCATCACCCTGCTCCTGCAGACCTGAACCTAGTGATGATGTCATCACCCTGCTACAGCAGACCTGGATCTAGTGATGATGTCATCACCCTGCTCCTGCAGACCTGAACCTAGTGATGATGTCATCACCCTGCTCCTGCAGACCTGAACCTAGTGATGATGTCATCACCCTGCTCCAGCAGACCTGGATCTAGTGATGATGTCATCACCAAGGTTGTGAAAAAGCCCAATAAGAGCCCCTCATTGGAATCAGGTGTGTTGAAGTGGGAGGAGCTACACCCTGGAGGACAGGTGTCCCCCAGGACCGGGTTGGACCTCCTGACGTAGATAATAGATGAAGCAGGTTTGATCCCAGCGATTAAAACCACTGAAACAAGTCGTTTGTGAGACGTTTGGTGTCGTGAAGTGAAGCTGAGCTCATCCTCGTCTTCCTCGTCTTCCTCGTCTTCCTCAGGCTACGGAGCCGCTCTGGCCGGGATGGGCTACCCTGGACCTCGGCCAGGTACGTCCTGGACCACGGCTCACCTCAGGAGCCCCGCCTCCCTGTGTGCATGTCGTGTCTAACACACACACACACACACACACACACACACACACACACACACACACACACACACACACACACACACACACACACACACACACACACACACTTTTCAGACAAGCTTTTCAGTCGTGTCTCACAAAGGTTCCACACTCCAGTGTCCTCGTCTTGTCCTTTTAACGCCGCTGTGTCTTTGTCCTGGCGGCGCTCCGTCTCCTCCAGGTGGCGCCGTCGTGTTGTGTGTGGATGTCGCAGAGCTTTATTTGTGTGTGGTCGTCTCCGTTTCGTCTTGGTGCCTAATTATGGTGACGACTGGACTCGCTTCAGGCCATAATGGACTCTTGTGTCTCGTCTCTGTCCCGTCCTGAGCCCAAGCAGCCCCTCCCCCGTGGGGGACGTGTTGCACTGCGTGGAGGATGTGTTGTACTGCGTGGAGGATGTGTTGTACTGCGTGGCGGTGCAGTGATACACACATCGGCAGCGTCCTGGTCGCCTTTGAATCGGGCACAGTACGGAGAAACGGTGTTACTGTGCCGGCGAAGCTCAAAGAAGCGCCGCTGTCTCCCGAGTCGTGAAGACGTAGTGGATGTGTGACGATATTTCTCTACCAGGTGTTTCTGCAGCGGACTGGACCGAACCGGCCGGTCCGGACCGACCGGTGCTGGACCTCCGGCCGGGACGGAGCCCGGCTTTAGGTCAAGTCAGAACGCTGGGGCCGGAATTGCCGGGCGCCCGGAAGAGTCCCACCGTTCCGGAGATTCGTACGGGGGTGAAGGTGAAGGGACTCAACCCTTTGGTTCACGCTTCCAGCCTGGGAGGCGCCGCCGCCCTCCTGGACAGACCCGATCCAGCTCTGGGTCTGGGTCCAAGCAATGAGCCTGTGGTCTTGAAGAGAAAGCCGACGGTCGGTCAGGAGGCGGCGCTGCCGGCTGGAGGTCTGCCCGTCGACCACCTGAGGCGTCTCCGGGGTTCGGCTTCATCTCAAGCGGTCCGAGATTTAACTGTCCCCCAGCAGCAGCAGCGTCCCTGTGTCTCCGCCGTCCATCCGTCCACCATCGACCGCTACGGACTTCTGGGCTTGGATGCTCGCAGGACTCAGGGTCTGGTTCCTCAGGGTCTGGTTCCTCAGGCTCCGGTCGGCAAGCAGAAGCATCTTGGACTCGCGACTCCCCAAGTCCAAGGACAGAACCACTACCAGCCGCCTCTTCATCAGGATGCCGGCGGGGTGGGGTACGCCACCCAACGCGGTCCGGGATCCACGGGTTTCCTCTCCGCGGCGTCCGACAGGCCAAAGGTCAAGGGACTCGTAGCTCAAGGCGCTAACGTACCAAGAACTGTCCCTCTGGACCCCCAGCGTGGCGGATCGGCAGGCGTCCACCTGGATGGCGGCGGCGCCCCCCAGGGCCTGGGCCTCGCCGCCATCGAAGGGCGAGAAGCTCAAGACTTTCAGTACGAGAAACAGGTTTCCCGTGCCGAGCACCAGGTGAAACAGTCTAAAGCAGCTCTGGCTGGCAGGAACCCCCAGGGCGGTAAGATCTCTCTCTTTCATCATTGTCCTTTTTGGTTTCCTGCCCGTTCTCCTCATCCAACCAAGAGTTCTCTCTTCTTTCAAGTTTTTCTTTGTCAAGTTTGTCGTTTTCTGAACCCAACTTTTAATACGAGAAGAAGAAATGGCGCCGTGTGACGATACATGAGGGACGTTGGTGAGAAAAACCAAATCAGGATAAATCCTTCACCGGAGCTCCGGAGCTGCGTCTCTTCACCTCTTTCTAACTGTATTTAATGCATAACGGCAGAGAGTGCAGGTCAAAGCACTTATAGAACGTCGTCCATGAGTTTCTCAGGCTTTTACAAGACGTTCTGAGGAGTTTAGACTTTTTCCATTGGCTGGTCGAAGGTGGATTGTTTTGATTATTCTGAAAACTTTTGTGATCCAAAGGTTTGTTCTTTTCTTTTCCAACCCAAAGTTCACGTCGTCTTGAGCCAAAACGAAGCCTCATGTAAACACGGTCAAACGTGTGACGACTTGAAAATGTGCTCTGACGTGAATCATTGTCAGTGTGAGAGGAAACTGGTTGTTTACTGGACCAGTGACGAGTCTGAGGGGTGAAAGGTCGTCGTCACATCGGGGTCGTCGGTGTTCCTCTTCATTATCGGGGAACATTTCAGTGTTCAGCCCCTCCAGTAGAGTCGCCGTCTGATTCTTTTTAATAAAGCTTCTGAACTCAACAGGATCGTCGGCACACGGGGAGTTTGTCGTCGGAGACACGAAGCTTCGTGTCGCTCGGCTCGTTTGCTTCTGCTGATGGAGTTTTTATCTCTGGTTCGGATCTTCGTCACTTTAACGATCACACTGGATTCTTTCCGTCTAGTTTCTACAATCGACGTTCAGTTTGAGAAACATAAAGTTCGTCACATTCAAAATGTCCTTTTCTGGCAATATTATCGATTCTAGTTTGGTTTTTTTTAAGATTCAGTCCTTAGAAGCGACTTCATCCACTGATTGTTGTAAAAAGCTGCAGTGTGTTTGGTTTTAGAGTTGAATTTGAGGTGATTAATCAGAGCTTGTGTCAAACTCCTCCTCAGGTTATATCGGAGGAGCGGGGAACTACCTGGGAGCCGGCCTGGGACCCGGCCTGGGAGCCGGCCTGGGACCCGGCCTGGGAGCCGGCCTGGGACCCGGCCTGGGCGCCGGGGGCTACGGAGCAGGTAACGGTTGCTCCCGACTCCTCACTGACAAACTCAGCTGCTTTAACAGTCGATACGAGAAGCTGAATGACGTCTTCGTCTCATCGGCCCGTTTGTCCACGTGCCGGCGGTCGTAAACAAAAACAAACCGCTGCAGGCGGAGGGACGGCGTGGAGGGAGGGACAAAGAAAGGGAGATTTTGAATAAAGGTGCAGACGATATTTAAACGTTTTGGACATTTAGGTCTTCAGTTTTACCAGGGAGGATTCAGCCAATCAGGCTGGTGAAGGTCACTGCACTGCCCCTCCAGTCCAGAGGGGGGCGACGAGAACCCAGAGGTCACACAACAACAACTGGTTGTTGGCGAAATGGATTGTGAAGTTTAAACCACTTTTACTGTAAATTTAACATTTTAAAACAAAGGAAATGTTTCAAAACAAGAAGAATTTTGTCTCGAGTCGCTAACATGAATGAAATAATGACAATAAATCTGCACTTTGAATAGAACGCCTTGAGACGACTGCGATAAAACTGCAGTTTTTACTGCAGAGGAAACAGTTTTACTGCAGAAGAAACAGTTTTACTGCAGAAGAAACAGTTTTACTGCAGAAGAAACAGTTTTACTGCAGAGGAAACAGTTTTACTGCAGAAGAAACAGTTTTACTGCAGAAGAAACAGTTTTACTGCAGAGGAAACAGTTTTACTGCAGAAGAAACAGTTTTACTGCAGAAGAAACAGTTTTACTGCAGAGGAAACAGTTTTACTGCAGAAGAAACAGTTTTACTGCAGAAGAAACAGTTTTACTGCAGAAGAAACAGTTTTACTGCAGAAGAAACAGTTTTACTGCAGAAGAAACAGTTTTACTGCTCGTCCTTCTAACAGCTTCTGTGTGTTTGTGCAGCTCTGGGTGGAGGAGGATTCCTGGGTGGAGCAGCGGGGAAACTCGCAGGTCAATACTCTGTGGTCATGTGTGTTGATGTGTGTTACAGTGTGTTAAAGTGTGTTACAGTGTGTTAAAGTGTGTTGATGTGTGTTACAGTGTGTTGATGTGTGTTACAGTGTGTTACAGTGTGTTACAGTGTGTTGATGTGTGTTGATGTGTGTTACAGAGTGTTACAGTGTGTTACAGTGTGTTAAAGTGTGTTGATGTGTGTTACAGTGTGTTGATGTGTGTTACAGAGTGTTACAGTGTGTTACAGTGTGTTAAAGTGTGTTGATGTGTGTTACAGAGTGTTACAGTGTGTTACAGTGTGTTAAAGTGTGTTGATGTGTGTTACAGTGTGTTACAGTGTGTTGATGTGTGTTACAGTGTGTTACAGTGTGTTACAGTGTGTTGATGTGCGTTACAGTGTGTTACAGTGTGTTACAGTGTGTTACAGTGTGTTGATGTGTGTTACAGTGTGTTACAGTGTGTTACAGTGTGTTACAGTGTGTTACAGTGTGTTACAGTGTGTTACAGTGTGTTGATGTGTGTTGATGTGTGTTACAGTGTGTTAAAGTGTGTTGATGTGTGTTACAGTGTGTTGATGTGTGTTACAGAGTGTTACAGTGTGTTACAGTGTGTTAAAGTGTGTTGATGTGTGTTACAGTGTGTTGATGTGTGTTACAGAGTGTTACAGTGTGTTACAGTGTGTTAAAGTGTGTTGATGTGTGTTACAGAGTGTTACAGTGTGTTAAAGTGTGTTGATGTGTGTTACAGTGTGTTACAGTGTGTTGATGTGTGTTACAGTGTGTTACAGTGTGTTACAGTGTGTTGATGTGCGTTACAGTGTGTTACAGTGTGTTACAGTGTGTTACAGTGTGTTGATGTGTGTTACAGTGTGTTACAGTGTGTTACAGTGTGTTACAGTGTGTTACAGTGTGTTGATGTGTGTTGATGTGTGTTACAGTGTGTTACAGTGTGTTACAGTGTGTTGATGTGTGTTGATGTGTGTTACAGTGTGTTACAGTGTGTTAAAGTGTGTTGATGTGTGTTACAGTGTGTTGATGTGTGTTGATGTGTGTTACAGTGTGTTACAGTGTGTTACAGTGTGTTGATGTGTGTTACAGTGTGTTACAGTGTGTTACAGTGTGTTGATGTGTGTTACAGTGTGTTACAGTGTGTTACAGTGTGTTGATGTGTGTTACAGTGTGTTACAGTGTGTTACAGTGTGTTACAGTGTGTTGATGTGCGTTACAGTGTGTTACAGTGTGTTACAGTGTGTTACAGTGTGTTGATGTGTGTTACAGTGTGTTACAGTGTGTTACAGTGTGTTACAGTGTGTTACAGTGTGTTGATGTGTGTTACAGTGTGTTACAGTGTGTTGATGTGTGTTACAGTGTGTTACAGTGTGTTACAGTGTGTTGATGTGTGTTACAGTGTGTTACAGTGTGTTACAGTGTGTTAAAGTGTGTTGATGTGTGTTACAGTGTGTTACAGTGTGTTGATGTGTGTTACAGTGTGTTACAGTGTGTTACAGTGTGTTACAGTGTGTTACAGTGTGTTACAGTGTGTTGATGTGCGTTACAGTGTGTTACAGTGTGTTACAGTGTGTTAAAGTGTGTTGATGTGTGTTACAGTGTGTTACAGTGTGTTACAGTGTGTTAAAGTGTGTTACAGTGTGTTGATGTGTGTTACAGTGTGTTACAGTGTGTGGATGTGTGTTGCAGGCGGTTACGGAGACGGAGCAGCAGGGTATCTGGGCGCCGTGGCAGGAAACGGTGAGACCCTTCTCGTCCCCCCCAACTGTTTGTTTTTTCTCCCTTTTTAATTACAAAATGCAAATTACTTTAAAAAAAGCATATAAAAATGTAAAAAAAAGAAACAACGTTTAATTTTAATTGACCTAAATTGTCATTTATAGTTGAATATGTATTTAAAACCATTGATTTTTACTGTCTTGCTGCTTGAATAAGGAGCTTTTTATTGCTTGATTTGCTCGTTGAGTCAAACTGGAACAATCTAATGAAAGGTAGTTGTAATAATGCGTCTGCTGTTATTGAAGCTTTTCTAAAACCTGCTGCAGCTTGTCGTCATGTAACGGCGCTCGTCTCCCTGCAGGCTATGGGAACGGCTACGGTGACGCCTACGGCGCCGGTGAGTGTTTGTGGCGACGCCCAGAGAGAAGAACCTGATGGATCAGCTTCTCTATGAGTTCAGGTCTAGAAGTAGTGCTAATGAGACGTGTGTTTCAGGGCTCGGTCTCCCCTCAGAGTTAACTGATGTCGCTGAGAACAAAGCAGGGAGGAGTGAAGGTAATGGCCTGGAGGGCCCGGGGCCTGGGGTCCCAGGGGCCCGGGGGCCTGGAGGACCAGGGGCCCGGGGGCCTGGAGGACCAGGGACCTGGAGGCCTGGGGTCCCAGGGGCCCGGGGGCCTGGAGGACCAGGGGCCTGGCGGCAGCACTAACGCCTAGAAACTAGAAACTAGAAAGTAGATAGTAGAAACTAGAAGCTAGAAGCTAGAAACTGTAGCGACACCCAGAATGAAGGCAGAACAACCTTCCTTCTCTTCGTCGTACAGCCGCTGTGGCGTTTTGCTCCACCGGGTGGCGCTGCTGTCTGCTCACTTCCTGCTCCTGTAGACGCTTCTGCTGCTTCTCAACAAGCGACTGTTTGACGTGACGGACGTTCCTGCGGTGTTTTGACCGATGCTTCTCCTCCTGCAGCGCTGGGTGCCGGAGGCTACGCCGGACATGGAGGCTACGCCGGACATGGAGGATACGGTAGGACAGGAAACCGCCGACGTCCAGATCGTCCAAAACCCTTTATAAGAACAAATCAGGATCAAACGTCACCTGCTGATCAATTCTTTATCGTTACTGAGCAAATATCACCTTTTCACCAAAAACTCCTCCACTGCACCTCCACCTTCTCCTCCACCTCTTCCTCGTCCACCTCCACCTCTACCTCCACCTTCTCTTCCTCCTCCTCCTCCTCTTCTTCCTATACCTCCACCTCCTCCTCCTCCACCTCTTCCTCGTCCACCTCCACCTCTACCTCCACCTCCTCTTCCTCCTGCACCTCCTCCTCCTCCTCCTCCTCTTCCTCCTCCTCCTCCTCTTCCTCCTCCTCTTCCTCCTCCTCCTCCACCTCCTCCTCCTTTATAAACACATATTGTGTTGAATTTATTGAATTTAACACCTTTTTTCAACTCTTCACTGTAAAGTAACCATATTTGTTAAACTTGTTGTTTCCTAAACCAACAACAGAGAAAAGACTAGAACAGTTTATTATCATTATGTGAGATTCTGTTTTAGTTTTTCTTTTGTTTTGGAGGAAGTTTGTGTTGAAGGCGTCTGCAGCTCAGTGCTCTGGTGTCGCCTGAGGCCCTTAGAGACCCTCTGTTCTAAAACTGTCCAGAAAATATACCTTAATACACATTTTAAATCATTTTTAGACAATTTACACACCAGTCGTTTTCAGGACTCTTAAGAAATAACAAATAATGAGGGAAATTTGCTGAAACATCTTCAAAACAAAAACAATCACAGGGAAATGACACATATTCCACATCCTGGTCATTGATTTAGTTTGGTGACGTGATTTCATTTCATAATTTGAAAGATCAAACTTTATGGCTTCTTCTTTTTGCGTTTTCATGACGATCATTAGTTTTAGACATTTCTTGTGAACAGACAAATAAACGGGTGATTTTATAATATTGACGGAGGTAATAAACAGAAAAATGACTGGAATTAAGAAGGAAAAAGCTTTAAAATGAAGGAAAAGCTGCTTAAAGTAGAGCCAAAATGGTTAAAACGTTGAAATCAGGCGTGAAAAGAACCGACAAGGTGAAGAAATGAAGGTTCATCGTTTGGTTCTTCAGAGGATCACAAACTCTTCGTTGGGACGGTTTTTAAATCAAGTCCGTGTCGTCTGGACCGTTTCCCTGAAGCTTTTCCTCGTCTTCCTCCAGGAGCTCTCGGCCTGGACGCCGCCGCCGCCGCCGGGAAATACGGTGAGCGAGGAGCAGGAGGAGGTTGAGGTTCAGAGCGTCGCAGGAGGAGCGAGTCAGGTGGAGGTCCTGGTTGATGGTTTCCTTTTGTCCCTCGTCTCCACAGGAGCTGCCCAGGTTCCCTTCGGCAACGCTCCGGTGATCCCTGCGGGGCTGGAAGGTAAAACAGCCGCCAGAGGCACGAGGCACGTTTTAGATCTGGACGAACTGACCAAAGAGTCACACGCTCAGTGTTTCTGTTCACGCTAAAGTTTCCGTTGCTTCTTCCTTCCGGAGGGTAAAGTTAACGTGTTTGAGCTCGGAGCTCTTGTCGCCTTTCAGCAGAACGTCACACACTCTGCTGTCGCCCACAGGTGACGGCGGTTACCCGTACGCCGCGCAGCCGCTCAGCCTGACGGCGGCTGAAGGCGCCAAAGCTGCAAGCAAATACGGTGAGACGGAGCCGAAGTGTGAGAAAAAACCCGCCGGTGCAAAGACTGCGAGGCGTCGCCTGGTTTCACTGTTCAGGCCTGCACTGGTGGCTAGCTGAACGTTAGCGTTAGCTCCCGGGAGCTAAAGCTAGCTGAACGTTAGCGTTAGCTCCCGGGAGCTAAAGCTAGCTGAACGTTAGCGTTAGCTCCCGGGAGCTGGTAGTTTTATTTGTAATACTTGAAGTTTAATACTTGAAGTTTAATACTTGAATTTTAATACTTGAAGTTTAATATTTGAAGTTTAATACTTGAAGTTTAATATTTGAAGTTTAATACTTGAAGTTTAATACTTGAAGTTTAATATTTTAAGTTTAATACTTGAAGTTTAATACTTGAAGTTTAATATTTGAAGTTTAATATTTGAAGTTTAATATTTGAAGTTTAATATTTGAAGTTTAATACTTGAATTTTAATATTTGAAGTTTAATACTTGAAGTTTAATAATTGAAGTTTAATATTTGAAGTTTAATACTTGAAGTTTAATACTTGAAGTTTAATATTTGAATTTTAATATTTGAAGTTTAATACTTGAAGTTTAATACTTGAAGTTTAATATTTGAAGTTTAATATTTGAAGTTTAATACATGAACTTTAATACTTGAAGTTTAATACATGAAGTTTAATACTTGAAGTTTAATACATGAAGTTTAATACTTGAAGTTTAATACTTGAAGTTTAATATTTGAAGTTTAATATTTGAATTTTAATACTTGAAGTTTAATACTTGAAGTTTAATACTTGAAGTTTAATATTTGAAGTTTAATACTTGAAGTTTAATACTTGAAGTTTAATATTTGAAGTTTAATACTTGAAGTTTAATACTTGAAGTTTAATACTTGAAGTTTAATATTTGAAGTTTAATACTTGAAGTTTAATATTTGAAGTTTAATACTTAATCTAGTACCTCAGTACCTCCAGAACGTCTCGTTCAAACCCTGGAGCCGCTGGTTCACTTTGGTTTCAGCCACAGTCGTTGTCCTGCTGGTTGCTGTTCTGTTAAACTCCTGTTTACCGGAGGAGAACCAGATAATGCGACCAAACAGTGTGAAGAATCGGCGTCACGCTAACTCGCCTGCTGACGACACTCTGGTTCATGATCTCAGTTTTAGAGCATCTTCCTCCCACAAACTGAGCTGAACTCGGTGAGGTAGCGTCGTCGGTGCTGACGCCTCGTATCCACAGCGAGTTTGACTTTTCTTCAGTGTTTGTGACGTTATTGTTCCTCTGACGTGGTCCTGGTGTTTTGTCTGACGTGGTCCTGGTGTTTTGTCTGACGTGGTCCTGGTGTTTTGTCTGACGTGGTCCTGGTGTTTTGTCTGACGTGGTCCTGGTGTTTTGTCTGCAGAGGCGGCGACCGGCCTGGCGGCTCGGCCAGCAGGTGAATATCTCTACGTCTCACTTCCAGTCATGAATCCTGGGACATCTTGTCCTCCAGCGCTGGTGGAAAACAATGTTTCCTTTTCTTTTTTTAATATCCACCGCTAGATTTCATGTAACACCAGTGACACTAGCTGCTTTCGTCAGTTGCACCTGAAGCAGCTGGTCTCTGTGACCGTTTCTCATCTTCCTGTTTAAAAGACTGGTTTGTGTCTGGTAAGGTTACGGCGCGGCGCTCGGAGCGGCTCAGGAGGCTTTGGGTAAGTCAGGAAACCAGACGCTTCCTCAGTCGCCGTCAACTTCCGCCGCCGCCGCCGCCATTCCTCCCGTCTCTTTGTCACAAACCGTCTTCATGTGCTTCATGAAGCTTCCTTCTCTACTCTTTCTTAAAGTGCGACGTCGTGCGTTCGGGATCGTTTCCACTGAAACGTGACAAAAAGCTCTTTTCTCCTGCGTTTCCTTCGTTTCCACTGATTGTCTGAACTCTTCTGCAGGAGAGCAAACGGGGAAATACGGCGGCGTGAACGGATACAAAGGTGACGGTGAAGTCCTTCCTGTGTAAAAAAGCTTCTTTTTCTTTCATGCGTTTTCTTTTATTGTGACGGGTGTCTGTCTCTCCCCCACTTCCTGTTTGTCTTCGTCTTCAACCAGGCTGATTCCAGTGGTTCCCCTCACGTGTAACGAGACGTCCAAGCTCCGTCTGTGTCCTCCTGTCTGTCCTTTGTTCTGTCCTTTGTTCTGTCCTTTGTTCTGTGCTTTGTTCTGTCCTTTGTTCTGTCCTCTCCTCTGTAACGTGGACGTCTGTCCCCCCCCCCCCGTCTCCTTTGGATCCGGCCTCCAGTTTCAACTCTCCCCACGTGCAGAAAGTGCAGAAAAGCCGTCCCTCTGGTAGAAACTAAATGAATTGTGATTTTTACTGAGTTAATCCAATAAATGAAGTTGTTGACAAATGTTGTGAAACTGAAGTCTGAGTCACTGAAACATTGTGGAATCCACCACTTCCTGTCTCACGGCGGCCAAACGCCACGAAGAACGTCTGATCACTGGAACGCAAAACCAACAGTGAAGTTTAATAGCTGAAGTTTAATATTTGAAGTTTAATATTTGAAGTTTAATACTTGAAGTTTAATACTTGAAGTTTAATACTTGAAGTTTAATACATGAAGTTTAATACATGAAGTTTAATATTTGAAGTTTAATACTTGAATTTTAATACTTGAAGTTTAATACATGAAGTTTAATACTTGAATTTTAATACTTGAAGTTTAATACATGAAGTTTAATACATGAAGTTTAATATTTGAAGTTTAATACTTGAAGTTTAATGCTTGAATTTTAATACTTGAAGTTTAATACTTGAAGTTTAATACATGAAGTTTAATACTTGAATTTTAATACTTGAAGTTTAATACATGAAGTTTAATACATGAAGTTTAATATTTGAAGTTTAATACTTGAATTTTAATACTTGAAGTTTAATACATGAAGTTTAATACTTGAATTTTAATACTTGAAGTTTAATACATGAAGTTTAATACATGAAGTTTAATATTTGAAGTTTAATACTTGAAGTTTAATGCTTGAATTTTAATACTTGAAGTTTAATACATGAAGTTTAATATTTGAAGTTTAATACTTGAATTTTAATATTTGAAGTTTAATATTTGAAGTTTAATACTTGAATTTTAATACATGAAGTTTAATATTTGAAGTTTAATATTTGAAGTTTAATACTTGAATTTTAATACATGAAGTTTAATACATGAACTTTAATACTTGAAGTTTAATATTTGAAGTTTAATACATGAACTTTAATACTTGAAGTTTAATACTTGAAGTTTAATACATGAACTTTAATACATGAAGTTTAATACATGAAGTTTAATACATGAAGTTTAATACTTGAACTTTAATACATGAACTTTAATACATGAATTTTGATATTTGAAGTTTAATACATGAAGTTCAATACATGAAGTTCAATTAATACATGAAGTTTAATACTTGAAGTTCAATTAATACATGAAGTTTAATACTTGAAGTTTAATACATGAATTTTGATATTTGAAGTTTAATACATGAAGTTTAATACTTGAAGTTTAATACAACAGAAAGTTTATTGATAAAGAGAAATAAAAGCATTAAAGCAGAAGGCAGCAGCTGAACAGATGAACATGAAGATGTGAAGTGACTTTACTTTTCCCCTGAATGAGGCTTCATGACCAAACCAACCACCATGGAACCAGCAGACCAGGTTAACCTCACCAGGGTAAAGTAATCACATTACAAATCAGGACTCAAACATTCAGCCTCAGCTCAGGATTACATGATGACTAAAATGTCCCGACTGGGATTCAAACCGTCCACCGCGAGGACACCTGGAGCATAAGACATTAATCCTGCAAAGCTGGAACCAGGGTTGGGTGGTAACGGATTACATGTAACGGCGTTACGAAATTAAAATGTAACTGTAATCCGTTACGATACATAAAAAATGTGTAATCTGGTTCCAGGTATATTGGATAAAAAGCAGGATTACTGAGCGGGATTACAATAGAGAATCAATCAGATGAAGAAAGTAGAACTGCAGCGGTCACGTGGCCGTCCTCTGGCTTTGCGACACTTGCCGACGCTTTCAGGCTGACCTGACGCGTTGCCATGGATACCGCAGCCAGCTGCTCTCATCAGGGCTGCTCCGGGGAAACCAGTGCCTTTTCTGGCTGGAAACTCCGACGTCGTTTTGTTTTCAAGGTGAAGAAGCTCGTAACCGCTCGTGACGCCTCCAGCCGTGGACGTGACGTCAACGTCCAGGAGCGTGACGTCACACCGGAAGAAACATCTGGTAGGATAAAACCTGCTGACTTTACTGAAACACACCTGGACGCTGTCAACTAGTTTAATTAGCTCCTAACCTGCCGGTAACCGGCCAGTAACCTGCTGGTAACCTGCTGGTAACCTGCCGGTAACCTGTCAGTAACCTGCCGGTAACCTGTCAGTAACCTGCTGGTAACCTGTACCAGTGCTGCTGGAGGAAGTTATTCTCAGTACTTGAGACCATCTCATGTTTTAGGGGTTAATTGACACGTGACATAAGTTTTAATTTCTCTCATTCTGCTCGTTGACTGAGTTTCAGTTTATCACGAGTTTTAGAAAGAAGAGACTTTGTCCTGGAGAGAAACTGAAAGTTTTATTTTATTGTGCTTTTGATTCTTTAATGAAATCAGTGTTCCACACCTGATTGTTCCTGAGTTTGATTTAGTTCAAACCTGTTCAGTGTAACTAGACTCTGCAGTGTAACTAGACTCTGCAGTGTAACTAGACTCTGCTGTGTAACTAGAATCTGCGGTGTAACTAGACTCTGCAGTGTAACTAGAATCTGCGGTGTAACTAGACTCTGCAGTGTAACTAGACTCTGCTGTGTAACTAGAATCTGCTGTGTAACTAGACTCTGCAGTGTAACTAGACTCTGCAGTGTAACTAGACTCTGCAGTGTAACTAGAATCTGCGGTGTAACTAGAATCTACAGTGTAACTAGACTCTGCTGTGTAACTAGAATCTGCGGTGTAACTAGACTCTGCAGTGTAACTAGAATCTGCGGTGTAACTAGACTCTGCAGTGTAACTAGACTCTGCTGTGTAACTAGAATCTGCTGTGTAACTAGACTCTGCAGTGTAACTAGACTCTGCAGTGTAACTAGACTCTGCAGTGTAACTAGAATCTGCGGTGTAACTAGAATCTACAGTGTAACTAGAGTCTGCAGTGTAAATAGAGTCTGCAGTGTAACTAGAATCTGCAGTGTAACTGGAGTCTGCAGTGTAACTAGAATCTGCTGTGTAACTAGAATCTGCGGTGTAACTAGACTCTGCAGTGTAACTAGACTCTGCTGTGTAACTAGAATCTGCGGTGTAACTAGACTCTGCAGTGTAACTAGACTCTGCTGTGTAACTAGAATCTGCTGTGTAACTAGACTCTGCAGTGTAACTAGACTCTGCAGTGTAACTAGAATCTGCGGTGTAACTAGAATCTACAGTGTAACTAGAGTCTGCAGTGTAAATAGAGTCTGCAGTGTAACTAGAATCTGCAGTGTAACTAGAGTCTGCAGTGTAACTAGAGTCTGCAGTGTAACTAGAGTCTGCAGTGTAACTAGAATCTGCTGTGTAACTAGACTCTGCAGTGTAACTAGACTCTGCAGTGTAACTAGAATCTGCGGTGTAACTAGAATCTACAGTGTCACTAGAGTCTGCGGTGTAAATAGAGTCTGTGGTGTAACTAGAATCTGCTGTGTAACTAGAGTCTGTGGTGTAACTAGAGTCTGCGGTGTAACTAGAATCTGCTGGGTAACTAGAATCTGCGGTGTAACTAGAATCTGCGGTGTAACTAGAATCTGCTGTGTAACTAGAGTCTGCTGTGTAACTAGAGTCTGTGGTGTAACTAGAATCTGCTGTGTAACTAGAATCTGCGGTGTAACTAGAATCTGCGGTGTAACTAGACTCTGCGGTGTAACTAGAGTCTGCGGTGTAACTAGAGTCTGCGGTGTAACTAGAATCTGCTGTGTAACTAGAGTCTGCGGTGTAACTAGACTCTGCGGTGTAATTAGACTTTGCGGTGTAACTAGACTCTGCGGTGTAACTAGACTTTGCGGTGTAACTAGACTCTGCGGTGTAACTAGAGTCTGCAGTGTAACTAGAATCTGCAGTGTAACTAGAGTTTGCGGTGTAACTAGACTCTGCTGTGTAACTAGACTCTGCGGTGTAACTAGAGTCTGCAGTGTAACTAGAGTCTGCGGTGTAACTAGACTCTGCAGTGTAACTAGAATCTGCGGTGTAGAAGAGCAGACGACACATTCTACTCTTTCTTGTCTGTATTTTTTATGTTTGCAGGTGAAGTAATCCAAACTAAAAGTACTCTGGTACATTACTTTTTTTATTTTAGTACTTGGAGTAAGTGACTGATTACATGTAACTTGTAATTGTAACAGAAATAATATGATCCCTTTAAACTTTATGTAACATTGATATTTAGAATTGTAATGAAGTAATCCATAATTACTCTTCATTGGGAAAGAACAACACTCTGAAAAAAAGATCCATGGGAGTGCACAAGTACTGTCTGAGTTGGATTGTTACTATGGTGCCTGTCAAAATAAAAGCACCAAGTCCAGGAGACTGTGGAGTGGGAGTCGTGACGCCATGGAGGAAACGCTTCTCATTGTCTCTACTGAGCATGTGCAGAAGAACCGCGACGCGTCAGAGTCAGCAAAGCTTTAGAAAGCAGAGAGATGGGGCTTAGCTTAGCTTAGCTTCACTTAGCTTAGCTTAGCTTAGCTTAGCTTAACTTAGCGTAGCTTAGCTTAGTGTAGCTTAGCGTAGCTTAGCGTAGCTTAGCTTAGCGTAGCATAGCTTAGCGTAGCGTAGCGTAGCTTAGCATAGCTTAGCTTAGCTTAGCTTAGCGACGCAGGTTGTTACAGGACACCGAAGGCGTGGCGCCCTGCAGCCAGGCTGTGGTTTGCCAGAGAGCCGTTGTCGCTCAGGAACACGCCGCTCTGCAGCAGCACGGCGGCGGGGAGGCGGCGGGCGTGGCGGGAGACGTACAGCGCCTTCAGACTCTGCGTCATGGGCGACGCCTCGTAGCGCTCGCAGAATTGGCCGCTCAGGCTCGGGGCACACTGCACGTCCCAGCGGTAGTACAGCCGGCCGTGCTGCAGGGCGCACACGTCCTCCCCGACCCCCGCCGACAGGACGGGCCGGCACGCCCCCAGCAGGTCGTCGTCCCAGTTGTTGTCCTGGTCCCAGACCTCCAACTGGACCGGCCCGGACGAGGACAGGTCCTGGGTGCCCAGGTCGAAGACCGCCGCCCAGCGCGGGTCGTTGTTGTTGTGGACGACGGGCGTGCGGCGGACGTCCCGCCCCAGCTTCACCTTCACGTAGCCGTCGGTGGAGGTGGTGTGGTCGCCCCACAGGCCGGCGGCCCGCTGCACCGTCAGCACCACCCGGGCCAGGCCCCGCCGCGCCGGGCAGCAGTCCCGGGTGACGGCGGGCTGGTTGTGGCAGCGGCAGACGCAGGGGTCCCTGGGGTCGCTGCGGACCCCCGCCCGGCAGCCGTCGCTGCAGTTCCTCCACAGCGCCCTCTCCAGGACGTAGTGGCTGATGGCGGCGCGCAGGTTCCTCCGGGCCGGCGTGTTGACGGGCAGCAGCTCGTGCAGCGAGTCCAGGGAGGACGAGATGATGTCGGGGTTCAGCGGGACGCTGTCCAGCCACTGCTTGTAGGCCGACGGGTCCTTGGGGGCCGAGAACAGCAGGTCCGGCTCCGGGCTGTGGCCCCCCTTGATCTCCGTCAGCCTGCAAACACCAACAATGTGTTTCTTGTAGGGTCTTAATGTGTTTTAACCACAATCTGATCGCCGGCGCCGCAAAGAGAAAATGATTCATGAAACATCCTTCAGCCTCAATAAGTGGAGGAAAAGTTCGTTACGAGTCGTTAAAAATATATTGTGTATATTGTTATATAGAGTTGTATATTGTTATATTGTTTTATAGAGTTATATTGTGATATAGTTATATAGTTATATTGTTATATAGAGTTATATTGTTATATTGTTATATAGAGTTATATTGTTATATTGTTATATAGAGTTATATTGTTATATAGAGTTATATTGTTATATAGTTATATTGTTATATTGTTATATAGAGTTATATTGTTATATAGAGTTATATTGTTACATTGTTATAGAGTTATATAGTTATATTGTTATAGAGTTATATAGTTATATTGTTATATAGTTATATTGTTATATTGTTATATAGAGTTATATTGTTATATAGAGTTATATTGTTATATTGTTATATAGAGTTATATTGTTATATTGTTATATAGAGTTATATTGTTATATAGAGTTATATAGTTATATTGTTATATTGTTATATAGAGTTATATTGTTATATAGAGTTATATTGTTACATTGTTATAGAGTTATATAGTTATATTGTTATAGAGTTATATAGTTATATTGTTATATAGAGTTATATTGTTACATTGTTATAGAGTTATATAGTTATATTGTTATAGAGTTATATAGAGTTATATTGTTATAAATGCTACAAAAAAAATCTGATCCACTGAAACTCATATGTATGTTACTGAAATTCTAGCAGAAGCGCGCACGCACACACACACACACGCACACACACACACACGCACACACACACACACGCACACACACGCACACACACACACACGCACACACACACACACACACACACACACACACACACACACACACACACACACACACACACACACACACACACACACACACACACACCCTCCATACCGTTCGTTGAAGCGCTCGGAGAACGACTTCTTGTCGTCCATGTTGCTGGAGTCCTTCTTGCAGTGTTTGACCTCTGACCTGACGTTGACCTTGGCGCTGACCGACGCCTCGGCCTGCAGGCAGAGCTCCACCTCCTCCAGGCTGAGGCCCTCCAGGCTGGCCTGGCACTGCCGGATGCTGGTCACCGCCGTCACGCTGCCGCCCAGCTTCACCTGCAGCCACACGTTTCAACACCCCGCCGTCACAACCGGGCCGTCGTCGTGGCGACGCCGAGGCGGCGGCGGCGGCGGCGCTCCGTTACCTTGGTGACGTAGTGCGTGCCGAAGGTGTCGATGAGCTTGTAGAAGCGTTGCTTGTTCTCTGCGCTGTAGACTTTGGGGAGGGACTTCAGCGCCCTGCGGAACTCCCCGTGCAGCTTCGGGGAGCCGGACACCCGGTAGCTGGGGGGGGGGGGGGGGGGGGGGGGGAGATCTGTTTAATGACGGGGGTCACACTGGTTCAACCTGACCTCTGACCCCTGGAGGCCCAACAGGTCTAACAGAACATTAAACTGCAGATACGGACAAATGCAAAGTCTTTCCTTCTTTTGATTCTTTTGTAACTGTAAGACTTTGCCAGTCTATTCTGAGATATACATGTTAAAGTTCATCAGAAAAAACCAAACCCTCAGTCACCTTATCGTCGTATTTTTATTCAGGATTAAAAGTGTCATCATCTGGACATTGTTTTGACTTTACGTGTCTAAAGTATCACTTCACATAAATTGGACACCTTTATTGTGAAAGGCGTTGCGTCATGTGACCTCCACATTAATGTCGGGGTCAAATTCTGACCGAGGGACGTTTTGAATGTCGTTTCTGACAATCTGGTGTTTTTAGATCAGAATCTGTCGGTTTTCATATTAATACTTTAAATCTGTTTAATCTGTTTTGTGAGTGTCAGTAGATGGAATCAGGTATGACGTCATACATTACTGCTGCTCACCTGTAGTACTCTACCTGTAGTACTCCACCTGTAGTACTCCACCTGTAGTACTCCACCTGCAGTACTGACCCATAGTACTCCACCTGCAGTACTCCACCCGTAGTACTCCACCTGTAGTACTCTACCTGTAGTGCTCACCTGTAGTACTCACCTGTAGTACTCTACCTGTAGTACTCCACCTGTAGTACTCCACCTGCAGTACTCCACCCGTAGTACTCTACCTGTAGTGCTCACCTGTAGTACTGACCCGTAGTACTCCACCCGTAGTACTCCACCTGCAGTACTCCACCCATAGTACTCCACCTGCAGTACTGACCTGTAGTACTCTACCCATAGTACTCCACCTGCAGTACTCTACCCATAGTACTCCACCTGCAGTACTGACCTGCAGTACTCCACGCATAGTACTCCACCTGCAGTACTCTACCCATAGTACTCCACCTGCAGTACTGACCTGCAGTACTCCACCCATAGTACTCCACCTGCAGTACTGACCTGCAGTACTCCACCCATAGTACTCCACCTGCAGTACTGACCTGTAGTACTCGCAGGACAGGCCCTGGCTGGAGAAGCTGAACTTGTCCTCCTTGGTCTTGCTCATGGAGAACTGGGACAGTTTGGACTCCGTCCCCGCCAGCATGAGCGCGGCGCCCTTCTGGGCCACGTCCAGGTCCAGGCTGAGCTTCCAGTCGTTGTCCACGGCGGAGACGCTGGAGGACAGCAGGGCCTCGCTGGACTGGTAGAGGCTGGAGGACACCCTGCTGCTGCAGGACTGCTGGGCCCTCCAGTCCACCACGGACAGGGGCAGCTTCTGGGCCTGGCGGTCCAGGTAGGGGTTGCTGCACAGGGTGCAGGTCTTGTCCTTGCGTCTCCACGTGTCCATGTCCAGGACGAAGGCGCCCTTCCGCTCCATCTTGGTGATGTCGAAACCTTCGCCGGCCAAGTTGGCGCCGGGGACGAAGGGCGCGTCCAGACACTGCCTGGGCGTCCCCTCGGAGCAGGACGGGGAGGACGGGCGGGGGAGGGCCAGCGCCAGGCCCAGGACCATCCAGAGGTGGGGGGGGGACATGCTGGCGACCAAGACGACCGTGCTTTTATTCTGAAATGGAAACGGGAGGAAGTTCATGAGCGGTGGTCCAGTCAGACGTCCCGGTCCTCGTCTGTCTTCAGACTCGTTTTCTGTCTGACGGACCCTTTAAGGGTCTCATCACACCCTCCCCCCCTCCCCCCCTCCCCCATCACACCCCCCCTCCCCCCATCACACCCTCCCCCTCCCCCCATCACACCCCGACTCGAGAACGACATGTTTTAATTGTGAACAAAAACCAAAAGTTGTTGAGCAGCTGACGATGTGAGAATCGACTTCCTGTCGGTAGACGGCCTGCAGCTTCGCCCTGGTTTGAAGGGGAAGCTGTCGCCTCCGCAAACATCCTGTTCAGGTTCCGGCTGCTGCAGGAACGCTCAGGCAGATGTGGAGCAGATGTGGAGCAGCAGAAATACTACGACCAACAAATTCTCTCGGGATTCTGGAGCGGCGGAAATGACAGAAACACTTTCGCTTTGACTTTTCTGTCCTCGTCACAATTCTAGATTCTAGACTTGACCGTGACTCACCTCCACGTCTGGTTCAGACTCTTCATGTTGACGTGGAACCGGCAAATAACAAACATTCATTAATTGGCGCTCTGCAGCCTGGGAGGATCTGCTGAAGAATGAAGTTCCCGTCATGACTCCTTCTTGCTCTGGTGCCTTTTGTACTTCTGTTGATTGTTGGATGTTTTAATGTGATTACTACCGTTGTGGGACCAAATCTCAACCATTTAGAAATCAAAAGCTCTAAAAAGTATTAAATTCTCATTAGATTTCTTTAAAATGATTCAACAGACTCTGTTCCACTATTTTTTTTTTTTTAATGTTTTTATTTCTCTTTATGTGTCTGATGAGCTGACTGAGACTAAAAGATGCTTTATAAACGTATGTTTTATTGTTATTTAATCACGTATTCTGCGCCTGTCGGGACGTTTGGACCGACTCCAGACTGAACCACCAGGCCAACGTCTGCTTTTAAGTCTGTTTTAAGTCTGGTTTTATGTCTGGTTTTATGTCTGGTTTTATATCTGGTTTTAAGTCTGCTTTTAAGTCTGCTTTTAAGTCTGGTTTTATGTCTGGTTTTATATCTGGTTTTAAGTCTGGTTTTATGTCTGGTTTTATATCTGGTTTTAAGTCTGCTTTTAAGTCTGCTTTTAAGTCTGGTTTTATGTCTGGTTTTATATCTGGTTTTAAGTCTGGTTTTATGTCTGGTTTTAAGTCTGCTTTTAAGTCTGCTTTTAAGTCTGCTTTTAAGTCTGGTTTTATGTCTGGTTTTATATCTGGTTTTATGTCTGGTTTTAGGTCTGCTTTTAAGTCTGCTTTTAAGTCTGCTTTTAAGTCTGCTTTTATGTCTGCTTTTAAGTCTCGTCTGAGCAGAAATCTTTTCTTCATCTTTTGCTGTTAAGACTCTGGAGCCTTTATGACCAAAACAGCCACTTTGAACTTTTTCTACCAAGTGAAAATAGTTTGTAGCCGCAATATTTAACCTTCAAACTAAAATCCTAAAGCCCTGGAGGTTTCATGACTTACAACTGAGAACATAGGACAGATCGTTTTGCAGTTAATTTACTGTTTTTTATTTTTTTAATGACATTTTTAGTTTTAGCCGCTTTTGCCATCGTAGCTTCATTTTCATTTTTCACATGTACTTTTCGCCACAACAAATAAAAACTTTAAAGATTACATTTAAAGGTTGGCGTGTGTTTGGATTACAGGTTGATGGTTCTGATCAACACGTTCAGATTCACACCTTTGAATGATTTTAAGTCTCAAATTCAAGTTTTTCTCTCAGAATCCCCAGAAAACTACATTTCGGAGCCACTTTGAGTTGTTTTCTCTAACCTGTCAAACCTTTCTGAAGGATCTACACGCTCATAGAAACACGTATTTCCAGCAGTTCTATTTGTTTGTTTGTTGACATTAATGTTTATTTTGGCCGGAGACGCCGCCGTCGTTGATTTCCTACAAACCGACGCTCAGACTTCCCAAGGCGACGTCTCTTAACCAAACCTAGAGTCAGTTTCCATCGGACTCTCTGACACTGGAGTTCTGCTCAACAAGTAACTTCTTCTCTAGTCTTCTTCACTTTGCCTGTTGGTTTTCCCAGAGAAGAAACGTGATTCTGATTCGGTTTTCAACTTGGTCCTTCAAGGAGCTTTGGCCGATCGTCTCCTGGAGGTTCAGAGACGTTCGTGTTCCCGGTGAGGAAACAGAACGACTGAACTTCAATAGAAACCTGCCAGAATGAGAATGAAATAAGAAATGGGTGCGAGGAGCCGGGACTCACCTGCTCACTGCTGCTGCTTCACACCAATATGGAAAATCAGCAGTGGTGGTCTCCTGATAGAGGGTGGGGGGTGTGTGGGGGGGGGGGTAGTGGTTTGACAGTTGCCCCTATGCAGAGCAGAGTGGGAGGAGCCGGCGGTTTACAAGTGAAGCTGAACAAATGAGAGAGTCGGACGTCTAGTCGAGAAGGAACCAGAGGCCACAAAGCCGTCATTTCTCTGAAGTGGTGGGGGGGTGGGGGGGGGGGGGGGGGGGCTGATGGTGCGGTCGGAACTCTGTCATTGTTTCCATGAGAACTTAATTGAGAAGCGGTGAGAAAACCACAAACTGACAAAAGTCACAAGGAAATTGATTTATATCATTTCTACTGAAATGACTGAAGACGATCTGCAGGAATCGACATGGAATCAAGTTTACTGACGAATCAGCGGATTAATAATCAACATTCACCACCAACGACTCTTGAAGCCACTTTCTTCACTGTTTCATTCTGTGTTTCTCTACATAAAGGAACTCGGGGTCTCGTTGCTCCAGTCGCTTGGAAGTCGTAACTTTCTGACTTCAGATTGTGAAAAAAACTATTTTCACTTTTGGCAAATCCACGTAACAATATTTCTGTATCTGCGTGGGAAGATTTCTTAATAATATGCGGTTCTGTGGGAAAAAAACTGCATTTATTAAAGGTACAAGTACAACTAGATTGACATGTTGGTGTTACAATGAGAATTATTAGTGTCAATCCACATTTAGCTGCTCGACTGAAGCTCTGATGTTTTATTGGAGATTCCACACGTCACCTTCGGACCGTTTTTTTGCTTTCAGAACAATTGAACGTTAAAATCAGACTGATTTACTCTTCAGGGATCATTTGTCATCATCTAAGGACCAATCGATCTGATTTTGTGGCGTTAAAGACGAACCGTTTCCCAAGAAATCACAAAAACTGGGAAAAAAAATAAATAAATCTGCATACAAAGCGGATGAAAGGGTCCTCGTGGAGGAGATCAAAGGAGATCAGCGTCCGTTGCCATGGAGACGCTCAGTGTTTCACACAGTGATGTTGCTCTGCGCTCTACCGAGTGTAGCTCTAGTTTATTATCGGTGTTTTACTGCAAACGGCCCTCAGAGTTCCAGAGGTTCACCTTGAGCTGGACGTGGAGAGAAAGAAAAGCAGGATGGAGAGAAAGAAAAGCAGGATGAAGAGAAAGAAAAGCAGGATGGAGAGAAAGAACTTCAGAACAAAACCTCAGAGCACAAAAACATGAACGTTTATGACGGAAGTGAAGGTGTGAAAACTCTCCGAGGTCTGGTTTGATCACATTCCTGCAGAGGGTGGAGGAGAGGGCGGAGGAATTCAGTACAATGAAGGTTATGTAACTGTAAATTTAGTGGAATGCACGTTTTGTGTATTTTTATACTCGGTACTACTGCCATTAATAATAATGTCAATTGTATTTATGTAACATCTTTCATACATAAAATGATTCACAATGTAAAAACAAGAGCTAGAAAAAAATGTAAATGTTATAACATCACTGCAAAAGAGAAGAATCTTAGTAATTCCACTAAAACAAATGAACAATAGACACAGATCTTATATTGCAATAAAACGTCACAATTTAAAATCACTTTATTGGAAACAATCAAATCAAAACTGTTGGGAATATTTCTTCTGTTTAAAAACCTGATTTGCTTGTTATGAACACAAACCTCAACTTATTACAGGAAATCACTGCTTTTATTTGGAAAACTTCCGGGAAGGGTGCTTGTTTCTTATTATTTCTAAAGATAATCTACGTCTATTTTAAGTTTTCATATCAAAACATTCTTTATTGGCCTCATTGTTGAAAATCTCTGACTGGTTGCAGATGCTAATGAATTATGAACAGTTTTCTCTTCATTAGCTATTAGAACCCTAATAACTAATAATATCTATTTAATATTTTTCCCTCCGCAGGTGAAACTGCAGCGTTTCCATCAAGTGCAAGCAGCTCGCGCTGGAGAGGAGCGTCAAGCCGCACTCGGCAACATGGAATCACACCGGAAGTTTGCCTTCAAACTAAAACTCGAGCGTTGAAGTTAGGTAAAGCAATGACGATGTGATTTTCAGAGAAAATCTGGATAAACAGACTGTAAATACTCCAACTTCACACACGAATCGTCTGCTTACTGCACGTTTAATGTGCTGCAGCAGGTACAATAATGGATTTTGGTTTTTTTGTGTGTATTATTTGTGTTAAATCTCATCTTTAAACATTATTTAAACATCTGGATCACGTAGGTAAAATGGCTGACACTTTCACCTCACAAATAAAATGCAGTTAGACTTCTCTTAGTGCAAATAAAATAATAATGAAAATAAATATCTATATATTATTAAATGTATGTCTTGTTGCGGATAGAGTTCATGGGATCTTGTTCTCTTATTGAAATGACTGCTGTGGTGAATATATTGACGTGATTAGCGTGTCACACCCAGACGGCCCACGGAAGTGAAGAAAGTTTGCAGATACATTAGTTTTTGTGTCAACGGGGCCCCGGAGTTGCGTTGTGTCCATCACAATTGTAAAGAAATCTGTTTTCTTTGACATTTTAACAATTTGGTTTTGTTCAACTGGAGCATCTTGACCCTCGGGCTTTACATTCGTCATCTCCCGTTCAAAATCCAGATGTGGGATTTCAAGCGCCTCCGCGTCTTTTCCTCTGAAAGCGCGCGCCGGAAATGCGGACGTCTGTTTTCCCGCGAACTTGCCGGTCGGAGGCGCCGCAAGGAGCCGACAGGCCGCCACGGAGGGTTCCGCATTCGAAGGAATTCGTCCAGCCGGGACCGGCGATGGGGGCCAGCGGGGTGTGGAAGCGTTCCCCGGGGCGGGGTGTGTGTGTTCGGGGTCCTCCGGAGCAGATGTCCGCTCTCTGCGCTCCACGCGCCGGGCGGCGGTAGCCGCCTGCCCGGCTTGCTAGCAGCCCCGCAGTCCTTCACAAAAAAAAAAAAAAAAAAAAAAAAAAAAATCAGCGCTCCACAGTCACGGAGCCTCCGCTGCTTCTGGACCGAGAGGTGGCCGGCGTCCTCCTCCTGCTCCTCCTCCTCCTGCTCCTCCTCCTCCTCCTCCTCCTCCAGGCCCGTTGAAGCGACGCTCCTCCACCCGCCGGGGGTCCGAGCTAGCATCCTCCGGTGGGTCGGCGGGTCGCTCGCCCAGCATCCCTCCCTCCACAGGAATGCTAAGTGCCGGGCGGCGAGCGGCTCCAACATGACGGCCGCCGCTCCACCCTGCGGCCGCCGCGTCCCCTCGATGCTCCTCGGTGTCCGGAGCCGGCAGCCCCGCGCGTGCGGCCGGCCGCGTCTGTCTGCAGCCCCGCGCGTCACGCGCACGGCACCGGCGGCTCGGCGCGAACTCGCCGGCTCGTGCTAGCGGCGCCGCGCGGCAAGAAGAAGGCGACGAAGAAGAAGAAGAAGACGGAGAAGGAGGAGGAGGAGGAGGAGGAGGAGGAGGAGAAGGGACGAGCGGAACGAGAGAACGTCCTCCTCCCACAGACCCCCATGGTGTCCCACAAGGTCTTCGTGGCAATCATCCTCCTGAACGTGTACGTGGGCGTCCAGTCCGTGTGCTACCTGTGCGGCGGCGTGCTGCTGACGGCCGTGGTCGCCATGGCCTTCCTGAGCGGCCCGCGGCTGCTGGACTGGGCCAGCTCCCCGCCGCACCTGCAGTTCAACAAGTACGTGCTGACCGGCTACCGGCCCGTGTCCTCCGTGCAGGACTGCGTCCGCAGCCTCTTCTACCTGCACAACGAGCTGGGCAACATCTACACGCACGGTGAGTCACGTGACGTCATCGCCAGGTGAGGCGAGTCACGGTCCAGACGGCCGTTAAACTATTCTATAAAGTCTTCTAAAGGTGGTTAGAATCCATCGTGGAAGTTCTTTCTGCAGACAAAAACCACCAAATCTCATCAGAACTGAAGAAGACGCAGTTAAAAGTTCATTTTACAGACAAAAACCACCAAATCTCATCAGAACTGAAGAAAACGCAGTTAAAAGTTCCTTTTACAGACAAAAACCACCAAATCTCATCAGAACTAAAGAAAACGCAGTTAAAAGTTCATTTTACAGACAAAAACCATCAAATCTCATCAGAACTGAAGAAGACGCAGTTAAAAGTTAATTTTACAGACAAAAACCATCAAATCTCATCAGAACTGAAGAAAACGCAGTTAAAAGTTCATTTTACAGACAAAAACCATCAAATCTCATCAGAACTGAAGGAAACGCAGTTAAAAGTTCATTTTACAGACAAAAACCATCAAATCTCATCAGAACTGAAGAAAACGCAGTTAAAAGTTCATTTTACAGACAAAAACCATCAAATCTCATCAGAACTGAAGAAAACGCAGTTAAAAGTTCATTTTACAGACAAAAACCATCAAATCTCATCAGAACTGAAGAAAACGCAGTTAAAAGTTCATTTTACAGACAAAAACCATCAAATCTCATCAGAACTGAAGAAGACGCAGTTAAAAGTTCATTTTACAGACAAAAACCACCAAATCTCATCAGAACTGAAGAAGATGCAGTTAAAAGTTCATTTTACAGACAAAAACCACCAAATCTCATCAGAACTAAAGAAAACACAGTTAAAAGTTCATTTTACAGACAAAAACCACCAAATCTCATCAGAACTGAAGAAGACGCAGTTAAAAGTTCATTTTACAGACAAAAACCACCAAATCTCATCAGAACTGAAGAAGACGCAGTTAAAAGTTCATTTTACAGACAAAAACCACCAAATCTCATCAGAACTGAAGAAGATGCAGTTAAAAGTTCATTTTACAGACAAAAACCACCAAATCTCATCAGAACTGAAGAAGACGCAGTTAAAAGTTCATTTTACAGACAAAAACCACCAAATCTCATCAGAACTAAAGAAAACACAGTTAAAAGTTCATTTTACAGACAAAAACCACCAAATCTCATCAGAACTGAAGAAGACGCAGTTAAAAGTTCATTTTACAGACAAAAACCACCAAATCTCATCAGAACTAAAGAAAACACAGTTAAAAGTTCATTTTACAGACAAAAACCATCAAATCTCATCAGAACTGAAGAAAACGCAGTTAAAAGTTCATTTTACAGACAAAAACCATCAAATCTCATCAGAACTGAAGAAGACGCAGTTAAAAGTTCATTTTACAGACAAAAACCACCAAATCTCATCAGAACTGAAGAAAACACAGTTAAAAGTTCATTTTACAGACAAAAACCACCAAATCTCATCAGAACTGAAGAAAACACAGTTAAAAGTTCATTTTACAGACAAAAACCACCAAATCTCATCAGAACTGAAGAAGACGCAGTTAAAAGTTCATTTTACAGACAAAAACCACCAAATCTCATCAGAACTGAAGAAAACACAGTTAAAAGTTCATTTTACAGACAAAAACCACCAAATCTCATCAGAACTGAAGAAAACACAGTTAAAAGTTCATTTTACAGACAAAAACCACCAAATCTCATCAGAACTGAAGAAAACACAGTTAAAAGTTCATTTTACAGACAAAAACCACCAAATCTCATCAGAACTGAAGAAAACACAGTTAAAAGTTCATTTTACAGACAAAAACCACCAAATATCATCAGAACTGAAGAAAACACAGTTAAAAGTTCATTTTACAGACAAAAACCATCAAATCTCATCAGAACTGAAGAAAACACAGTTAAAAGTTCATTTTACAGACAAAAACCACCAAATCTCATCAGAACTGAAGAAAACACAGTTAAAAGTTCATTTTACAGACAAAAACCACCAAATCTCATCAGAACTGAAGAAAACACAGTTAAAAGTTCATTTTACAGACAAAAACCACCAAATCTCATCAGAACTGAAGAAAACACAGTTAAAAGTTCATTTTACAGACAAAAACCACCAAATCTCATCAGAACTGAAGAAAACACAGTTAAAAGTTCATTTTACAGACAAAAACCACCAAATCTCATCAGAACTGAAGAAAACAGTTAAAAGTTCATTTTACAGACAAAAACCACCAAATCTCATCAGAACTGAAGAAAACACAGTTAAAAGTTAATTTTACAGACAAAAACCACCAAATCTCATCAGAACTGAAGAAAACACAGTTAAAAGTTAATTTTACAGACAAAAACCACCAAATCTCATCAGAACTGAAGAAAACACAGTTAAAAGTTAATTTTACAGACAAAAACCACCAAATCTCATCAGAACTGAAGAAAACACAGTTAAAAGTTAATTTTACAGACAAAAACCACCAAATCTCATCAGAACTGAAGAAAACACAGTTAAAAGTTCATTTTACAGACAAAAACCACCAAATCTCATCAGAACTGAAGAAAACACAGTTAAAAGTTCATTTTACAGACAAAAACCACCAAATCTCATCAGAACTGAAGAAAACACAGTTAAAAGTTCATTTTACAGACAAAAACCACCAAATCTCATCAGAACTGAAGAAAACACAGTTAAAAGTTCATTTTACAGACAAAAACCACCAAATCTCATCAGAACTGAAGAAAACACAGTTAAAAGTTCATTTTACAGACAAAAACCACCAAATCTCATCAGAACTGAAGAAAACAGTTAAAAGTTCATTTTACAGACAAAAACCACCAAATCTCATCAGAACTGAAGAAAACACAGTTAAAAGTTCATTTTACAGACAAAAACCACCAAATCTCATCAGAACTGAAGAAAACACAGTTAAAAGTTCATTTTACAGACAAAAACCACCAAATCTCATCAGAACTGAAGAAAACACAGTTAAAAGTTCATTTTACAGACAAAAACCACCAAATCTCATCAGAACTGAAGAAAACGCAGTTAAAAGTTCATTTTACAGACAAAAACCACCAAATCTCATCAGAACTGAAGAAAACACAGTTAAAAGTTCATTTTACAGACAAAAACCACCAAATCTCATCAGAACTGAAGAAAAACACAGTTAAAAGTTCATTTTACAGACAAAAACCACCAAATCTCATCAGAACTGAAGAAAACACAGTTAAAAGTTCATTTTACAGACAAAAACCATCAAATCTCATCAGAACTGAAGAAAACGCAGTTAAAAGTTCATTTTACAGACAAAAACCACCAAATCTCATCAGAACTGAAGAAAACACAGTTAAAAGTTAATTTTACAGACAAAAACCACCAAATCTCATCAGAACTGAAGAAAACACAGTTAAAAGTTAATTTTACAGACAAAAACCACCAAATCTCATCAGAACTGAAGAAAACACAGTTAAAAGTTAATTTTACAGACAAAAACCACCAAATCTCATCAGAACTGAAGAAAACACAGTTAAAAGTTAATTTTACAGACAAAAACCACCAAATCTCATCAGAACTGAAGAAAACACAGTTAAAAGTTCATTTTACAGACAAAAACCACCAAATCTCATCAGAACTGAAGAAAACACAGTTAAAAGTTCATTTTACAGACAAAAACCACCAAATCTCATCAGAACTGAAGAAAACACAGTTAAAAGTTCATTTTACAGACAAAAACCACCAAATCTCATCAGAACTGAAGAAAACACAGTTAAAAGTTCATTTTACAGACAAAAACCACCAAATCTCATCAGAACTGAAGAAAACACAGTTAAAAGTTCATTTTACAGACAAAAACACCAAATCTCATCAGAACTGAAGAAAACAGTTAAAAGTTCATTTTACAGACAAAAACCACCAAATCTCATCAGAACTGAAGAAAACACAGTTAAAAGTTCATTTTACAGACAAAAACCACCAAATCTCATCAGAACTGAAGAAAACACAGTTTAAAAGTTCATTTTACAGACAAAAACCACCAAATCTCATCAGAACTGAAGAAAACACAGTTAAAAGTTCATTTTACAGACAAAAACCACCAAATCTCATCAGAACTGAAGAAAACACAGTTAAAAGTTCATTTTACAGACAAAAACCACCAAATCTCATCAGAACTGAAGAAAACACAGTTAAAAGTTCATTTTACAGACAAAAACCACCAAATCTCATCAGAACTGAAGAAAACACAGTTAAAAGTTCATTTTACAGACAAAAACCACCAAATCTCATCAGAACTGAAGAAAACAGTTAAAAGTTAATTTTACAGACAAAAACCACCAAATCTCATCAGAACTGAAGAAAACACAGTTAAAAGTTCATTTTACAGACAAAAACCACCAAATCTCATCAGAACTGAAGAAAACACAGTTAAAAGTTCATTTTACAGACAAAAACCACCAAATCTCATCAGAACTGAAGAAAACACAGTTAAAAGTTCATTTTACAGACAAAAACCACCAAATCTCATCAGAACTGAAGAAAACACAGTTAAAAGTTCATTTTACAGACAAAAACCACCAAATCTCATCAGAACTGAAGAAAACACAGTTAAAAGTTCATTTTACAGACAAAAACCACCAAATCTCATCAGAACTGAAGAAAACAGTTAAAAGTTCATTTTACAGACAAAAACCACCAAATCTCATCAGAACTGAAGAAAACACAGTTAAAAGTTCATTTTACAGACAAAAACCACCAAATCTCATCAGAACTGAAGAAAACACAGTTAAAAGTTCATTTTACAGACAAAAAGCTTCAGAACTAAAGAAAACGCAGTTAAAAGTTCATTTTACAGACAAAAAGCTTCAGAACTAAAGAAAACACAGATTTCTGACTTCACCTCCATCAACATTCTGTCATTTAACTTCTCTAAAAACTAATTCACAACAGAAATGTTGTTTTCGTGATCTTGATTTTATAAACTCTCCTAAATTTGGTTAAAATCCATGGTGTAGGTTTGATTTGAACCCTTAAAAGCCGATAAAATGAAGTTCAGTGGAATCTATTGTCTGATGTGACACTTTTAAAAAAGTCCCTGCAGACGTTTTGGATGTAAACAAGCGGATAAATATACAAACAACCTCATTACTACTTTCTAAAGTATGTTCATCCTGCGTGTATTAGAGTAAAGTCATTAACAGAACCTCGAGACGAAAACAGCTTCAGGAAAGAGTTTGAATTAAACTCAAACTCAACTTTTAACTTGAACTCCACTTTTCCTCTCGCTGTTGAAAAACTTTGTTCTGATTTCCATCGATTGTCACTTTGGTGAAGAAAAGTTCACACAACGTGCAGAGTCATCAAAGTAGCAGTAATAACCTCAGGACTACTTCAGAGGGTACCTGAGTTACATGTTGTACTCGAGTACAATGTAATCACACTTTATTGACGTAACAACAGCATCAAGGATCACGAGGCTCAAACGGAAAACTTTTAAACAAACATGTCTTGATCCTGTTTGTGAAAATCAGCTGGTGTAATGTAATGTAATCCCAGGCTGGTAGTAATCTATTACATCGGGTTTCTCTTCATCAATCGCACACATTTCATTTGAATTAAACACTTAGGTGGATTACAGAGGGTTAAAATACTTTATATTCAAATAATTATTCTCCTTGTTGATGCAGTTTTCCTCCAATTGAACTAATTTTGCATAAAAAGCCCGTTTTTCCCCCGAAGTCGTAGTTTGAAAGCTTTAATCTCGTCGTTTCTTAGTTCTTGATACGATTTCTTCTTCTCACTGGTCACATTAAGTTTCAAGCTGCAGGCGAGTCGACGTTTTCCCTCCGACGGGCCAAAGTCAGCTGTCGGTTCTCAAACCGTCAGAACCGAGTGTGTACGTCAACGAGGCAGGGGTCAAATTACAACTTCACATTCTTATAAAACTACATTTACATTTTCAGAGTTCAGAGTCAAGTTCAGGTTTGATTGTTCATCCAGAGGTGAGAACCTGGCGTCTGGTCAGGTTCTCCTGCGTCAGGTTCTCCTAGTTCGGGTTCTTTTAGTTCGGGTTCTCCTGCGTCAGGCTCTTCTGGTTCAGGTTCTTTTAGTTCAGGTTCTCCTGGTTTGGGTTCTCCTGCATCAGGTTCTCCTAGTTCAGGTTCTTCTAGTTCAGGTTCTTTTAGTTCAGGTTCTCCTGGTTCAGGTTCTTTTAGTTCGGGTTCTCCTGCGTCAGGTTCTTCTGGTTCAGGTTCTTCTAGTTCAGGTTCTTTTAGTTCGGGTTCTCCTGCCTCAGGCTCTTCTGGTTCAGGTTCTTTTAGTTCGGGTTCTCCTGGTTTGGGTTCTCCTGCATCAGGTTCTCCTGGTTCAGGTTCTTTTAGTTCAGGTTCTTCTAGTTCAGGTTCTTTTAGTTCAGGTTCTCCTGGTTCAGGTTCTTTTAGTTCGGGTTCTCCTACGTCAGGTTCTTCTGGTTCAGGTTCTTCTAGTTCAGGTTCTTTTAGTTCGGGTTCTCCTGCATCAGGTTCTCCTGGTTCAGGTTCTTCCGGTTCAGGTTCTTCCGGTTCGGGTTCTCCTGTGTCAGGGTCTTCTGGTTCAGGTTCTTTTAGTTCGGGTTCTCCTGGTTTGGGTTCTCCTGCATCAGGTTCTCCTGGTTCAGGTTCTTCTAGTTCAGGTTCTTCTAGTTCAGGTTCTTTTAGTTCAGGTTCTCCTGGTTCAGGTTCTTTTAGTTCGGGTTCTCCTACGTCAGGTTCTTCTGGTTCAGGTTCTTCTAGTTCAGGTTCTTTTAGTTCGGGTTCTCCTGCATCAGGTTCTCCTGGTTCAGGTTCTTCCGGTTCAGGTTCTTCCGGTTCGGGTTCTCCTGTGTCAGGGTCTTCTGGTTCGGGTTCTCCTGTGTCAGGTTCTCCTGAGTCAGGTTCTTCTAGTTCAGGTTCTTCTAGTTCAGGTTCTCCTGGTTCAGGTTCTACTGAGTCAGGTTCTTCTAGTTTAGGGTCTCCTGCATCAGGTTCTCCTGCATCAGGTTCTTTTAGTTTGGGTTCTTCAAGTTGGGGTTCTCCTGTGTCAGGTTCTCCTGGTTGTGGTTCTCCTCCCACTCCCCGGAGGTCGGTGGATCAGGAGTTGTGACTTGCTGCTGCTGAAGGTCGACAGCCGTGATCCTGAGTGAAGTTTAAAATACCCCCACTGGTGTCAGCGGGGTCACATGACCCCCCTGGTGTCGGCGGGGTCACATGACCCCCCCCCCCGGTGTCGGCGGGGTCACATGACCTCGGCTGCACCGTCACTTCGCTGCACGCGCTACGTCTGCTAACGTTCACGCTGCTTTTGAGGAAACCTGAGAACGAAAGTAGCCGAGGTGTGTGTGTGTGTGTGTGTGTGTGTGTGTGTGTGTGTGTGTGTGTGTGTGTGTGTGTGTGTGTGTGTGTGTGTGTGTGTGTGTGTGTGTGTGTGTGTGTGTGTGTGTGTGTGTGTGTGTGTGTGTGTGTGTGTGTGTGTGTGTGTGTGTGTGTGTGTGTGTGTGTGTGTGTGTGTGTGTGTGTGTGTGTGTGTGTGTGTGTGTGTGTGTGTGTGTGTGTGTGTTGAAGGCATCTGGGGACAGTTGGACGAGCAGCACATAAACTCACGCCCCGGCTCTCGGTCAGTTGGATCATCGTGGTGGGGGGGGGGGGGGGTCCGGGGGGAGGGGGGGGGGGGGTCTGTGGGGGGGTCGGGGGGAGATAACACACTTTAAATAGATGTGTTACAGTAGCTGACATTCCCTTGCATCACCTGCCTGACATTGGAACGTCTGACGTGTCGTAGAGCCGTCGCAACCACTCGGAGGGATCACATTTCAAGGTCTGGCTTTTGCTTGCGCCACAGTGCAACGCCGCAGTGCAACGCCGCAGCGCAACGCCATCATGCAACACTGCAGTGCAACGCCGCCATGCAACACCACCGCGTAACGGTGCCATGCAACGCCGCAGTGCAACGCTGCCATGCAACACTGCAGTGCAACGCTGCCATGCAACACTGCAGTGCAATGCCACCATACAACACTGCCACGCAATGGTGCCATGCAATGCCGTCATGCAACACCGCAGTGCAACACCGCCATTCAACGCCGCAGTGCAACATTGCCATGCAACACCGCAGTGCAACATTGCCATGCAACACCGCAGTGCAACATTGCCATTCAACGCCGCAGTGCAACATTGCCATGCAACACTGCAGTGCAACATTGCCATTCAATGCCGCAGTGCAACATTGCCATGCAACACCGCAGTGCAACATTGCCATTCAACGCCCCAGTGCAACATTGCCGTGCAACATTGCCATGCAACACCTCCGTGCAACGCCGCAGTGCAACACCTCCGTGCAACGCCGCAGTGCAACACCTCCGTGCAACGCCGCAGTGCAACGCCACAGTGCAAAGTTGTGAAAGTCGTGAAATTTTAAGTTTTGTTGGTTCTAGAATTTGAGCGTTTTAGAGTGTGACGTTGTAGAACCTTGACACATTCTGGAACTACGAGAGTCGAGAACCAACACAAGTTCTCGGGATCCTCTCAGTGTGTGCAGAACCGCAGAACTCTGGAACGTTCAGGAATTTGTGACGGAGATGTGAGGGTTCTGGTTGGAGTTCTGGAAGCGTCAGATCTCGACATGAATCTCTCCAGATAGACTGCCCCCCCCCTCCCCCCACCCCCCCCCCCCCCCCCCCCCCTCCCCCCACCCCCCCCCCCCCCCCCCCCCCCCACATGCTCACAGTGCCGCTGTGTCGCCCCCTGCAGGCATCCCTCTGCTGTGCTTCCTGGTGCTGCTGCCGCTCCACATCCCCTGGTCCCAGATCAGCGTGACGTGGCTGGGCGTGGTCCACTTCCTGGCCTGCCTGTCGCCCCAGCTGGGCTCCGTGCTCTACCACCTCTTCATGAACCACCAGGGGGGGGAGCCCGTCTACCACACCCTGCTCAAGCTGGACGTGTGCGGCATCTGCATGATCAACACCCTGGGTGAGCCTCCAAACCTTCCCTCTCTGACCCACACTCACTGGGGGGGTAGCGCCCCCCTGTGGACACTCAGTCTGAGTCATTACAGCTGACGTCCCTGATCAGCTGTGATGTGAGACAATACTTATTAATATACTATAAACTGATCCTGTGACGGTAAAGAAGCATTTAATACGACTCATTATTCTTCTTCAGTCATTTTGACTGCGAATGCAAAGATGGTTTCCCAATGCTGGGTTACCAATGAATAGAAGTTGGTCATTTAATTCTATTATATGTTGAATAATACAGTTTAGTAGATGAATGCATGAATGAAACTTTATTTCAAACAAATAGATTAAAAAAAAGAAAGAAAGAGAGACGTTTACATCTAAATTAGTAAAACAATGAAGCAAACTTGCTCACGTCTGTATTAATAAATAAAACAAATGGCTTTTAGTCGATGGGAAGATTTTACTTTTTTTGTTTCAAAAACCGTTAAACGTGATCAAACTGTAGAACCTGATATTAGATGATGACATGATTCAACCAGCTGATTGTGTTTGGTAGCTTATGATGTAATAGATAGATAGATAGATAGATGATAGATAGATAGATGATAGATAGATGATAGATAGATGATAGATGATAGATAGATTTGTTGTCATGCCGTCGGGGTATAAAAACACCCATAATGCAACAGGAGATATTCAGACGTCTCACTGTTAAAAGTGGCTTCATGTGGAGATGGAGGACTTTATTTTGTAGTAATGACTCGGTTTGAGGACTTTATTCTGTAGTAATGACTTGGTTTGAGGACATTATTTTGTAGTAATTATTTTGTAGTAATGACTTGGTTTGAGGACATTATTTTGTAGTAATGACTTTGTTTGAGGACATTATTTTGTAGTAATGACTTGGTTTGAGGACATTATTTTGTAGTAATTATTTTGTAGTAATGACTTGGTTTGAGGACATTATTTTGTAGTAATTATTTTGTAGTAATGACTCAGTTTGAGGACATTATTTTGTAGTAATTATTTTGTAGTAATGACTCAGTTTGAGGACATTATTTTGTAGTAATTATTTTGTAGTAATGACTTGGTTTGAGGACATTATTTTGTAGTAATGACTTGGTTTGAGGACATTATTTTGTAGTAATTATTTTGTAGTAATGACTTGGTTTGAGGACATTATTTTGTAGTAATGACTTGGTTTGAGGACATTATTTTGTAGTAATTATTTTGTAGTAATGACTCAGTTTGAGGACATTATTTTGTAGTAATGACTCGGTTTGAGGACATTGTTTTGTAGTAATGACTTGATTGGAGGACATTATTTTGTAGTAATGACTCAGTTTGAGGACATTATTTTGTAGTAATGACTCGGTTTGAGGACATTATTTTGTAGTAATGACTTGATTGGAGGACATTATTTTGTAGTAATGACTTGGTTTGAGGACATTATTTTGTAGTAATTATTTTGTAGTAATGACTCGGTTTGAGGACATTGTTTCGTAGTAATGACTCGATTGGAGGACATTATTTTGTAGTAATGACTCGGTTTGAGGACATTATTTTGGAGTAATGACTCGGATTGGAGGACATTATTTTGTAGTAATGACTCGGTTTGAGGACATTGTTTCGTAGTAATGACTCGATTGGAGGACATTATTTTGTAGTAATGACTCGGTTTGAGGACATTATTTTGGAGTAATGACTCGGTTTGAGGACATTATTTTGTAGTAATGACTCGGTTTGAGGACATTATTTTGTAGTAATGACTTGATTGGAGGACATTATTTTGTAGTAATGACTCGGTTTGAGGACATTATTTTGTAGTAATGACTTGGTTTGAGGACATTATTTTGGAGTAATGACTTGGTTTGAGGACATTATTTTGTAGTAATGACTTGGTTTGAGGACATTATTTTGGAGTAATGACTCAGTTTGAGGACATTATTTTGTAGTAATGACTTGATTGGAGGACATTATTTTGTAGTAATGACTTTGTTTGAGGACATTATTTTGTAGTAATGACTTTGTTTGAGGACATTATTTTGTAGTAATGACTTTGTTTGAGGACATTATTTTGGAGTAATGACTTGGTTTGACGACATTATTTTGTAGTAATGACTTGATTGGAGGACATTATTTTGGAGTAATGACTCGGTTGGAGGACATTATTTTGTAGTAATGACTTGGTTTGAGGACATTATTTTGTAGTAATGACTTGGTTTGAGGACATTATTTTGTAGTAATGACTTTGTTTGAGGACATTATTTTGTAGTAATGACTTGGTTTGAGGACATTATTTTGTAGTTATTATTTTGTAGTAATGACTTGGTTTGAGGACATTATTTTGTAGTAATTATTTTGTAGTAATGACTTGGTTTGAGGACATTATTTTGTAGTAATGACTCGGTTTGAGGACATTATTTTGTAGTAATTATTTTGTAGTAATGACTTGGTTTGAGGACATTATTTTGTAGTAATGACTTGGTTTGAGGACATTATTTTGTAGTAATGACTTGGTTTGAGGACATTATTTTGTAGTAATTATTTTGTAGTAATGACTTGGTTTGAGGACATTATTTTGTAGTAATGACTTGGTTTGAGGACATTATTTTGTAGTAATTATTTTGTAGTAATGACTTGGTTTGAGGACATTATTTTGTAGTAATTATTTTGTAGTAATGACTTGGTTTGAGGACATTATTTTGTAGTAATGACTTGGTTTGAGGACATTATTTTGTAGTAATTATTTTGTAGTAATGACTTGGTTTGAGGACATTATTTTGTAGTAATGACTTGGTTTGAGGACATTATTTTGTAGTAATTATTTTGTAGTAATGACTTGGTTTGAGGACATTATTTTGTAGTAATGACTTGGTTTGAGGACATTATTTTGTAGTAATTATTTTGTAGTAATGACTTGGTTTGAGGACATTATTTTGTAGTAATTATTTTGTAGTAATGACTTGGTTTGAGGACATTATTTTGTAGTAATGACTTGGTTTGAGGACATTATTTTGTAGTAATTATTTTGTAGTAATGACTTGGTTTGAGGACATTATTTTGTAGTAATGACTTGGTTTGAGGACATTATTTTGTAGTAATTATTTTGTAGTAATGACTTGGTTTGAGGACATTATTTTGTAGTAATGACTTGGTTTGAGGACATTATTTTGTAGTAATTATTTTGTAGTAATGACTTGGTTTGAGGACATTATTTTGTAGTAATGACTTGGTTTGAGGACATTATTTTGTAGTAATGACTTGGTTTGAGGACATTATTTTGTAGTAATGACTCGGTTGGAGGACATTATTTTGTAGTAATGACTCAGTTTGAGGACATTATTTTGTAGTAATGACTCGGTTGGAGGACATTATTTTGTAGTAATGACTTGGTTTGAGGACATTATTTTGTAGTAATGACTCGGTTGGAGGACATTATTTTGTAGTAATGACTCAGTTTGAGGACATTATTTTGTAGTAATGACTCGGTTGGAGGACATTATTTTGTAGTAATGACTCGGTTTGAGGACATTATTTTGTAGTAATGACTCGGTTTGAGGACAAGACGAGTGTCAAGAATGAATAAATAGTCTGTGAGAAATCTGCTTCAGGCCGACTCAGCAGATGTTGGTCCAGATGTGGATGAATGGATGAATGGATGGATGAATGGATGAAGGACTCACGGCTGTGCTCTGTCCTCCAGGGGCGCTGCCCATCGTGTACAGCACCCTGCTGTGCTACCCTCTGACCCGCAGCGTGGCGCTGCTGGTCTACATCCTGCTGTCCAGCCACGCCATCTACTGCGCCGTGACGGCGCGCAGCAGCGTGCGGCGGCTGCGCTCCTTCGCCTGGCAGGCGCTGTTCCGCTTCTCCTTCTTCCTGCTGCGCTGGGCGGGGGTGGGCGGCGGCAGCCCCACCTCGCTGCGCCACTTCCTCACCATGGACGCGCTGGCCGTGCTGGGCGGGGTCATCAACATCGCGCGCATCCCGGAGCGCTTCCGCCCCGGACTCTTCGACTACTGGGGCAACAGCCACCAGATCATGCACGTCCTGGTGGTGGGCTCCATCCTATACCTGCACTGGGGGGTGCTGGACGACCTGCTGTGGATCGACAGCTACCACTGCCCCTCCTCGGACTGACTGACTGACACCCCCCCCCCCCCCCCCTACTGGGACAGCTGTGACACTGTGGGGGAGGGAGGGAGGGAGGGAGGGGGGGGGGGGGTAAAGGGAAGGGGGGGTGCATGTGTTCACCTCATGTGCTCAAACTCAGAATGTTCATATCCCCGTCCATCCTGGTACTTTGTGAGAGTGGAGGTACACACACACACACACACACACACACACACACACACACACACACACACACACACACACACACTGCTCTATCATTGTGGGGTTCTTAAAGTGGGGGTGGATGACTCTTCCTGAAAATACCTTCTTTAAGTAATCATTGGACCTCCTCCTCCTCTTCCTCCTCTTCCTCCTCCTCCTCCCCCTCCTCCTCTATCTCCTCCTCTTCCTCCTCTTCCTCCTCTATCTCCTCCTCTTCCTCCTCTATCTCCTCCTCTTCCTCCTCTTCCTCTTCCTCCTCTTCCTCTTCCTCCTCTTCCTCCTCTTCCTCCTCTTCCTCCTCTATCTCCTCCTCTTCCTCTTCCTCCTCTATCTCCTCTTCCTCCTCTTCCTCCTCTTCCTCCTCTATCTCCTCCTCCTCCTCTTCCTCCTCTTCCTCCTCTATCTCCTCCTCTTCCTCCTCCTCTTCCTCCTCCTCCTCTTCCTCCTCCTCCTCCTCTTCCTCCTCTATCTCCTCTTCCTCCTCTTCCTCCTCTTCCTCCTCTTCTTCCTCTATCTCCTCCTCCTCCTCTTCCTCCTCTTCCTCCTCTATCTCCTCCTCTTCCTCCTCCTCTTCCTCCTCCTCCTCTTCCTCCTCCTCCTCCCCCTCCTCCTCCTCCTCCCCCTCTATCTC